>NC_080025.1:148344397-148646117 GCF_030020395.1 Manis pentadactyla
CTGGTCCTGAGGAGCCTGTGTGGCTGTGGCCATGTGGCCGCGTCCTTCAAAGGGGCATCGAGAACATCACGACGCTGGTTGCGAGGTGGCGGCCGTGCACACAGGACACGAGCCCTCCCCAGCTGCAGGGCTGTGTGGCTCGTGGCTCCCGGGTGTCACTCTCGTGGGCGGGGTGGGCTGTGGGGCGGCCCAGCAGCGATGACCATAGCTGGCACTTAGCGGGGCCTTCTGGTGCCGCCACGCCGCACACTAGGCAGGCTCTGGGGCTGCATAGGGCCTCTCCCTCAGGCGCCGAGACAGTTTGGAAAGCCTTCAACTGCAAGCCCAGGATGTGGGTGTGCCAAGGTCCTAGTGTTTCTCGAGAGTGGATTTCTTGGGGTGCAGTTCCCTGAAAGTGCCCCTCTAGGACAGGCGCCATCTGAGGCGGCCAGCGATGCTGGGGGATACCCCAAGGTGCCCAGAGGAGCAGGCTTGGGCAGGGGTTTGGGGCCAGGCCTTGCAGCTTACATGTTGCCATGTGGATGAGATGTAGTCGGGCGCCCCAGCAGCTTAGTTCAAGCTGGGGCCCTGGGGAGGGCGTGCAGCTCCTCCCAGCGCTGCACATCTGGTGCCCCGTGCCAGTGACCGGTGCCCCACGACATAGCTCCTCAAGCCTGGTTCTTGTACGCACAGCCCAGTCTGTCTTGGGAGAGTCTCGGTGAGCAAGGCCTCCCTGGCTGGGAGTGGGAGCAGGTGCAGCTTGCGCTGTGCTTGCGGACCTGCCTCGGTTTCTGTGGGAAGGGAGGGAGCCCCTTTCCACCTGCAGGCCCGGGATTTTGCCCACTGGATGGAGGTGTTGGGTAGCCGTCGCTTGCTGGAAGCCCGCTGCCAGGTTTGCAGGAGCTGTGGAGGCTGTGCCGCCACTAATGTGCCACCGTCCCCGTCAGGCACCTGGCTCCCCGGCGTTGCCTGGGCTTGTAACCTCTTTCCCTCGAACACCCGTGGTGTGACGGATAATCAGAAACTCAGAGTGGAATTTAAAATCACGCAGCAAAAACCGTCATTTGTGTATTTTGTTCCTGGTACCCACGTAACGTGCGCAACTTCTCTGTTTCCTAAAAGACTGATAGGAACACGACCTTGGGGCGACTCGGGTGCCCCGTCTGGACCGTGTCTGACTGGACAGATGCCCGGCGGGCCCAGGCCCGTGGCCCAGCGCTGTGTGCTTACACGCGCATGCGCGGGCGGCGTGGCCAGCGGACTCGTCGTGTCGCGGGGTGGAGAGGCTGCTGTGCTCCTGGGGCTGAGGCCGCTGGCTGGTCCGGAGCCCGTTCCTTCCGGGCCAGCGCCCTGGGTCGGTGTCCCCAGCGACTTCTGCAGGGCTGCCCTTTTAGACATCGTTGTGGCGCCCCTCCCTCCGCTCCTGGAATCTTCCATTTAGGCCCCAGCAGGGGCCTTGAGGGGCCCCCTCCTTCCCCAGCCGCCAGGGAGGTGGACGCCGACCAGCGCGGCCTCCGCAGCGGCCGCTAATGCCCCTCCCCCGCCCTGTGCTTCCAGGTGTGGCCGACGAGGACGCCTTCCGGGAGGAGTGTCGGCGGAGAGGCCAGAGCTCGCTTCCCGCCCAGCCCGCCAGCGCCGGCGTCCGCGCACCGAGGCCGCCCAGGCTCGCCGCGGTGCCCAGACACGCGTCTCCCTACGGCTGTGAGGACCAGCTCGAGCAGGGCAGACAGCGGGCCTCCATGAGCTGGGACCCCGCCGTGCCCCCAGCAGGTGTGCCCCCCGGGGGCGTCCCACCCACCTCCCAGGGCCAGAGGGGGCCGAAATCGCTCCTGTGCTGCTGTGTCCTGACCTGACCGGGTGGGCGGGCGGGCAGGCAGGTGAGCTTGCCGCCACGACATGCCCCTCAATTATAATGGGCACCAGTCTTCCGTGACAGGGCGACGAGTGTTGTCTCGGGCGAAGGCTGGCAGGTGCCATGGGATTGCCAGGTGCTGATGCTGCCCTAAATCTTTTTGCAACTTTTGAGACTTTGTGGGGCCTCATAACTCAGATGGGCCTGTGCCCCAGGCCACTCACTAAGCTGGTGGGCACCTTGCCATCTCAGCGGTAAATGCTGGCATTTATCCCCACCCGCCATGCCTTCGCCTGTGTTCGGAGTGGGGACCTGCCATCAATGGTGCCAGCCCACCCGCCCTCTCACCTCTGGACGCTGGGCATTCATGCCGGGTGTCCCAGAGCCCAGCTCTGCCCTTTTCCAGCTTGGCCTGCGATTTCTTACAGAGCCCAGACGAGCCTGTGAAGCCAGTTCCCATAGAAAGTTCTGGCTGATGTCTGAGGGTGTGGCTGTGCATGTGGTTGTGTGTGTGATTTGCTTGAATTTCATTCATTTGAAGCTTTGGGCTCACCGGGAGGGTAGCCACGGTGCCCAGGCAGGCTCGCGGTAGAGGACAGCATTGGTCCTTGGCTCAGCCACCATCCGAGTGCAGGTTGTGAGGTTGACCCTGGGGGCCCTGGCAGGCGGTAGCAAGAAAGGGCTGTGTCCTTTCCTCTCCCAGAACCTCCTCTTGGGACGTCAGCCCTGTCAGGTCCTTCTGGTCTTTCCCCGGTAGAGCAGCGGTGTCTGTCGGGGTTTCAGGGGGACAGAGGAGAGGCACCATCGCTGAAGCTGGGCGTCCTGGGGCTTCAGGCCTTGGCATGGCACTCCCACAGTTGTGTGGACCTGGCCACGGGCCCTGCCGTGCCGCTGTGCCGACAGCAGCAGGTCACATGGAGACGTCAGCCCTACCCTGTGTGACCGAGTGAGAAACGGAGCAGGTGGAAGGACTGGCTGGGCAATGGCAGAGTGATATTGAGGGGTCTGCGCAAGGGGAGGGCTGTGGATGGAGTTTCCCCTAACAGATGAGTCTGAACACGATCTAGCAGGCTCCATCTGTGATTCACGGACACCGTAAGCCCACGTCCTGGGCTGGAACGTCCCAGTTCCCAAGAAGTTGGTGTGTGGACGCGGCCTGCCTGGCACGGTCAGGTGTGAACGGAGCCAGCCTCCCAGAGCAGGACACGGAACCGTTGCCAACAGGCTGACCACAGAGGGCACATCCTGAGCTCAAGGCAGCCCACGCCTCCCACCTGAGGGATGATTTACTTGCGGGAGAGTCTTGGAAATGTAGGATTCAGTAGGAAAACAGTAGCTCTTGTTCGAGTATCTCATGTTTGTCAGTTTTTACCTTTGGGTCTCTACCAGGTATTGCTTTGAGTGGGGAAAACCTGCTGACCTATGACTCCTGGCACGATCCAGGAGGCGCACGGGGGCTTTCACCTGCCAGGCTTCCCGTGGCTGCCGGGGTGGGCCCTGCCTGCGTCCAGGCACGTGGCCTCTGTGATAGTGGCCGATGGCTGGGAGGGCTCTGTCTGCTGTGGAGCCAGCTCCCTGTTTCCTTCCCAAACCGAGGTACGTGGCCCTGAAGGGAGTCAGTCAGGCCGCCAGAGAACCAGCCGCCAGTTTTCGTGCAGGTGTGGTGAGGTCGTGTCAGGGACTTTGGTTTGACTCCTTACTGAGAGACGACAAAGCTGCCCCGCGGGTGGGGGGTGCAGACGGAGTGAGGAGAACGTGCGTGGGGGAGGCCGCGGCAGACCCAAGCTGGCCAACGGCCCCGGGCCACGGGGCCCTCTGGGTTCCTTCCTGTGCCACCAGGGTACAGTGCCTCTGCAGAACCCCCAGCGCCCGGGCAGCGCTGCAGAGGCTGGGGGAGTCCGTCACGAAGGGGTGGCCCCCCAGCAGGCTCCTGTGTGCGCCAGCGCGGTTGGGAAGTCACAGGAACCTCTCTGCCGTATTGCCAAGTCTTGGGTGATTTTGCCTAAAAGAAGTGCATGGTAAGGAACTTGGCTACGCAGGGGAGGCCAGGTCGCCTCATGACCGGCCAGGAGGTGCAGGGGCCCCGGGAGCCGGCTTGCCGGGCAGCGGCAAGGTGTGGAGGCAGCCGGAAGTTTCCGGGGAGTGACTGTCTTAGGTGGAAAGTGAGCCTGCACCGGACGTGCACCTCCCCAGACCGAGTGCACTGCCTGTGCTGGGCACGGCTGCTGAGCCTGCCCAGGGCGCGGCGGAGGAAAGCTACCTGGACCGGAGTCTCTGCTTTCAGCCCAAGTGGCCCCTTGCCGGGCGGCTCCTGTCAGCGGGGCAGGTGCTGGGTGACGGCGTCCCGCGGGTTTCTCGTGCCGGCATCTGCTGCTCTGTTAGGTTGTGTGTGCTCTCGCTTCGGATGGCTGACTGCCTGTCAGACCGGGCCTGCTGCTTCAGGACGGACGCGTGGCTCCTACTGTGTGTCACGTGGAGCCGGGAGTCACCAAGTGAGACATTAGAAAAGGATTAGTATTTTTCATTTATGGATTCCCCACAGACTGAAGGTCTGTCAGGAGCACGTGACTGTTAAAAAGGAAAATTAAAATTATTGGACATGACAAACAGTTCACGAAGGAATGCAATGGATCCCGTCACCTTAATTCTTACTTTTTTGTTGGAAGGAAGCAGCTTCCCCAGGAGTGCCGGGGAACCAGGGAATGGTCCTCTTTTGCAAAGCACAGCATGGCGCCCACAAGCTAGTGGTCGTTCCATGCTGGTGCGGCTCTCGGCGACTTTGGCTGTCTGTCTTTTTAGTGAAAACTAATTTCTGTATCTCTGCGTTTCTCTGTTAAGAACTCTCAGTGGTTCTTAAGAAGTATTTTCCTGCGTGGGGCCTTTGGGAGGGTCCTCATTGGTGTGGGAGCCCCTGGGGGTCCGTGGGAGCGGCACCTTGGGCTGGCACAGCGCGGGGCGCTCCAGACCACAGCCGCAGCACCCACCTCTGTGGTGAGGGGCGCATGGTTCCTTCCTAGGAAGGTGAGGTCACAGGAGGTCTTCCTTTTTCTTGTATGCTTTTTATTAGATGTTTGGGTTTGTCTGAACCCTCCTCCAGGTTTGTGACACATGTGGCCAGAGCCAGGGCTTGGGCAGGGGCCGGGTGGGGGCCCGGAGTGGGACATGGCAGATGCCATGCTGCGGCCCCTCTGTGCAACCCGATGCTGTGGCTTGTTTTGATGCCCTTGGATTTGAGACCTTGGATGCGGAAGCAGCTGTGGTGCAGGGCCAGAGGGGCCGCGATCCCACCTGTGTGGTGGCTCTCTGGGTGGGTGGTGCCTATCGTGCCTGGTGGTAATGGGTGTACCCGGCCGCCTTTGCAGGGATGGCAGAGGGCCGTCTCAGGCTGCGTGGGCAGCCTTTCTCCTGGGCCCTGGTCCAAGCTGGGGGGCCAGTCGTGTCACCCTCATGCCCCAGGCACATGGGACAGGCACTTGCTGGCTGGCTGGTGTTCGGCTAGCATAGATCAAACATACACTAGCCCCAGAATCTTGTCATTGGTGAAATTCCTTTGTTTGTCTGAAGTGATTTTCTGTGGCTTCTTAAAATTGAAAATGCCTTGTACCAGAAGTGGCGTTTTAATGAGAAGTCTGAGTGAGGGATCGATCTCTTCGCCCTCTGTGCTGTGAGAACAGTGGTCTCCTGGGAAGGAGCTGGAACCGGGCGACAGGATGGGCACACTGAGCCCCAGCTTGGCCGCTTGTGTCCACCAGGGCACCACGGGCCTTTCTGAACCTGACTGACTGTGTGAAACTGTGTCAGGTGTGGAGCAGAGGCTGCGCTGGCCTCCCTGCTGAGAAACCTCTCAGCTACACTGTGGGGAGCCAGGAGCCAGGGCTGGCCAGTGACCTTGATGCCCGTCCACCGTGTGTGTGAGCGGGGGCTCCCGTGTCCTCCTGGGGGCTGCTGGCCTTCACCCACGAGTAGCCGCCCGCGGCCAGTTCCACTGGTGACCGGCAGGGGACAGGCTTCAGGCATCTTGTTTCTGGGCGGCTGGCGCTGTCTGATTGGTGCAGGGACCCGAGGCGTCTTTAGCAGCTGAGCTCTGTCCGCGTGCAGCCTGTGCCTGAAAGGCTGCCGTATGTTAAACCTTGAGAATATGTTCAGAGGGACTTAGCAGCAGGCCTAGGGGCTCACGGGCGTGTCCCAGGCCCACAGTGGCCCCAGCCCGGTTCTGTTCTTGGTTCTGCACTAGCCAGGCCATTTAAGTGGATCTTTTAACCCAAATTGGACATGCAGCCTGCTTCCCGGCTGACCCTGCTGCTTCTCCCCCACGTCTGCGTGCTCCCGGCCACTTCTGCACAGCAGTTCCTTTCTGCTTCTCTGCTTCTCTGAAGGGTGACTGGTGCACTTACCTGTCAAGAGGTTGCTCACTTTGAGGGGCAGTAAGTGGGTTCCCCAAGTCAGAAGCGGGAGCCGTTCCCACGTGGAACACCCAGAACCGTGGAAGGGGGCCCGGTCCGCGGTGGGGCCTCCCCTGCAGAGCACCCTGGCGCCCTGGTCTGGCCGGGGCCGGAGGGAGCCCGGGGCGCTTGGGGCCCAGCCCCGAGGCAGTCGGCTCCGCCCCTGTGAGGTGCAGTGTCCAGCTGGGGTGCAGAGTGGGCTCCCTTGGAGGTGGCGAGGCGAGGGCTGGGCTGGCTGAGTGTGGGGGCAGCCGGGCACAAAGGCCGCCCCTCTGCTCAGCCGTGACTGTCTCTGAATAGCGTTAAGGGGTCTCAGTGCGCAGTTTAGAAAGTCGGTTTGTGGTTTTGCTGAGGTTTCTGTGGGACCAGGTGGGACGGAAGGCCTCGGACTTCGCCGTCCTGTCCGCTGACACGGGGACTGTCGAGAAATGTCCGCCTCGTGCTGGCCAGCCGCCGCTGGTCTGCAGTGTCTCACAGCCGTGTCTCCCCAGGGTCCAAGGAAGGCGGCAAGAGGAGGAAGCAGAAGCAGAGAGAGGAGACGCAGAAGAGGAAGTCGGCCCGAGGGAAGCACTAGGCCGCCCCGGGCGGGCCGCGGCCCCAGGCGGCTCCGAGGGGCTGCGGGCGGCAGTGGCGTCCGTTCGCCGCCGAGGCCGTTCCTGCCCGCCGCTCTGGGACGCGCCGCGGGTCGGTCAGACCAGGACGCGTGGGGGGGGGGTCCGCGCAGCACTAGCGCGCGGCGCCCTGCGCGGAGGCTCTGCCCTTCTCCCCAAGCGCTCGGCCGCGGCCCGGGCCGCTGCGGCGTCACAGCTCTAGACGCACGGTAGGTACAGCCGGCGGCCGAGCGCACGGCACCGAACGGCCTTCCTCGCGCTGGTGGGGGGTTCGAAACTGGCACGTAGCTAAGTGCAGGGTGACCTGGGTGTCGCAGGTCGCGCACGGAGTTGGCGTAAGGCGGCCAGGCCCTCAGCCGTGCCCAGAGTGACCCGGCCGCCTGCGCGCAGCCTCTGGCTAGTACTTGAGACGCGCGTCCTCCTCCTCGCTGTGCTCATTTTAAGCCCCTCCGAGCAGCCCCAGTTCAGCTCCCAGTACCGTGTGATTTATGCCGAATCTCATCTTTGCTTCTTGGGTCTGTAACCGTTCTTTTTAGCACGTACACGGGAGTCTACAAACCAGTTGAGGAACACCGGCTCTGGCTCCCGGGTGAGGGTGGTGCTGGCTGGGGCGCAGCCAGCCCGCCCCGAGCAGGGGCGCTGAGCGCGGGTTCAGTGTGTAGGCCTTGGCCCTTGACAGCAGTCGTCTTACTCTAGAAGATCCTCCCAGCCTCCTGCACACGTTTCTCTGCATGGTGGTGCTTCTTAACCCTTGTTTCTGCTGGGCAGCGACCAGCCCTGGTGCTGCCTCGCACGCCCAGCCCCCATGCGCCAGCACCGCCCTCCCATCCCGTTCGGTGTGAGGGGCTTCTCCTGAGCTCTCCTGGGAATGAGGGCACGCGGGGAAGCTCTGATGTGGTTCAGATGTGCCAGCAGCTGGAATCCAGCAGTGTGGAAGCCCGGCGAGTTTTTGGCACATCCACGGGGCGGGCAGCCTGGGCACAGCCACGTGTGTGACCTCCGCTTTCAGGGTGACCCTTAGGGGACGTTTGCTTGGATGTGTCCTTGGCTTGGGGGAGGGGTGTGGACTGCTGGGTGGGGAGTGGACCGGTATTCAGTGCCCACTGTGGAAAATGTAACCATGATGCACACTGTGTTTTAAGTGACACTACATAAATAAAATGAAGTGTTTAGCGCTGCTCATTTGCTGTCATTTATAAGTACTAGTAAGTTGCACTGTTCTTAGTAGTTAAAATTAAAAGTGTTCTCCATCATTTCAATTATGGAAAATAAAGTGACACTTGGGGGCCAAAGGCTAGCATCTGAGACGCCTTTGCCGTCAGGTGAAGTGTCACTTGGAGGAGAGGGACCCCGAGTGTGCGTGGTGTGACTGGCAGCCTGTGCCTGCCTGGCGGGGTGGAGCGGACCCTCCTGCTGTGGGTGCCACAGCCCAGGGCAGGCCCCGGCGCAGGAGCGGAAGCCCCCGGCTCTCGTGAGCAGCCGCCCAGTCGCCAGCCCGTCTCACCTGTGGTGTCGCTGCAGCTCCTGGGGCCGTGGGAGCATGACTGGCCATTGAAGACGGGTTTGTGCCCAGGACCCTCGCTGTCCTTCGAGGCTGGCCACCCAGGGGCACAGTGTCTGTGGGGGTCTTCAAGCCTCACACGGAACAAGCTGCTGGGCCTGTAGTCCTCACACGGCCCTGCGGCTTGGGGCTGGGGCCAGTGCAGTGCGCGGGAGAGGCCCTGTCCCCCGAGGCTGGGCCACAGGGTCGGTGCCCAGCTCACTGCCCAGGAGAGGGGCGCAGCTTCCAGGCCAAGGCACAGCCCAGCCTGCTTCTGCCCAGCCCTCGGTGCAACTGCGGGGGGCTGTGGGCACTGGTGGGCGGGCCTGCTCACTCCCGGGAAGGGCCTGTTCCCCGGGTGGGATCCCACAGGCCTCAGGCCCCCTGGGCGGCCCTGGTGTCCTGGGGATGGTTCCTGGGCGTCAGGCCCAGTCCCCAGTGGTGTTTTCTGTACTGAGGAGGCCCCTTTTGGGGACAGAGTTTGTGGGATGCAGGAGGGTGATCCTGCCGCAAGGGACTGCCACATGCACCACCCCGGGCGACGGTTACCCACTCCCGTCAGGTGGGTCTGGACTGCAAACTTAATGCATTTTGAAACGGTTGCACATTCAGTTGTAATGTCACACAGGAAATCGCACAGTTTGTAAAGAGGCGCCCGTGTGCCCCTCAGCCAGTGCCCCCCAAAGGGTGGGTGGCATCAAAACCAGGCACGTGATGCTGTATGATCCCTGGGGAAGGCTCTCCACCTGTTGTTTGGAGCCTTGGAAAAGTGGACTGCGACATTGTTTATCACACCTGATTTGTTGTTTGTTTTTGGCCTTTGCCAAAATAAGGTTCTACTTCAAAAATCATCTGAAGGTGAGGAGTCGCCAGGTTCTCCAAGCCCAGGGTGTTTCCGGTCCTGGTTGCTCCCGGGGGTTCTGCACCAGTTCCCGGCCACCAGGCCCTTCCTCCCTCACCGCCCACCTGCCTCCGGGGGGCTGCCAGGGACGGCCCTTTGGCAGGCCTCGGGGGCACTCCCTGCAGTGGCCCTGTTGGCAGCCTGGGGGTCTGGGGCCCAGAGCGGGCAAGGAACCCGGCTGCGGCCCACAATCCCTGCCGGGGAAGCCAAGGCCCCCACTGCCGCCCACCCATGGGGAGTGCTTGGCGAGCGCAGCGGCCCAGCCCCAAGCAAGGAGCCAGAGTTGGCACAGCTGCGGCTGAAGCTGGGGGGTCAAGGCCGCGTGCCCCTCCCCGCCCCTCCATGGTGGGAAGAGCAGATGGCCACACAGGCCCAGCCCACTAGGGTGCGGAGCCGTGGGGAAGGCCGGCAGGTGCAGGGTCCCGGGTAGCCCCTGTGTGAGCATCTGGGTGCTGGTACCGGCTCCAGGCGGAGGGGAGGGACGGGCAGGAGCCAGTGATGGGCGTGCAGAGGCCCAGTCCTGGAAGGTGGCCCTACCTGCAGAGACAGCCCGGCTGGACTGGGAGCTGGGCCCTCTTGTCCTCCTGGTGGGTGGGCGTTTGTGAGGGTCCCCCGAGGGTGCACGGCCCTATTCTCACTTGTAAGAGTTGAGACAAGATTAGGTTTCTGGAAGATTGCTGTCCTCGTGACTGCCGGGGCCTTGGCTGCCCTCAGGGCCTGTCCGCTCCCTCACTCCCTGTGGCCTGCTCCAGGCTGACTGCTCACCAGGGCAGCCCCTTCAGTCTGCGGGCCTTTGCTCAGGGCCTGGGGCCTGGTGGGCAGACTCCTGGGATTGCAGGCTGTCAGGGTTAGGCAGCCATATTCGCATCTGAGTTGCTCCAGGGGCCCTGCTCTCGGGAGACTTGACCCCATCCAAGAGAAGAGGGGCGAGAGCCCCCCAAAGTTGAGGGTGCCAGCTCCTGCCCCCAAAGGCCTGCCCGGAGGACTTCGGGACTTCGGACTCTGCCATGCACCCCACAGAGAGCCCAGTTCCCGTTGGGACGTCACTGCCGGGCCTCCACCGGATCAGAGCCTGGTGTGCTGGGAATGCAAGTGACCGGCCGACCCCTGCCACTCACGGCCTCTGGGCCTCGCTTGGCCCGTCTTCGGGCTAGAGGGGCCCCCTGCCCCTTACCGGGTCTGCATGATGGAGCCAGAGCCCTCACCTCACCCCGGCCCGCAGCGCAGAGCCCTTACGGCAGAGCCAGGGGCCTGGTGCCACAACCCCACAGAGATGCCATTTGGTGGAGCCATCAACGTGCAGTTCGGGGCTCTGCTGGGGGCTCTGAAATACAGGGTTTTGAAGAAATGAATGATGATGAACGGACGGCTTGTTGGGAGAAGAGGCTTCAGCAGGAGGGGGCTCACGGCGGGGGCAGAGGCCTGCCCACCACCCGCTGCTCCCAAACTTCCAGGGGCTGCTTGGAACGTGAAACGCACCATCTTAACCGTTATGAAGTGTAGTTCAGGGGCATTCGGCTTATTCACACCCTCACCAGGACTTCCATCTGCCCAAGCTGACTCTCCCCACTGAATACCACTGCCCTCCGTCCCCAGCACCCGGTGCCCACCGTGCACGGTCCCTCGCGTCTGCTCGTGGCCTCCCTCAGTGACATCACCGTGTCCAGCCTGCGTGCGGCTCATGCGCCCGGCGTGACGTCCCCACGGCCCATCTGTTGCACGGTGTCGGGACGTCCTCTTTCACTGGAGACGTCCCGTCGCACGGAGGGCCCCGTTTTGCTGCTGGCCCACCCGGGCGGTGGCCCGTCTCTGGGGCTGTGTGTGCCACGTGCTCTGTTATTGCCCCCTTCCAGCGATTATGGGGCCGGGGACAAGAGCGGGAGGGGCCCCCGACTTGGCTCGAGCCTCCTCTGCCCGCCGGCCCCTGCCCTGGCATCGCCCTGGGGACCAGCCAGCTGGGAAGAGCTGCCACCTACCCCCATGTTCCCGGGGTGAGAATGGGGCTGGGCTGGGCGTCAAAGCAGGCCACTGACGCTGGGCACCTGGACTGTCCCGCTGCCTGACTTCTCCCTGCCCCTCTCCCCCACCCAGGGTGGCGCGTGCTCGGCCCTTTTGCCTCGGACACCAGCCTGGGTCCTTCTCCCCTGCCTCCAGCCCAGCTCTGCGGGCCCCCGGGCAGGCCCAGGCCCAGCAGGTGGGTGGGGAGGGCAGGGTCCCCGCCCGGCAGGGGAGGGAGGGCTTCTCGAAGCCCGTGCAGCCCAGGGGCTCCCGGGATGGGGTGCCTCTGTGGTTCGCGGCCGTCACGGGGGCCCGGCTTCATCTCACAAAGGAGAACACAAGCTCAGGACCCGAGTGCGGCCCCCAACGTCCGCCGACAGGCGGGGAGGGACCGGTTCCGGCCTTCGGGCCGTCGTTCTCAGTCGCAGAGCCCCGCCGCTCCGCTCGGGCCGGGCCCAAGCAGCTGCCTCCCTGGGGCGAGCTGGCGACTGGAGCCCCGGCCCTTCCTGCCGCCCGCGGGCCCGCCGCGCTCCCGGGGTGTGCGGACCGCGCCCGGGCCCGGGACCTGGGGAGGCGCTGCTGCGGGGGCCGGGTCTCCGCAGGCGCGGCCGGGGGCGTCCGGCGAGCCCCTCCCGCATCGGGGCGGCCCACGCCCCACGACGGCCCCGACGTGCCCCGGAGGCGGCGGCGGTGGAGCCTCGGCCTCGGGGGCGGAACGCGTCCCGGAGCCTCCCGAGGGCCCCGCCGGCCCGCACGTCGACTTCGGGCACAGGTGGTTTCTGTGGCTTTAACGCTTCAGCATCCCGACCTTTAAAGCTCCAACTTAAATACCTTCGGAGAGGGTCTCAGGTGTCTGTGCTGCTTAAAGGCATTTATTTTTCTCCACCCGAAGGTCCCACTGGAAGTCGGGCAGCAGCCGGGCCGGCGCGCGGGGGCGAGCGCTTTGCTTGGAGACGGTATTTCATGACGCAATACTCCCCGTGGCCACGGGAGGGCGCCTCCAGAAAAGGAAACGGCTGGCGGGACCGCTCCGTTCACCAACCCCGCGCGCGCGCGCGCGCACGTCCCCACACCTTCACGGGCGTGCACGCACGCGCACTCACGAACTTACACGCGCGTGCGCTCACGGCAGAGTAAATCAGTCTTCAATTGTGAAAATGTTCAAGTTAATCAAGGCTAAAAAGAATTGGAGGGGAAAGGGACCAGTTACATTGTCCCCTCGGTAGGAGAACATAGTTTTGCTGGAGGGAGGGAGTCTGCGTTTCCCGCCTGTTCTCACAGTCCTGGAAATAACACATCAAAGGATTCGCAAGAACAATTCTGAGATAAATTAGGCTCTACCAAAAGCTGGGGATTTTTTTCTTATGCTCACTTGCCAATGCCAAGATCATTTCCACATCTCTTACCCACTAACATCTGACAAATGCTAATTTGTGGTTTCCTGGGTTACAGAGAAAAAAAAATCTATTGTTAATATTTCTTGCACCTTCTAGCTAGAATAATCCCTTAACCCACTGACCCATATACCAGTCCCCTGATAAGTGGTAGCTGGGAAGAAATGCCAAATATACCAAAATCTGGCTGTGCAGGAGCAGGTCATCCCCAATGCTGAGGCAAATGGCAGGCCTTCCACCTTTGTGCTTGGCCAAACCTTGTTGGGATTGTTCTGAAGCTCTTGGTGCAAACATGCAGCTGTTTCACTGATGCAGACTTTTATGATCAGTAATTTCTCCAAGGTGCAGTTTGACAGCTAACAAATGGTGGACGTCTTCGCATCCCCTGTTTCTTTTCACCTGTGCATGGTGTCTCATCCCAGAGGCTTGGTAACAGCAAACGGTGTGACATCGAGCGGTGTGACAAGTTGCTGGAACCAAGGTAAAAACTCAAGGTAAAGAGAAAAAGGGTTAGTTAGGTCAAACCCCCAACTACACTGATTCTAACAACACTTCTGCAAAAAGCCATCAGCTCTCTCACTCTCACTTCCCTAATGCAGACATTTGAGGAGGACTTTGGAATCCTTGCTCTAATATGCCTGCTGTAGCCTCTTCCTCTCAAAACGAAATCCTCATCCAAACTAAAGCAACAGCTCAACACCCTCTGTGGTCCCAGCCGGTTGAGGAGAATGTATTATTCCTGTTTAGACTGGTCTCAGTTTTGGTGCAAGTCAGCTGATTTGTGTGGCTCTCCTGTTAAGTCTCAAAGGGTTGTTTGAACTGAAAGTATCATATACAACAGTGTCAGCAGGGGCTTCGGTGCCCTTCCGTGCATCTGTAAGAACCGTGCTTTGTTTGCCGTGGGAACATCCCTGGCCCTGCCCTCCGTGCCCCAACCGTCCTGACTGCCTGATCTGGTGTTTATGATCTAGTGGGGTTGGGTATGAGAGAGGCCACAGTGGCCGTAACATGCCCTACTGTCTAGATTAGGAACTAGAAAATAAATTCCTTTTCCATCCCTTTTAGGTGCTCTTACATCGACATTTAAAAACTGATTGATAAATACCAGCATCTTGGGAGGATATAAATGTGAGTCAGATTTGCCTGTGAAATGCATTTCATTGAAGCTAGACAGCCAATTTCATTTCAGATTAAGGGGCTGCCTGTGGATTTCTGGAATTTTATTTTTTATGTCCAATCTCTATAGTTTACATGTTTTTGAATGCAATGTCTGTCATCAGATCTGAGTAACAGGACCCAGCAGAAGCTGACAACATGGACATGTGCGTGTCCTCGTGTGCATCTCCCCTCGGGCTGTTTTATAGACTGCTGGGGGTGATGTTGTGACCTCGTACAGGTCATATTTATCACAGTTTAGAAAGAGATGGAATTAATTAGGAAATGTCTCCAACATCAGATCGTTAAATGAAACTGTCACGCATTTCATAAACTAAGGTCCCTTGAATGAAATGGTAATTGCTTTAAAATATATACTTTTATTACCACTTTAGGAACACAGATTAACCATCTGAAAGTTTTAAATTTGCTATGAATAGCAATTATTATAGCTGCCACAAGATATCATGGAATTTGATGTCTAAAATATTACCAGACTGATGGAGTAGTTGATAAAAATATAGTATCATTAAAGGTTCGTGTGTGTGCATGTGTTCGAGAGTGTGTTGTGTGTGTGTGTGCGTATTCAGCACCTGTTGGTTGTTCTTTGAATTTAAAAGCCACTTACGAAGAGTTCAGGATGATAGATAATGTGGAAAATATTGAAGTACGGAATCCTCTCTGAAGCAAGTGCCCAAACCACACAAAGTGACCTGAGGCTGTCGGCACGTGGAGTGTGGCCTCGGCGCCGGCTGGCTTCCCGTTTGTCAGAGACCATCTGTGGTGACTAATGAGGAAATGGTTGCTAACAATTTCAGAGATTTCCCCAAACTGAGAATCTTGTCTCCCGTCTATGTTTGATTCTGATGACACAGAAACAGTCTCTGTTCCATGTGTCAGTGTTACTAGCGTTCAACAAACTGTGACAAGCGTCTGGATGACGCATGGTGGGGGCACGCGCCGTTTTTCTCTCTTCAGCTGTTTTTAGTTGAAAACACTTCTTTTTTGGTGTGGAAGGAGTCTGTGGAGAAGGTGTGAGAAATGTGTCTGGACAGGCGTCAGCTAGTCGCAGGCCGTCTGGGGCGTGTGTGTCCCCTGCTGTGGGCCTGGGGGCCGTGCTGGACCTGGCGCACCGGTCTGCAGATGCCCCGGAGCCTATCCATGGCGTGGAGACAGTGCTGGTCTTAGGAGGCCACCTCGTCCTCCGCGCAGAATGGCGTGAGATGTGGGGACCATCCAGCCCCAAACGGCTGTCCTGTTGGCACACTCAGACCTGCCCTGGTGGCCTGAACTGGCGGCCGCCGACGGGAGGAGAGCGAAGCTAGGCCACTCGCTCCTGCACATCAGCCCGCATCCGGCGGGCCGGAAGCAGCAGCCATCGCGCACCATGCTGTGGGGGCGCCGTTGGGAAGGCCACACTGCTGGCCTCTGTGCGGGTTTCAGCAGGAATTCCCTCTAACTCGAGCAGCCAGCCCGCAGGCCTGGTTCTCGGCACGTTGCTGCACTGCTGCCTGGGGCCAGACGCCTGTTTGGGTTGAGCACAGCGAGGAAGCAGCCCCTCTGGTGTCCCTCGACGTGTGCTCCAGCACATCCACCCCAGCCGATTTTGTGCACACACACAAGTGCACACACACATGGACACGTGCACAGGGACATGCAGACCTACATGTACACACGGACATGCACACATGGACACACATGGGCACACATGGAACAAAGATGTGCACAGGCGGACCCCCCCCACAGGCATGTGCCCACACACGTGGGCCTACGTGCACACCCACGGGATGACCTGTAGATGCACACGTGCAGCCCCCCATGCAGTCCCCTCACAAGGGGACGCGCTGACCTGATCGTGGCCAAACAAGCTCCTTAGAAATCAGAGAGTCTCTGTTCTCTGACCTTTGGGAGCAACTGGAGCAGCCGGGAGGCAAGGCCCGGGCAGAGGGAAGGAGCAGGCTTTGGCTCACACGGGGCCTTGTGCTGTGGGGCAGGTGGTCACCTGTGAGGCTGATGGGGGCCGCCCCGGACACACCGCCCCAGGCAGCGGCTGCACACCAGGGGACAGTGAGCGGATGACGGTCCCCTTGTCAGCAATGAGACTGTGCTTTCTAAACCTGGGGCCTGCGAAGGGGGCCCGAGCGCTCTGGCTGACAGCAGGGCTCGGCACGCTCCCCAGGGGCCACACCCGCCTGGTGGAGTCGGTTCGGGTGACCCGCTGCCCATTGTGCTGCTGTGAGCGTCCCAGCAGGTCCGGTGGGGGATGTGGGCGTCCCTCTGTTGGCGTCCGCCCGGGCCCTCCCCCTCGACCTGCCCCAGCCCCTCACGGTGGCTCAGGGGGCCCACAGTGTTGTGTCCTCAGCTGGACCCGGATCAGCCCAGGGGCTGTGAGCTGGTCATGTGACGGCGAAGCTACTACCGGGCCAGGGGTCACAAGGGTCCTCCGTGCGGAGCGCTTCCCATCTACAGGAGAGCACAGGAGAGGGCTCCGGGTGTGCAGCAGGCAGTGTGTCCTTCCTGCTGTAGGCCTGGGTTCTGCGTCCCCCTCCTGGTTCTCTGTGCTGCCCGGGGCCTGAGGCATGCCCACTGGGGGCAGGGGCCCTTCAGAGCTTCCACTGGCCAGGGAAGGACCCAGCACAGAGTCTGTAGGGAACCCTGTGCTCTGGCCAACCTGCTGCCCCTCTCTGCTTAGGCCCGAGCTGCTGCTCTGCCTGCGGAGACCACGAGAACATGGCCCAGACCTGGAGCCTGACCCTCCAAGGAGGGAAATGGGGAATGACCTCTGTGGCAAAGGAGAGCCAACCGCCGCTTCCTTGATGTCCGGTGGGCCCAGGGCGGGGCGACGGCCTTGCTCATGGCTCAGGACTGCGCCTCTGCCACGTGCTGCCCTGCTGTCCTGCCCCCTGGGAGAGTCGAGGAGCTCCCTGGGGGGCATCCTACAGGCCGTGGGGACCAGCCTGGGCCCGGCCAGGAGGACCTGTGTGTGACACCCAGCCCCATCGCTGGGTCGCCATGCTCACGCCTCAGCAAATCGGCGCAATACAGATCTTCCAGAACTTTCTGAGGGTTCCGGGAGCACCTAGGTGCAACATCCCTGGGTGGTGTGCATCTGGTGTAGTCCTCACCCTCTCTGTGACCAGGTGGTCACGGTGTGAGGCCAGCACATGGTGGGGCTGGGGGTGTTGTGCAGTCCAAAGCTCTGGAAGCACCAGGGCAAGGCCTGCCTTGGGGAGGGAACAGCCAGGATGGTGCGTCCGTTCCCGCAGGACAGACGAGTGCCCGGGAGGCTGGGGTGGAGGTGGCCCCCGGGGCAGGGTTCACAGGGTGTCGACGGGCAGGGCTGGGGAGCCGGCTGAAAAGCTGGGGCTTCTGCGAAGGCCAGGGAGGCCATCCATGGTGCTGGAACCGAGGTGCAGGTCAAATACAAGCCTGGCCCCACCCGCCCCACCAGATTTAGTGGTTTGGAATAGCCTGGAAGCTTTCACACACATCTCTGCCTCTGCGTGTGGACACACCAAGGAGGAAGCGCTCAGCGGGGACATCATCCCCCCAAGAACAGAGCTGCTCCCATGGTGGGACGGTAGCCGAGCCGTGGGCATGTGTGGTCCCTGGGGGCTGGGGACACGCCATGAATGCAGGTTCCCTGGGAGGAGGGTGGTGAAGGCAGGGACTTAGCCAGCGTCCCCTCCATGGGGCACATGTGCTGGCGTCGCCCCCTCCCACGGGGCGTAGGGCGCCCCGAGGGTCAGCTTGGAATCTCAGGTGCCGGCAACGTGGTCATCGGGAGGCTGTCAGGGCTGTGGGGCAGGTCTGTGGGGGGAACTGGTCCAAGCTCTGTCTCCACCTGGGCTTCTTCCTGCTTTTTAAGCCCTGAGACCCCAGGGGTGAATGGAAGGTGAGCTTTGAGAATTTTTAATTATTAAATATTTTATTTTTAAAAGCTGGTGCTGTTCAATAATTAACTCTAGATCCTGCCACTTCAATGGAAATTTAGAAGAAAATGGGGGTGTTGAAAAGAAGGCAGAGCCCAGCCAACAAGCCCACCCGGCGCCCTCGGCCAGGGGGCTCGGCCGGGGAGGGCTGCCTCCTCTGGGGCAGGCACAGGGTGTGGGTGGTGCCCCTGGCCAGGTCTTCACCAAAGCTTCAGCTCCCCAAAGTTTCGCCGTCTCGTTTCTCCCCAGAAGTCGGGCCGGGGGATCTGGGTGTCTGAGGCCCCGTGGCTTCAGAAACCGCACGGTGGGTACAGCAGGAGCCCGTGCGGTGGGGCAGGCCCGCCCTCACCTGGTGGACAGTGTGGGCGTGGTGGCTCAGTGCGGGGCCCACGGCTCGGGGCCAGGCTGTGGGTAGAGGGGGCGGTTCAAGCTGTGGGCACACTGAGGGGCTCAGCCTGGTGCTCCCAGCCAGCAGGTCATGACTCCCAGGCTGTGGGTCATTCCCGTCACAGGTGTGTTGACGGGACCCTCTCCTCGGAAGTCAGATACCCCTCCTTGTGTCACGATAATGAGGCGTTTGTGTAATGAGTACGTATGTGTTTTCCTCCTAGAAAGGCTCAGATGGTGCAATCTAATCTGTCACCTGTCCAGGTGACCCGGTGTGTTCCCAGCACCCCCTCAGGGCTGGCGGAGAACTAAGACTTGGGTGCATGGCCAGGGGCAGGTGTGCGCGGCACTGCTGAGTCCATCTCCTCACAGCCGTGGGGATTCACTCCTCAGGGTGACTGAGCCATCACCACGCCCCATCCTGGGCCGGTGTCCCCTCTCCTCTGCCAGGCTGCCTGCTGTGCCTTCCAAGCTCTGCTCTGGGTGCTACAGCTGTCCCCCTGGTGCGGATGCTGGGGCTCCCTGAGGGCTCCTGGGGGCTCTGGGGCAGCTAAGCCGGACAGCCCCCTGCCCTCCTGCATGCGTGCTGTCCGCAGGCACCCCTGCTGGGGGTGTCCTTGCACCTGCCTGCGCGGGGAGCCCCTCGTCTCTACGGAGCTGCCGTCTCTACTGGCTGGCTGTGCTCTCTGACCGCAGGCCCTTCTTTTCACTGCTTATTCCAGTATCTGGCTGGACGCTAGCACAGAGCAGAAATACGGTGAGTGTTTGGAGGAAAAATGCATGGACTCTGGACCCCCCATGGCCTGCAGGCTTACAGACATTTGGCTGTGTTTTTACAGTGTAGCTGGGAGCAGAAGGGTCTGAAGGTCACTTGCTCCGGCCTCTGTGGCTGAAGCTGGGGCTGCTCCTGTCCCTGCCTGTGAATGCCCACACGGCAGAGGTGGTTCTGGGACCCAGGTTTCTCCTTCAGGGACCGGGAGTGCCGAGCGCCTGTTGCCAGGGGCTGGGCCCCAGGAAGGCTGAGCCCCTTGCTGCTCCCTTCTAGTGGCAGGAATGAGACTGTCACACGTTCATTACATCAGCTCAGTTTCTACGAAGCAATCAGCGATGCTCCTGTGCCGACTGCAGATCAGCTGGGGAGAACTGCCAGTGTAACAGTGTTAAGTCTTCTGATCCATGAACATGGGATGTTTTTCCATTTATTTAGACCATTTTTAATTTCCTTCAACAATGTTCTGTAGTTTTTAGAGAGTAAGTTTTGCATTTCTGTTAAGTTTATTCCTGTTTTATTCTTGCTATGGTGAATGCAACTATTTTCTTAATTTTTCCAGATTGCTCATCTGAATGGAAATACAATTGGTTTTTTTGTGTATTGCTTTTGTATTCTATGACCTTGTTGAGCTCAACCATTTGTTTGAATACTTCTTGAGCGGATTCCTCAGGATCCTCTATACTCAGGATTATGTCATCTGTAAGTAGACATGGTTTTATCTCTTCCAGTCCAGCCTGGATGCCTTTTATTTCTGCTTCTTGCCCGCTGCCCGGTCTCATGTGGGACAGGAAGGGGGAAACTCTCCCTCATCCAAGGCGGGAAGCTTACGGTCTTTGCTATCAAGTGTGACGTCAACTGTGGGATTTTGTAGATGCCCTTTGTCAAGTTGAGGGAGTTCCTTCTCTTCCTAGTTTCTGAGTATTTTTATTTAAAAAACATTGTTGGATTTTGTCAAATGTTTTCCTGCATCTGCTGAGATGGTATGTGATGCTTGGTTTTCGTTCCATTCATAGGATGTGTTACATTCATTGACCTTGGATGTTAAATTACCCCTGCATTCCAGGACCAACCCCCGGCCGGGGAGGGTGATTGTTTCTATACATCGTCGCTGTGTTTGGCTTCCTAGTATTTTGCTGAGGACTTTCTGTGTCTACATTCATAAGAGATACCAGCGTGTAGCTCTCGTGTGACGTCTCTGTCTGGTGTTGCTATCAGACGGTAACAGTGGCTTGTAGCTTGTTAAATGTTGCATTCTTTAAAAAAAAAAAAACTCCCAATCCACAGTTTCATGGGTCCACTAATAGCTTGCTAGGGGTCCACATGAAATTTGCTACTACTGCAGTTACTAGAATCTATGCTCCATTTCCCCTCACTTTTTGGCTTTGAGCTTCCCTTTAGAAATTATTTTTGCCTCTTTGAAAAGATTTCCAAAGTCCATTTAGGCTGAAAGAGTTAAACTGACCATCAGAGGTGGTTGCATCTCACCTCATGTTCAGTATCATCTAATAATACAGTAACATTTAATTAATGGGCTAGCGAGTCCCACCCACCCCGCGCGGAGACCCTTCTCTGCCAGTTCCCAAGCTGTCAGGACTGTCCACTACCCCGGCGTTCCGAGACGTCCCCAGCTGAGACTGCGTTCGCGGCTTCTGCTGGATGCCTGACTTGGGCATTGTTATCATTAATAACAACACCTGGCCTCTACCGCATTTGCTGTTTCTGAAGCCTGTCGCACATGTGATCTCACCCAGTTACCCAGGACCCCACCGGCGGCGCTGTCACCGGGTCCACCTTGCGGACGAGGATGCCGAGGCTCACAGCCTGTGCGGGAGCGGCCCTGACGTCCCCCAGCGGGTCCCTGGGTGCGCGTGTGGCTCCTGGGCGGAGGTCCCTGCTTGGCTCCCGGCCCCCGGTTCCGAGGGCGATCAGGGGGTTCAGGCGCTTCAGGGAAGGGGGCAGCCGCCCGCCCCGTGTGTCCACACCGCTCATCTGCCCCTCGTCCTCCCGCCCTTGCTCACGACGTGAGCTGCCGTCCCGTCACTGAAGAGAGGAGACGCACAGGAGCCAGTTAGACTTCCTCCGGCAATTTGTTCTTTAATCAAAACCATTACAGTCTGTGGCTCGGAGCCTTGAGTAGGCCTCCCCGGCGGGCTCTCCTGATTCCGTGCCTCGTCCGTGATGTCTTAAATGTGGGTTTTCCCACTCTTCTTCCTGGTTTCCAGGTCAGAGGGCTTGAGACTCATTGTCACCCCAGCCGGGCCTGGCGATCTGTCTGATCTGTCTGGGGAGCCGTCTTTCCCGGGGGGCTGGGGAAGGAATGCCCCGCCTCTCAGAAGTGACAGATTCCACCTGATGTCTTCGAGTCCCGGCCCTGTGGTGCAGGCGCTGGCCGAGGGACGCTCTTCTTGACCTCGCTTGAACCTTAAGCCCTGCAGAGCCAAGGGTTAAGGGTCATCTTCTTCTCAGCTTCCCTCCGCTGGAGGGGACTGAAGGTCGCCCACTTCTTTGTGCTCCGGGTGGCACAGAAGCCGGGCAGGGCCAGGTGCTTGCTGGGCGGACAGGCCTCTGCAACCCCGGTGCCTGCGGCTCTGGTCCAGGCCTCCGGGTCTCCCGTCCTGGCGCAGCCGCGGCCGTGCCCTGTTCTCCTGCGTCTGCTTTGCCCTGCACGGCGAGAAGGGCGGGCTGAGCGAAGCGGGAGCGGGAGGGCAGGGAAGCTCTCCGGGCACCACTCCGTGCGGTGGAAGGGAGAGGAGTCCGCGTGGGAGCATCAGCCCGGGTCCCCCGCGTGGGTGGGGGCGGCGCTGACCGTGCGCCGTCCTCCAGGACGGGGAACCCGCTGTCTGGCCCCGCCTTCCCCATTGCCCCTGGGGCCTGTGCGGCGTCTCCCTCCCCCAGGCCAAGCCCCAGAGGCTCCTTTTCCTGCGGGATGTCGCCGGCCTGGGCGGACCCCGTGGTCAGGGCCACGGGCGCTGTTGCTACGGTCCCGGCCGTGGGCCTCGTGGACGGCTAGCCCGCGATCCCTGCTCCTCTGGACACCCCGCCGTCCAGCCGGAGGCCATGCGGCCTCGGCTTAGCGGCTCTGTAGCGTCCTGGCAGAAAGCGAGTTTCCAGCCCCTGCTGATGGCACGTTTCCCCTGGTGACACAGGAGGTCGGAGAACACAGGGGCATTGAAAGAGGTGGCATGGGCCGCTGATCACCCCACTGCCCAGGCATGGTGCTGTGAGTGCCACGGCCACCACCCCCAGTACTTGGACTGTGAGCACGCTTTGTGAACGTGCACAGCTCATCAGAAACAAAGGTGGACTCCTCACTGGACGGCTCTGAGTCCTGCTTTCCTGCTGACCGGCCCCCCTGGCAGACATGGTCAGATCGTCCCGCCCTTTGCAAGAACATTTAAATGGCTGAGAGTTTTGTGTTATTGGACGGTGTTGGGCTTCATTCACGTCTGTTATTAGAGTCCAACGTGGAAACACCTCTGAACACAGCCGAGTCTGGTACAGACACACTTATAAGGTGCGGATCTGTGGATCCCACAGGCTGGGGAAATGATAATCACTGTGCATGAGAAAGTGAGCTGTCAGAGAAACAAACCCTCGTGTGTGTACACCCACGGGTGCAGGCCCATGTGCACACTTGTGTGTGGGCATCACCCAGCTCAGGGCTGGACATGTGGGGACCCTGCACTGGCTCCCTCTGGAAGGCCGGAGGCCAATGCCACACTGGCTGCCGTGCCCTCAGAGGCTGGGCTTGACAGGTGCCAGAGGTGCCGAAGTGGCCGCATACTCGTCCCTGGGAGGGGCTGCCTTCTGCACCTGCAGGCTTTCTGTGGTCAGGGAGCGAGCCGGCCCGTGGCTCTGCTGACCTGAAATCTGCTGTGACCTTCTTTCTCTATTGCTGTCACCCGAGTGTCAGGAGGCAGTGGTGACTCCTGCCGGGAGCAGCTTTAAATGTCATGGGTCACCTTTCCAGGGCTCCTGTGGCAGCCGCCTTGAATATTCACATTTGCCACATAAGCTAAGCACCTACAAACTCTCTTGGCTGTGGTGATTTTGATAATGACAGAAGGCTCGGTAGGAAGTATGTTCTCGCTTGCATCTCAGTTTATTTTTTTTCTTTCTTAAGGGAACACATATTGGGGTAAAAAAGAAATGTGCAAAGTTATTTAAAATAGCAGATCTATCTGCATCCCTACTATACGTTTTTATCGATCGGTGTGGAAAAGAGATGCACTGACTAAAATTTCGCGAGCCTCATGACCGTGTAGAAGCTTGGTGCTTTTCCCAGAGGCGCCTGCTCATGCGAGGGCAGCAGGCGGCCCCGTGATCTTGCGAGGTGATGTCACTGTGGCTACACAGACCAGAGGGACCACTGGATTATTTTAATAAAGGGTCAGATCTGCTGTTCAAAGTCTTCTTTCCCTTATGAATAATTGCAGGGCTACAGGACCGTCGTATCCTCGACTGCCCGGCATCTCCCGCAGCCTCTTGCGTTCCCATGTAAGGACGTTGCTGGGCCGTGTGTGTATCTGTCTGTGTGATGCTCTGTGTGAGCACGGAGAGCTCCATGGGCCCCAGCCGGGCTCTGCAGAAGCTTCAGAGTGGTTCTAAAGCTGAATCATGACTTGAGGGGAAACCACACAAAGAAAGAAAGAAATGCCCCTGATTTTTCAGTGATGAGAAGATTTTTTCCACAAGTTTTGAAGACCCATCGGTATGAGTATGAACAATCCCTCATAGACCTACTTCGAGGAGGCTCCGGAGGCCTCACTCCCGGGAGGGGTGTGGAGGGGCGGAAGGCGGCTGCTGCAGGAGGTGCGTCTCCCTCCCTGTGCTTGGCACCTGGCCCAGGGCTCTTGTTAATTCATCCCATTCACTGTAGCTCAGAGTAGGGTGATGGGTTCCAAGCGGTGGCGCGAAGCACCCAGAATATTCTCAGCCGTGCTCCACCCAAACCACGTCTGCGCTGGGGTGCGGAGGCCTTCGGACGGAGGGACCTGGCTGCTGCTCAGGGTGCGGGCCGGGTCGGAGCGCCCTGCGGTTCTCTGGAGGATGAGAGCAGAGCTCCCACAGCTCCTCCCAGCAGCCAGCACGCAGGCAGGCTCCCCGGCAGACGTGGGTGTTGATGGCGTGGAGGCTGAGGAGGCGGTGTTCTTTGGACTCTTCACACGGGATGGACACATTAGGTGCTCTGGTCACCGTGGACAAGAAGTTGTCTTAATACCTTTGTGTGAAAGGAGGAAAGGGTGGTGTGTGTGACCCAGGAGTTCAGAGCCACGAGACTGGACATCCAAACGAACCTCAGCAGTCGGCGGCAGACCTGGCTTCAGAGCTACGTCGGGGCTGTCTGCGGGCCCTGGGGACGGCCGCTCCGCTCCATCGGGGGGGTGTGGTGGCTTCCACAGAACCGTCCTGCGTTCTGAGGGCGGGGGCGGGCTGCAGGGTGAGCTTAGCTGCTACCCGACCAGGAGGAAGCCAGAGGTTAGGCAAATACAGCTGCTGCGCGGAGTGTTTCTAGAAGACAAAATGAACCCACTGTGCCAGCGCAAGACCCCCACCCCTCTGTTCACGAGCGGCCGGCGGCTTCTCCCGGGGCGTAAGGGGCCCCCTCCCTGCGTGTCTTCTGTCCTTGCAGAGTGGGATGCGGACGCGTTCTCGTGTGCATCAGGCCCAGGCTGGACAGAGGGGTCCGAGGTGAGGGGGCTCTCAGGCTGGAGGGGCTGCCAGACAGCTGTGCGCATCGAGATCACCTCTCAGCAGAGCTGCAAACCAGGCTGAGGTCTGCAGATGAAGACGGGCCACAGCCGCCAGGAGCCCTGGCCCCGCCCCCGCCCCCGCCGTGCACCACTCGTGAAGCATTCCGCGTGGGAGGTGACCGTGTCTGACTTTGTGTCCCCTGTGCAGGGCGTGTGGCTGCCGTGTGGCCTTTCAGAAACAGCGGGTGTGGCCGGGTTTTAGCCAACACTCCCTGGGGCTCAGGTGGCCGCCCCAGCCTCCCATGTCTCCCCAGGCCGCCATGGGCGCTCCCAGGAGGCCGGGCACACGCGGGCCAGCCGCCACTCCCTCCCCTCGCACCCTCCCAGGCCTCTGTTGCTAGGAACGCGGCTGTCTCCAGCCCCTGCAGGAAACATGTGATGAATTATGGATGGTCGACTTTCTCTGAGAGGCCTGATCTGTGATGCAAATGAGCTCCAAGTCCTCCCTTTTCTTCTGGCTTCTTAAGAAAAAAAAAAAAATCAGAGTTTTAAATCAGAAGCTGGCATTTACGAAGTCCCAGTCGCCAGTACTGGGGGCTCCGCCTGCAATGTTAATTCTTATGCAAAGAGAGGGCCAGAGGTCAGTGTCTGTTATTTGTTCGGGAAAAGCTTGTAAGATTTTCACTGAACTCTGTGACCCTTTGGGGGCATTCTTTTTTGTGTGTGATCAGAGACAAAGTGGGATATAAACACTCGAAGTGGCATTTTCTGAATACGAGACGCTTCTCCTCTAGGCCTGCAGGCCAGGAGCTTGGAGGGCCCGGGAGTAGCTGCCACATCTGTCGGGACCCTCTCCTCGCCCTCCGCCCTCCGCCGCCAATCCCACCTCCACCCCCAGAGGCTAAGACATATTTGCCTGAAAATGAACGAGGCCTTTGGTCTGCACAGCTGTGCTGCCGAAGCCTCTTGGGTCTCCTGCCCTCCGTGGCTGTCGGTTGGAGAGGGGCTGCCACGTTCACTAGTCTGCGTGGCAGCGACGCCCTCCACACGGTGGCCTCGGCACTGGCCGCCCCCTCCCCCGGCAGCTCCACAGTGGGACACGGGGGGCCTGTGCTGCCTCACCTGCGGCGCTGAGGACGGGCAGGTGTCCTCCCAGGAGGTCGGGGGCTGCCTGGGTGGCTGTCCAAGCAGGGGGCCCGGAGCCTTCATAAAGAAGCAGCTTCAGCCCCCAGGGCGAGTTCCAGAACAGACATCTGCCCGTGTGCCTGACATTCGAGGCAGCCCCACAGGGTGCTGCCCGTCTGCATCACCACGGAGCAGGCGAGGGCCACACTCCAGGCTTCGTGATGCCTGCGGCGTCCTGTGCTCCTCCTCAAAGACGGGAGCAAGTCAGCCCCCGTGGGAACCCGGAGGGGCCCCCGCCAGCACCCCATGAGACTCAGGGTCGCGGCGCTTTGCCCTCCCTGTGGAAGGGGACAGATGTGCCCGCTGTGGCTCAGCGCCCAGAGCCACAGCCCTGCTCCCTGGAAACACCGACTCCTGAGGACACCCGCGGCTTCCCGCCCTGCCCAGCAGGAGCCTCACCACCCCCGGGAGGCCCATTGAAAGAAAGGGGAGAAAAAGGACTTCCTTTCAGAGTCAAAGTCTTGGCTCCAGAATGATGAAAAAGCAGATTAGGTGAAAATCACATCTGCCATGCCCACGTTCGTGTTCATGGAGTGGTGGCTGGTCAGCCTGAGGGACTTCAGAGGCGCAGGACACTGAGTAACGGGCTAGCAGAACGGCTGCCTAGGGCGCCCCCTAGGGCCCTTGTGGCGGGAATGACGTGGATGTTGTTTTCAGAATCTTGGGGACCATTTTATGAAGAGCCACGGGGTCGTCTGTTCTGATCAGGGTCCTCGGAGACGGCGATGACTGCTAACAGCGAGTCTCTTAGAACCTAAGAGACGGCAACACAGGGAAGCTGGAGGACTGGGTCTCGCCCGCTCCCACTGTGGAGGGTGCGAGGCTGGAGGCCATTAACTGGACGAAGCAGGCAGATCTGATAACCGAGGCAGGCGGGGCAGGACATCTGCCCTCCCCTGCCGGGGTGCCCGCCCGCCCCCTCGGCCCTGTGCAGATGGGTCCGGGCCCCCACGGCGGGCCGAGGCAGCACCCACACGGTCACCGGGGGCTCTGCAGCCCTAGGAGTGCGCGTGTGGTGGCTGACGGCGCCCAGTGCGAGGTGAACGTGGATGTGCGCTGTTTGGGAACTTCTCACACAGGTGTGGATCATAGGAAATTGATGTCTTAAAAAACACGTTTTGTCCTATATAGTTTCTTTTTGTGGAAACTATGAGACGGACCAGCCAAGGTGAGGAGCTCCTCTCAGGACAGTGTGTCTGCGAGAGGCGGGGTCAGGCCCAGCGAAAATGAGAATGAAACGTGTGCCTCCACTGCCACCCGTGGGAAAATAAGCTAGATCACGTCAAGGAACTATTGATTCCATTGTTAAAACACAGCCTATTGGTCTCCCAGATCGTAGTGGCTATTAATGCATTATTAGTTCCATACAAGCTTCCGGCCTGTCATGTCCATCACGCAGGGAACAGCTGCTG
This sequence comes from Manis pentadactyla, assembly GCF_030020395.1. NCBI lineage: Eukaryota > Metazoa > Chordata > Mammalia > Pholidota > Manidae > Manis > Manis pentadactyla. The sequence goes on from NC_080025.1 coordinate 148,371,651, forward strand.
AGGGGACGGGGGGCAGAGTGTGCTCGCACTGCCCGCCGAGACCCTGGCCGAGGGACGCACGTGGGAGGCCACACAGGGCCGACAGCAGCAGGCTGGGGACGGCGGCATTTAGTTATGCGGCCCAACGGCCCAGCCGGCTTTCAGCAGAGCCGAGATCAGGACTGGGGGAGGACTCCATGGGGGCTGAGGCTGGCTGCAGGCTAGCCGGCGTGTGGGGCCGTTTTTGGTTGAATCTATGAAACACCCATGGGCAGAGCTGCTTTCCCAGCTATGCAGGTGCTGTTCACAGGGTCTTTGGGAGCCCGGAAACCTGGGTGGATCGTTTCCAGGTCAAGGGGAGTGGCCGTGGGGTGGGCTTGGTGACGGCGGAGAGCCCCGGGCTGGCGGTCTGCCTGGCGCCCAGCGTTCAGGACGAGACAGGACCGCCCTCGGCCCGCCGCACCGGGGCTGCTTGGATTTCTCGCCCTGTTACAGATCCCACGATGTGATAAGGGACTTTGGACTGACAGAAGGAGACCCGGCTCTGTCCTCAGAGGAGGCGCTGTTCACCCCAAAACAACAGACGAGGGGACGAATAGCGGCCAGTCCATAGGCGGCTGGGTGGGGTAAACGTGGCGGTCCACGGAAAGTGTCTGGGACGGCGTTGGCACCCCGAGTGCACTGTGTGTTCCCGCCCCGTCGTCACCCCACCACTGCTCCGTCATCCCCCGTCCTCCCACCCCGACTGCTCTGTCCAGAGGCGGCTGCCATTAGCGGCGTTGGGTACTTCTGCCCAGACTTGGGTGGGGGTGGCCCAGCTGCTCTGCACTTTGCAAAGTGAGACCCCACCTTCCAGGTGGCACAACCCAATGGAGGGAGCCTGGAGCAGCGGCAGTCCTGGGGGTGAGGGTCTACCTGGTGGTGATAGTTCCCAGAGGTCAGGCAGAGGGTACCTGCGCCCAGGGGAACCTGAGGCTGGGGACGCCTCATGGGTGCATCCTCCCGGGGGGCCCCCAGTCCACTCTTGTGTGACCGGCCAGCTTTGGATGCTGGCTTGGGGACAAAGAGGGCCCTGGCCTTCAGGGCTGACCAGATGCACACTGGGGCATGAGCTACACCCTCCGGAGAGGAGGGCCGCCCGGGGCCACACCCAGGGCTCTTTCCGCTTCTCTCAGAGTCAGACGTCGACTCGGTTTAATATGATCTAGCAAGTGGAAAGAGACTGCTGAAGTCGCAAAAATTCAACAAACTCAAACAAAAGTCTCAATCAGAACCCGGATAAAAAAAGCGTGCCTCAGGTCCACAGACAGTGTTAATGGGGCCAGGAGTGGGGCCCCTGATGCTGCCACTCGGGGCCCCTCAGGTGCGCTCCATGCACCCGTGCCGTTCTGCGTGCAGGACAAGGGGGAGGCGGAGTGCCGGCACTCGGACGCCTCTCTGCAGCTCAATGCTGCCCCTTTCGTCTCCCTTCTGCGGCCTGCCTCCCTGTCTCCCCAGTCGAGCTCAGTGGAGGCAGAAGTCCATCTGGGAACTGATCGCCGCATCCTCTGGAGAGCCCACACCCCCAGGGTTGTGTCCGAGTAGCACAGCTTTCTCCCCAAAGTGTTGGGACCTGCCCAGCCTGGCTGGGTCAGATTTCCTAATGAAGAAGGGGTGTGTATGCAAAGAGGCTCACGGGCCGCTGGCAGGAGACCCAGGGCAGCCTAGGAGTCAGGCCCCCAGGTGGTCAGTGCATGCCCTCGGTGGGGAGGCTCTGGGGGCATCAGCCAGGAGCATGGGGAGCTTTGTGCATCTGGGCTGGTCAGAGCCCATGTGAGAATCTGAGGCTCCCAGGGTGGAGACCACCGCCAGGGGCACCCCGAGATGCTGGGCCCAAAACACCCCAGGGCTGTGCTGGGAGAGTGAGAGGTGTCATGAAGACCCATGGGCCAAGACCCCACCGCTGGGCCAGTGGACATTCTTTTTGCTAGAGACCTGCTCAGAGGGCAAAGCAGGGTGAGGCACCAGGGCCTGGGGTGCCCTACAACTGCACCCGTCTGCTGGGCTACAACTGGCCACATCCTCCTAGGCCGCGTCCCTGGTGAAAAGCTGGCTGTGTGCCCAGGGATTTGCCACACTGGGAGTGGGCACCTGCATGTCGAGGGTGAGGTTGGCCAGTCTGAGGGGCAAGGAGTCCTCTGACCTGGAGTGGCAGTTGCAGGTCGGTGGGCTCTGAGGTCCCCTTGGTGCCCATGCAGCCAGCCCCAGGGCGCTGGTGTGCAGGTGGGGTGGCCCAGGGTGCTAGATTCCAGGAATTATTTCTGAGAGCTCTGAATGCTCGCTGGTGCCCCAGGGAGCTTCCCAGCCACCCACTGTGACCGTCCCTGCAGCCCTGTTCCTGGTCTCCTGCCCTCTGTTCACTTCGCCCACCTCCCTGCAAACATGAGGACAAAAGCCCTTCGCTCTACGAGCCTCCGCGCGGACCATTCAGGAAGCGCGTGCCGTGTCACGGCCATAAAGCCCCAGCTCCTGGAGGCTGTCCTCGTGTGCGTGTGAAGGCCAGGCCTCCTGCTTCGCTCGGCTTCGGGCCTGTCGGCAGCAGGGTTCCACGGGGTGGCTGACTGAAGTTGGTGCTGGACGGGCCTGCAGCAGGCGGCTGGTGCTGGGTGGGGCTCTGCGGAGGGTGGGAGGGCCCCAAGCGGGGCCTTGGGGCGCGGATGTGTGAGCGTGGTGCCGGGCGCCGCGAGCCACAGGAGGGCCAGACGTGGGGTGTGGTGGAGCCTGTGCTGACACTCATCCTGTCGTACACAGACAGCTCAGGGTGCCTTGCTGCTCCGAAGTGAGGCCAGCATCCTCCTGCACAGGTTTCCCAGAGGCCCGTCCGCCCGCTGACGAGGCTGCTTCAGCCGTGGCGCCTCCTCACCTGGAATTCCCATTTGGTGTGGGTGAGATGTGTTGGCCGGGGACCCACCCAGCGTCCAGAACAGAAACCACATCACTTAACAGAGAACAGTTGATTAAAAGAACTGCCAACTAAATGATTCGAGGAAAGCAAGCAGGGGCGCTAGGCGCCCTGGGCCTCTCTTCTCCTCCTCTGCTGTGAGCAGGGCCGCTGGCGCGGGGGACGGTGTCCGTGGCCCTGGCCTCAGCGCGTCTGGTCTCCTGTGCACCGAGAGCCAGGCCTGCCTCGCCCATCTGCGCCCGCGGGATTTGCCGACTCACTTCTCTTGTAGCAACGGCCCCCCAGCCTCCCTCCAATGTTCCACTTCTCGGGGGTCCTGGGCAGCGTGCGTCCTGAACCAGGGTCTTTGCCCCCGTCTTCATGTGGTCAGAATTCTGGTCTATCTTCTGCGACTTTCAGTTTTTCAAACTATTTTATTTTAGACATGTTTTTATAAACTGTGCCTTTTGGAATTCCGGTTTGAGATCCTATGGTAAGTGATGGTTGAATTCAGTCACGTAACTGTGCCCACGGACAGCCTCGGCGACGACCTGCCTTGTGTTACCTGTGCATTTTTCCTGTGCTTTGCTCCCTCTGCCCTGCTTTCTCTTGGCCTGGTTGAGCCTGCCTGGGCCTCTAGTCCCTGCCGGCACTGTGGAGGCGATACCGCCTATTCCTGCTCTTTCAGTGGATACCTTGTATTTTAATAGGCCTGCCTGAAAGTTACTCATTGCAGCCACTGCTCATTACAGTCAAAGCCTTGTATCTACTGCTTCCTGGGGCTTCTGTGTCTTTTCAAGGCTCACCTTCCCATTGAGCTTCTCTCTTCCTTTGATTTGCCCCATTGTAAATTGTATTTATTTATTTGCATTCTTTTACTCCAAATTTTATTTGCAAAATTTGCAAAACTACAGGGAAGTTGCAAACAGTAGGGAACCTTCACACCTGCCCTAGACTTCCTGGCTGTTACTATTTGCCTGTTCACGTCTCTGCCTTTCCCTCCCCCTCCCCCTCTATCTCACATGTGCACGTGCATGCTTATACATGTTTATTTTTTATTGGTTGAGCCATTTGAGAGTGAGATGCAGATATTTGACACTTCTAAATAATATGCATCACCTAGGAATGAAGACAAACTCCTATATAAGCACAGTAAGATAATCTCATGTAGGAAACTTTAAATTTCGCAATACTCTTATTTGCTATACACCTATATTCAAAGTTCTGCCATTACCTCAATAATTTCCTTCAAAGGAAACTATTTTAAATTGCTTAAAATATTTTAAACTTTTTACAAGTATTTAAATGTTTAAAATTAATGAATCTGCATGTAGCTGTCAGGCCTCTGTTTCCTTCCTCTAGAACAGGTCCTCGGACCTCGTTTCTCTGCCTTTTGTGACATTGTGGAGAGTCCAAGGCAGCCGTTCGGGGCAGCCCCTCCATCCGGCCCAGCCAGCCGGCCTCACAGCCCAGCCCCGTCCACCTGGGGCCTGCGGCCTTGTGCTGGGCCTGACGGGTCCGGGGGCCGTGGGCTCCACGCCTGCTCCCCTCTCATCCGCTCTGTCCCGTCTCGCTCCACTTCTGGGCATTTCTCCTCTTTATTCTTTCCTCAGCAGAACGTTCACAAATAAGTTGTGTCACTGTAAACAGACCTCCAGGCATCCAACGGCAGGAATATCACAGAGCTGTTTTCACCAGATGGGGGTTAAACTCTTAGTTTTGAGGCCCCTCTTGCGGCCATCGGGGTGCACGGGGTCCCAGTCCAAGCCGCTGCTGGCTGGATGAGCCCCTGCCTGGGCCCTGGGGGCCACGCCGCGTGCTCCCTGGGCCTGCAGTTCCAGGAGCCAGACGGTCGGGGCCACCCTGGGCCTTGTGCTGGTCCCACTTTTGTCGCCTTCTCTCAACCCAGGTCAGGTGATCAGAGTAGTTGGAGCCGGCCCCACCTGTTGCAGGTGTTTCTGGCGATGCTCATGCCGTGGCCGCACACCAGGGCTGCACCATCCTGTCCACCCCCACCATCCTGGGGCTGCGCTGTCCTGTCCACAGCCCTTGCACCATGCTGTCCACTCTGCCCAGCCCTGGTGGGGGGCCATTCCTGCTCCCAACCTGGCCTCCAGCCATGATTCTTGTTCTCAAGCCCCCGAGGGGTGACCTGGCCCCGCACAGGGAGCTCTGCAGACACGGTTTTCAGGACACGTCTCCACTTGCTCATCCCTGGCAACAGCTCACTGAGCGTGGACCATGTGCCAAGCTCAGCGCGGTGCCTAGGCCTCCAGGCAAATCCAGACAAAGCAGTGGCTTCCTGTGCCTGCCCCTGAGCACAGAGCACTGGATCTTCATGGCCTCGGGCCAGAGGGTCCTGCCTGCCACCCTGGAGCCCTGGGCCATCTGCTGCCTGGGGCCCATGGCTCATGGCACCTCGGTGGCCCTGCCCCTGCCACCCCTTCCCCCCCAGCACCTGTGTGGAAGGAGCTTCCAGAAGGACCCTTTCCTTACCCCGGGGGGCTTGGGCAGGGACTGAGGAGGCACCCAGCTCTCCCAGCCTACACTGGTCGCGGCCCCATCTCTCTGGGCCTGGGGGGGACCTCTGAGCACGGCCTTCTGGCGCCGGGGTCAGTCAGCTGGGGCCGCCAGCACACACAGGCGCTTATTCTCTCTCAGGCTGGAGGCTGGGGATCTGAGATTGAGGGCCCAGGGCTGGTGTTCCTGGGAGTGGAGGCGCCATCTTCCCCTGTGCCCCCCCAGGCTGTCTGCCTGTGGGGCGGGTGTCCTGATCTTAGAGAGCCACCGGTGACAGGCCCGCCCGGGACCCCTATCCGCCCCAGCCGCCTCTGTGGAGGGCTGTCCAGACACAGCCACCTCGAGGTCCCGGGCTCTGGGCTCCAGGGGCGACCTCAGCCCCAGGGCATGGGCTCTGCTTTCGCTGCCCCCCTCGGACAACCTGAGCATTCCCGCCCTGCCCTCAGGGCTTGGCCCCGACGTCACCGAAGGTCCCCTAGGTGCCCGGCCCCTGAGGTTGAGCGCCTCCCTCCCGCGGCCAAGTGTCTGGCCCCAGACAGGCCTCCTGAGGACGCGCGAGAGCCCCTTGCCCGCTCGGCGGCTGAGGCCCCCGGAGCCGGGCCAGGACCTTGGGTTGGAGTCGGGCGGAGTGGAGGCCCGGCCGCGTCACTCATGAGCCCTGTGGCAGCCACGCGGCCTCGCTCCATGCCGATAGGGCAGAACATGGATAAGAGGACCCCGCGGGCCCCGGGGCCCTGCACACACGCGTGCCGTCCGGGGGCTAGCGGGGCGGGCACCTGCCAGAAGCCCTGCGCCCGGAGGAAGAGACGGCGGGGACGCGGGTCCCGAGAGCCTCCCTGCCCCCCGCGTCCCTCGTTCCCTTGCGTCGTGACGGCCTGAGTTGGCAGGTGCCCCCACCTGGTGAGGCGCAGGAAAGCCCGGCTCCCCGGCCCCCGGAGAGCTCCCAGCCGCCCCGCACGTGCCACCCGCCAGCCGCCCCCGCCCCCTGCAGCCTGTCGGGATGAGATGCCCGGGCCGTCGCAGGGAGCGAGCAGAAAGCCCTCGGCGCTCGCTCACCCCTGCGGCCCCTGCTGAGCGCCTGCTGCATACGGCCCGGCAGGTCGCTGGGTCACGGGGTAAAGTGGTATTTCTCAGGGGACACAGGACAGCATTCTTAGCAGCTGCGGCAAAGGAGATGCAGGGGACACGCGCAGTGGACGTCCCCGGTGCAGACCGCTTGCTGCGTACGCTCGGGAGTGTGTGTCTCACCGCCTGAGCTCAGAGCTGCGCTTTGTGTAGAACTGACGTTGTTTCTCTTTGACAAGGCTTTCTTTTTCACTTTCACCATTATTAACTTATTATTCTTTCTTTTTTTGTAAATTAATGTATGATTGATATATGCTCTGATGAAGGTTTCACATGAAAAACAATGTGGTTACTACATTCACCCATATTATCAAGTCCCCCCCATACTCCATTGCACTCACTGCCCATCAGTGTAGGAAGATGCCACAGATTCGCTATTTGCCTTCTCTGTGCTACACTGTTCTCCCCGTGATCCCCCCCACACCATGTGTACTAAACATAATACCCCTCAATCTCCATCTCCCTCCCTCCCCATCCGTCCTCCCACACCCCCCACCTTCGGTAACCACTAGTCCCTTCTTGGAGTCTGTGAATCTGCTGCTGTTTTGTTCCTCAGTTTTGCTTCATTCTTATACTCCACAAATGAGGGAAATCATTTGGCATTTGTCTTTCTCCGCCTGGCTTATTTCACTGAGCATAATATCCTCCAGCTCCATCCATGTTGTTGCAAATGGTAGGATTTGTTTTATTCTTATGGCTGAATAATATTCCATTGTGTATATGTACCACATCTTCTTTATCCATTCATCTGCTGATAGACACTTAGGTTGCTCCCATATCTTGGCTATTGTAAATAGTGCTGCAATAAACATAGGGGTGCATATGTCTTTTTGAATCTGGGATCTTTTCTTTGGGTAAATTCCTAGAAGTGGAATTCCTGGGTCAAATGGTATTTCTATTTTTAGTTTTTTGAGGAACTTCCATGTTGCTTTCCACAATGGTTGAACTAGCTTACATTCCCACCAGCAGTGTAGGAGGGTTCCCCTTTCTCCACATCCTCGCACGCATTTGTTGTTTTTAGTCTTTTCAATGTTGGCCATCCTAACTGGTGTGAGGTGATATCTCATTGTGGTTTTAATTTGCATTTCCTTGATGATTAGTGGTGTGGAACATCTTTTCATGTGCCTGTTGGCCATCTGAATTTCTTCTTTGGAGAAGTGTCTGTTTATATCCAGTTTCATTCTCTTGCATGTAGCTGTCCAGTTTTGCCAACACCAGCTGTTGAAGAGGCTGTCATTTCCCCATTGTACGTTCATGGCTCCTTTATCATATATTAATTGACCATATATGCTTGGGTTCATATCTGGGCTCTCTAGTCTGTTCCATTGGTCTATGGGTCTGTTCTTGTGACAGTACCAAATTGTCTTGATTACTGTGGCTTTGTAGTAGAGCTTGAAGTTGGGGAGCATAATCCCCCCAGCTTTATTCTTCCTTCTCAGGATTGCTTTGGCTATTCGGGGTCTTTTGTGGTTCCATATGAATTTTAGAATGATTTGCTCTAGTTCATTGAAGAATGCTGTTGGTATTTCAATAGGAATGGCATTAAATCTGCAGATTGCTTAGGCAGGATGGCCATTTTGACAATATTAATTCTTCCTGTCCATGAGCACGGGGTGTGTTTCCATTTATTGGTACCTTCTTTAATTTCTCTTATGAGGGTCTTGTAGTTTTCAGAGAATAGGTCTTTCACTTCCTTGGTTGGGTTTATTCCTAGGTACTTTATTCTCTTTGATACAATTATGAATGGAATTGTTTTCCTGATTTCCCTTACTGCTAGTTCATCATTAGTGTGTAGGAATGCAACAGATTTCTGTGTATTGATTTTATACCCTGCAAATTTGCTGAATTCAGATATTAGATCTAGTAGTTTTGGAGTGGATTCTTCAGGATTTTTTATGTAGAATATCATGTCATCTGCAAACAATGACAGTTTAACTTCTTCTTTACCAATCCGATGCCTTTTATTTCTTTGTGTTGTCTGATTGCCGTGGCTAGGACCTCCAGAACTATGTTGAATAGAAGTGGGGAGAGTGGGCATCCTTGTCTTGTTCCTGATCTTAAAGGAAAAGCTTTCAGCTTCTCGCTGTTAAGTATGATGTTGGCTGTGGGTTTGTCACACATGGCCTTAGTACGTTGTGGTACTTGCCTTCTATACCCATTTTGTTGAGAGTTTTTATCATGAATAGATGTTGAATTTTGTCAAATGCTTTTTCTGCATCTATGGAGATGATCATGTGGTTTTTGTCCTTTTTGTTGATGTGGCGGATGATGTTGATGGATTTTCTAATATTCTACCATCCTTGCATCCCTGGAATAAATCCACTTGATTATGGTGGATTATCTTTTTGATATATTTTTGAATTCGGTTTGCTAATATTTTGTTGAGTATTTTTGCATTTATGTTCATCAGGAATATTGGTCTGTAATTTTCTATTTTTGTGGTGTCTTTGCCTGGTTTTGGTTTTAGAGTGATACTGTCCTCATAGAATAAGTTTGGAAGTATTCCCTCTTCTACTTTTTGGAAAACTTTAAGGAGGATGGGTACTAGGTCTTCACTAAATGTTTGATAAAATACAGCAGTGAAGCCATCTGGTCCAGGGGTTTTGTTCTTAGGTAGGTTTTTGATTACCAGTTCAATTTCCTTGCTGGTAATTGGTCTGTTCAGATTTTCTGTTTCTTTCTGGGTCAACCTTGGAAGGTTGTATTTTTCTAGAAAGTTGTCCATTTCTTCTAGGTTATCCAGTTCATTAGTGTATAATTTTTCATAGTATTCTCTCATAATTCTTTGTATTTCTGTGGTGTCTATACTGATTTTTCCTTTCTCATTTCTGATTCTGTTCATTTGTGTAGACTCTTTTTTTCTTGATAAATATGGCTAGGGGTTTATCTATTTTGTTTATTTTCTCAAAGAACCAGTTCTTGCTTTCATTGATTCTATTGTTTTATTTATTTCTGCTCTAATCTTTATTATGTCCCTCCTTCTACTGATTTTGGGCCTCATTTTTTCTTCTTTTTCTAGTTTTGTTAATTGTGACTTTAGACTGTTCATATGGGATTATTCTTCTTTCCTGAGGTAGGCCTGTATTGCAATATACTTCCCTCTTAGCACGGCCTTCACTGCATCCCACAGATTTTGCAGTGTTGAATTATTGTTGTCATTTGTCTCCATATATTGCTTGATCTCTGTTTTTATTTGGTCATTGATCCATTGGTTATTTAGGGGCATGTTGTGAAGCCTCCATGTGTTTGTAGGATTTTTCATTTGCTTTGCATAATTTATTTTTAGTTTCATATCTTTGCGGTCTGAGAAACTGGTTGGTAGAATTTCAATCTTTTTGAATTTACTGAGGCTCTTTTCGTGGCCTAGTATGTGGTCTATTCTGGAGAATGTTCCATGTGCACTTGAGAAGAATGTGTATTCTGCTGCTTTTGGGTGGAGACCTCTGTAGATGTCTGTTAGGTCCATCTGTTCTAACGTGTTGTTAAGGGCCTCTCTCTCCTTACTATTTTCTGTCTGGTTGATCTGTCCTTTGGAGTGAGTGATTTGTTGAGGTATCCTAGAATGAATACATTGCCTTCTATTTCCCCTTTTAATTCTGTTAATATTTGTTTCACATATGTAGGTGCTCCTGTGTCGGCTGCATAGATATTTATAACAGTTATATCCTCTTGTTGGATTGACCCCTTTATCATTATGTAATGTCCTTCTTTGTCTCTTGTGACTTTCTTTGTTTTGAAGTCTATTTTGTCTGATACAAGTACTGCAACTCCTGCTTTTTTTGTCCCTGTTAGTTGCATGAAATATCTTTTTCCATCTCTTCACTTTTAGTCTGTGTATGTCTTTGGGTTTAAAGTGAGTGTCTTGTAGGCAGCATATAGATGGTTATTGTTTTTTTATCCAGTGACTCTATGTCTTTTGATTGGTGCATTCAGACCATTTACATTTATGTTGATTATTGATAAGTATGTACTTATCGCCATAGCAGGCTTAGGTTCATGGTTACCAAAGGTTTGAAGTTAACTTCTTTACTATCTAAGAGTTTAACTTAACTCACTTAGTATGCTATGACAAGCACAATCTAAAAGTTCTTTTCTTTTTCTCCTCCTTTTTCTTCCTCCTCCATTCTTTATATATTAGGTATCATATTCTGTACTCTTAGTCTATCCCTTGATTGACTTTGGGAGTAGTTGATTTAATTTTGCATTTGCTTAGTAATTAGCTGTTCTACATTCTTTACTGTGGTTTTATTACCTCTGGTGAGAGCTATTAAACCTTAGCAACACTTCCATCTATAGCAGTTCCCCCAAAATAGACTGTAGAGATGGTTTGTGGGAGGTAAATTCTCTCAGCTTTTCCTTATCTGGAAATTGTTTTATCCCTCTTCAAATTTAAAAGATAATCTTGCCAGATAAAGTAATCTTGTTTCGAGGCCCTTCTGCTTCATGGCATTAAATACATCCTGCCACTCCCTTCTGGCCTGTAAGGTTTCTGCTGAGAAGTCTTTCCTTTGTATGTGATCTTATTTCTCTCTCTGGCTGCTTTTAACAGTCTGTCCTTATCCTTGATCTTTGACATTTTAATTACTATGTGTCTTGGTGTTGTCTTCCTTGGGCCCCTTGTTTTGGGAGATCTGTGCACGTCCATGGCCTGAGAGACTATCTCCTTCCCCAGACTGGGGAATTTTTCAGCAATTACCTCCTCAAAGACACTTTCTATCCCTTTCTCTCTCTCTTCTTCTTCTGGTAGCCCTATAATGCGAATATTATTCTGTTTGGATTGGTCACACAGTTCTCTCAATATTCTTTCATTCTTAGAGATCCTTTTTTCTTTCTGTGCCTCAGCTTCTTTGTATTCCTCTTCTCTAGTTTCTATTTCATTTATTGTCTCCTCCACCGTATCCCACCTGCTTTTAATACCCTCCATTGTGCTTTTCAACGATTGGATCTCTGACCAGGTTTCATTCCTGAGTTCCTGAATATTTTTCTGTACTTCCATGAGCATGTGCACCCCTCTCCTACGTTTGCTGGAGGCCTGTTCTGGCAGGTTGTCCTGTGGTGAGGACGAGGGTTGGTGCAGGGGGTCTCCAAGCCCCCTGCAGCCCCCTGCAGCCCCGCGGTCGCGGCCACACCTTGCCCGGCTCAGGTTCTCTGTCGGAAGCCCGTACCCGGTGATGCAAGGCCCCCTGGATGAGTCTGCTTTCCTCACCACTTTCCTCCTCTTTCCAGCTAAGTTCTACTCTTGGGGAGATTTTCTGTGTTTTTCCCCCCAGACATTCTCTTAAAAACTATTCCTACTGTCACAGGAGTTCTTTAATCTTTGAGCATCTTTTTTGTTTTAACCAGCATCTTGCTTTGGTTTAATGGCTGTATATTCCTCTTACCTCAGAATATCCTATTATATTTTCTATGAAGTTTTCTCCTCCCTCTAGTTTTTGTTCCATAAATAAGTTTATTTATTGCAGCACCTCTCACCTGGCCTACCAGCTGCTCCCACCCCCCCGCCTTCAGTCCTCATATCTGTAGTATCTGTGATTGCAGACATTCCCTTTGGCCCCACTGCACCCGACTGCACCCCATGGCACCCACTGTACCCCAGTACACCCCACCTACACCCCCTGTACCCTAATATGCCCACTGTGCCTCACTGCACCCACCACACCCACTGTACCCCCACTGCACCCCATTGTACCCCATGGTACCACCACTGCACCCCACACCCCACCACACTCATGGCACCCCACTGCACCCCAACACACCCACTGCACCCCACCACACCCACTGTGCCCCACTTACCCCACTGCACCTCACCACACCCACTGTGCCCCACTGTGTCCCATGGCACCTATCACATGTAGTTAACAAGCCAGCAGTTACTGCTTTGACCTGTCTGTTTGGATGAGTTCATCAGCTCTCTTCCAGAAGTTTCTCCACCTTCTGTGCCTTGTTTCCTCCTCTCCTTATGGAGTAAACCCTTGAAGGAGTCCTGGTTATTTAGTGGTGTTTTGGGACATGTCTCCAGAATTCCCAGGTCGTTTTGAGTGTTGTGAGGTCCGGGGACCCAGGGAGCCGCGGGCTGCAATATGCAGCAGGAGAGCCCCCCTGGGAAGCATAATTCTCCAGCTTCCATGGTGCATCTTGGGCTGTGTGGATCAGTCCTCAGGGGACATGAAGCAGAAGTGCCTGCAGTCACGGCCCCACACACCACACTTGCCTGGGAGGGTGTCACAGGGAACCTGCATCCCAGACACAGCACGTCCCATGAGCAAGAGCTTGGTTCACTGGGGTCTCTGCCCAGCCCACCACAGACAGTGCCCCTGGCTGGTGCGGGAAGACCAGACCAGACGGGCTGTAGGGCGGCCTGTGCGATCTCAGGCCCGGGACCTGCCGCTCGCAGACCGGACTGCTGCTCTGAGGCGCCATGCTGGTCTGTGCACCATCCCCGTGAGCTGCGCGATCCTGGAATCAACACAGTCCTTACGGTGTCATTCAAGCATCCACTAAATTCTGTCTCGCTCTAAAGGGTTTAAATGGCAGTATTTTCTTTTTTTAATCATTAAGGGCCAGTTCTGAAGCCAGTGCTTCCTCCCCCTGTCCCGGCAGGTCTTGGATCAGGTGAATTGGTAACATTTACTCGCACACATCTGTGGAAATGCAGGGGATGCACTGTGTGCCCCCTTTCCCCTCAAAACTGCAAATCCTTCAGGGCTCGTGCTGGGCAGCAAGGCCCTAGGCAGGCCTCTCTGAGCCCTGGGGTGGGAGGTGGGCTGTCCAGGCACCACCCAGGTTCCACCCACTTGGCCCCGCCCACAGCTGACCGTCCAACAGGCCACGCCCACCGTGGTTCTCCGTTAAAATCCCCGTTTCCCCGGCCCGGTGGGAGTAGCGCTGGCCCTTGTCCCACACGGGGTTGGTGGCAGGCGGTATCCCGGGCGGAATGTAGCACGTGACGCCAAAAGAGGGGCCCTTCTGGCCGGGGTGCGGTCGAGGGCCAAGCGCGGAGCAGGGGCTGTCTGCTCCCGGAGGCTCTGCGTCAGCACGCGTCATGTTCAGGCTGCGTGCGGACCGCCCGGGAGACCGCGGGGTGGTTTCAGGCGAGAGCGCGCAGGTCGGTCTGGCAGGTGGTGCACGTTCGGTGGAGAGCACGAGGGCCGTGTTGGGCCGCATGGGTTTGTTCCTCGTCACACAGTCGCCCCAACGCCCTCTGGCGCCCCTGCGCGCCCCGTGGCTGCCGAGCCAGCTCCTGCAGGGTCGAGCCGTCCGGACACGGAGCCCCCGCCTGGACCAGTGCGAGGGCCTCCGGCGGCCGCCCCCCACCCACCGTGTGCGTGTGCGTGTGTGTGTGTGTGTGTGTGTGTGTGTGTGTGTGCGCGCACGGGGGGAGGTATGCAGCAGCGGGACCCTGTGATTTTTGTGGACACTTCAGTGGATGGAATAACTAGGTTAGAACGTGAGGGATGCATCTAATTAATGAGCCAAATTACAATACTGTCCCTGAGCTATTGTAATCAGACATAAAATCACAGCTCCGTCTGAGCAGAGCCTCTTGTGCATCCTGGGGAATGGCTGCCCTTGGAGGAACCCAGACGCGTTTGCTCTCACCTCCCTTTGATGTGATGACCCCGCCCCAGGTTGCAGAGAGCGTTCTGGGGTGCCTGTCAGCAGGCGCTGGCTGCTTTTGCGCAGGGCGAGCTGGTGGAGGCATCTGGGTGGAGGGGTGTGTGTCCCTCTAAGAGTTTTTCCAGACAAGCTGCTGTTTCTCTGCATTAAAATAACAGCCTAATTAATTTTAATATTCGCCTGACTGTGCACCTAAGTCAGTTGGAGGATGTCACAGGAGGAAAATACTAATAGGATATGTGCCAATTTGCAGTTTAAGCAAGGCTGCCTCTAATAGGAGTTGAAGAGCTTGGTGTTAACCTCCAACAATGGAAGAATCAGCCTGGCGCTGATTACTCAAGCAACCTCCAGATCTGCTCACACAGCCTATTGAAATTCCAATCATTTCCCCATCCTATTCCCACCTATATAATTGTCAACTGGCCCTTATCATCATTTATTATGCAAAAATTGAATTTTTTTGAAGCGTGAAGAATGAAGTAATTTTGTATGCAAACAGTTAAAACTCTCATGTGTATTCTGATTACGTACATGTTGATAAATTCACTTATGATGAGTGACAGTGTGAGATTTTGGGGTTGGACCGGTCACTCGGTGGAAGACACTGATGAAAATGATAAACTAAATGCCAGCAGTGTCCCCGACGCATCTTGGATGAAATGTGCAAATGGCAGTGTCTAGCCGACGCCTATTAATGACTAACTATGACTGTGTGTAATGAGCAGAGATTTTCGTGGTGATTGAAGTGATTTCTCCTCCAGATGCTGCTGCTTAGAAATTCCTATTGCTCTTTCACTGATAAATGCATAATGACCTTTTAAACCTTCTAACTGGTAAAAGTCCCTATTGTTCCTACCCCGAGCTGAGCTTAGGTTTCCTGCACGGGGCTGGTGGTCTAGGCTTTTCTGCATTTTACTCACCTGTCTTTTGGGGCGAGTCCGCACAGCTGCACAAAGTTCCTGCTTGGGGTGGAGGCCCTGAGGCAAGTGCTGTCCTGGCCCCTGGGGGTCAGTCCGGCCCTTTGTGTGTGAGGCTGGAAGCTGCTCCCAGGGCCTGCCCCAGTCGCCCCTGGGTGCCCCGCCCTGGGAGCTGGTGGGGAGGCCCCTTGAGGCTGTGCTGCCCACAGGGTACAGGGGATTCCTGAGTCTGCGTGGCTGGCCCGCCCCACAGGATGAACCCAGGAGGGGTGGGGCTGAGCCCGGCTGGGGCAGCCATGTCCCTTCCAAGTCCTGGGTGGAGGCCCTGTGAGCTCTGATCGGTGTTGGTGCCCCTTGAGCAAGGCACAGACGTTCTTTTCCTTCTGTCTTCTGGAGCTGAGTCTTCCTGTCAACAGCCACTTGGGCAGAGTGTGGCTGCGAGGAGCCAGGCACCCCCCCCCACCACGTCCCCACCGCAGGGATGGCAGACGGGAGCAGATGCAGATGAGAAGGCGTGTGGCCTGGCTGGGGCTGCTCCGGGCCACCTCCGTCCGTTCTGATTCGGCAAGGCTGGGGGTGCCAGGAAGCTGCCCACTTCTGTCCCAACACCCAGGCATCCTGATGTCCACGCTCCCCCACCTGAGAACTTAGTTCTGAAAACAGACTTTCTGGGTAAATTCCCAGGTCCAGGTCATGATGGAAGGTACGGGATGGCCCCTTCCGTGGACCAGAAATGCCCGTCTAACACTCAGTGTTTATATGACAGAAACAAAACAAAACAAAGGCAAAACGGCTGAAAAGTTAAACAGAAAAAAATCAATGAAAACAAGGCAGGCAGCGCAGGAAGCAGTGAGGACCACGGCCGCAGGCCAATGGGACGCTGAGGGGACATGGCGCAGTGGCGGCCCGGAGCTCCCCTTCTCCCGGCCACCAAGTCCTGGCCTGCTTCTTTCCCCACGGAAGAAGGGGAATTCAGTGAAATTCATGGTAAAGGCAAATTCCTGTGGCTTTTGTGGGCTGAATTATGTGCCCTCCGAAGATACAGGGTCACATCCTGAGCCCTGTACCTGCCAACTGACCTTGTTTGGAAATAAGGCCTTTGCAGAGGAAGTCGGGTCAGGAGGAGGTCAGCCTGCTGAGCCCGATGACCGGGGTCCTCAGGGGAAGAAGATGCAGACACACAGAGGGCACCAGGTGGCCATGGAGGCAGGGATGGGGCAGCACGCCCGGGGACAAGGACACCAGGCTGTGCTGGCGGCCACCACAGGCCAGGGGAGGCAGGGAAGCCGTCCCCCAGAGCTTCTGAGGGAGCCCGGCTCTGCCTGCACCCTGAGCTCTGGGAAAGCGGGCCAGTTTGGGTGGATTCTAACATGTTAAAAGTTTGCATTTAACATTTTAAAAATCAGCTTTAATGGGTTTTGATGGAAATATGAGACTTGAACTTAAAGTTTTATATATGAAAATAAAGAGAGGTTACTTTGGGAACAAAAGAAAAAAAATCAGCTTTATTGAGGTAGAGTTCACATACATACAATTCACTCATTTAAGTACACAATTCAATGTTTTTAGTCTGTTTGCAGATATGGGCAACGACCTCCACAAATTTAGGACTTTCTCATCACTCCCAGGAGAAACCCCGTCCCCTTGCTGCCACCCCATCCACCCCCAGCCCTGTAACCCACCTCTACTTCCTGTCCCTGTAGACTTCCCCAAGTGGACATTCATACGGATAGACTCACATGTGTGGCTTTTTGTGTCTGGCTTCTTTCAAGACCCACCCGCGCGGCAGGAGGCATCAGATTTCACTCCTCTTTGGGGCAAATGCTGTTTCACTGGCTGCATGGACCACTTTGCTCATCCATGTCTCTGCTAATGGGCAGAGGGCGGCTCCCACCTTCTGGCTATGGCAGTGGTGCTGCTGCGGACATCAGTGTACACGTTCCTGCATGGACCCAGGTTTCCCATTCTGGGTGAATGCCTAGGAGCGGAATTGCTGGGTCGTAGGATAATGCTGTCATTAGAGGAAGTGCCACCATTTATTTGGAAAACTGCCAGACTGTTTGCCACAGCAGGGGCACCATTTTACAGCCCCGCCAGCACAGTCCGAGGGCTTTGGTTCCTCAACATCCTCGCCAGCTCTTGCTACGCGCCTTCCTTGACCTCAGCCATCCTGGAGGGCGGATAGCGGCTCCTCACTGTGGTTCTGACTGGCACTTCCCTGGTGGTTTCTGATGGCAGCATCTTTCATGTGTCTATTGGTTATTTGTATGTCTTTGGAAAAATCTGTTTGGACCCATTTAGTCATTTTCTAATTGTCTTTTCATTATTGAATCGTAGGAGTTCTCCATATAGTCCAGAACCAAGTCCCTTATGAGGTGTATGATTTGGGAATATTCTTTCCCATCCTGTGGGGTGTCTTTCACTTCCTTGCTGTCCTCTGAAACACAAAAGTTTTAAATTTTGATGACGGCTAATGTGTTTAGTTTTCCTTTTGTTGCTGGTGCTTTTAGTCAGATCTAAGAATCCTTTCCCACATTTAAGGCCATCAAGATTTCTTCCAAGACTTACAGCATTAGCTCTTGCCTTTAGCTCTTTTATCCATGGTGAGTTAATTTTTGCATGTGGTGTGAGGAAGGGGTCCCACGTCATTTCTCTGTGGCTCTCCAGCGGTCCCAGCGCCCTTTGTTGAAAAGACAGCCCCTCCTGTAACTCGATGCTCCTGGCACCCTTGTCGGGAGTCAGCTGGCTACTGATGTAAGAGTTTATTTCCGGGCTTCTGATTCCATTCCTTGATGCGAGCACCTGCCTGCCGGCTAGGGCCACACTGTCCTGACGACTGCTGCTATACAGTGGGTTTTGAAACCCGGGTGTGTGAGCCCTCCAGCTTTATTCTTCTTTCTCAGGATAATCCTGGCTTTTTTGTGTCCCTTGCTATTCCCTAGGAGTTTTACAATGACCTTCTCAGTTTCTACAAGGAAGCCAGCTAGGATCCTGGCAGGGCTTGAGGTGAGTGTGTAGACCACTTTAGGGAATATCGCTGTCTTAATGTTAAGTCTTCCAGTTTCATGAACCTGGTATGTCTTTCCATTTATTCACATCTTGAATTTCTTTCAACAGTGTTTTGTAGTTTTTAGAGTGTAAGTCCTGCATTTACTTTGTTAGACTTATTCCCAAGTCCTTGTTCTTTTTGATATTATTGCGAATGTCATTGCCTTCTTAGTTTCATTCTCTGGATTTCTCATTGCCAGTGTTTAGAAACGCAGCTGAGTTTTGCTTATTGATCTGTGTCCTACCTGGCCCAGCTCACTGATTAGGTGAGAGTTTTTAGTGAATTCCTCAGGACTTTCTATATACAACCAGCCACCTGTAACTAGAGAGTGTTTGGCTTCTTCCTTCCCACGTGGCACCTGCATTTCTTTTCTTGCCTCCAGCCCGTTTATGAATAGCAGGGGGGCGTGGACATCCTCTCCTCCTGGTCTGCCCGGGACAGCAGAGGTCGGTTCTGGGATGTCAGCTGTGGGTTTTCACCGATGCCCTTTGTCAGGCAGAGGAAGTGCCTTCTATTCCTAGTTTGTCAGTTTTTTAATCATGAAAAGGTGTTAAGATTTTGTCAGGTGCCTTTTCTGTTTGTATTGAGATGATCATGTGATGTTTGCATGTTATTCTGTTGATACGTTACCTTGATTGATTTCTGGGTGTTAAGCAGTCCTGCATCCCTGTGTGAATCCCGCTTGGTGGTGGGGTATGATTCTTCTTTGTTGCTCCATTCAATCTGCTGGTGTTTTGTTGGGAATTTTTGCATCCACGTTCACCTGAGATACAACTCGGCAGTTTTCTTGTGATGTCTTTACCTGCTCTGGCATCAGGTAAGGGTGGCCTCATAAAATTGCTGCATATTCTGTAGTGAAAAACATTATTCCTGATCTGTCAATTAGTCCAGTGCTCTGGGACTTTGCTAAGGAGCAACATGAAATTTGCTAGTAGTGTGGTTACGGAATCTCCAGTCCAGAGGGCCAGGAGCAGCAGATCAGCTGGGAAGTGCCCTGAAATGTGTCAGGCCAGCCCCAGATGCCTCGGCACTGGCACCTGTCAGCAGAGACATCCGGGCAGAAGCAGTCACACTGAGGAGCTGGCTTGGTGCGGGGTGAAGGTCCCCCTGGGGTTGTGGTCTGGGCCCCCTGCTTGTGGAGGGATGGCCCCATGTCTTCCTGCGGGTGCTCGGCTCCTGCCTCTGTCCCGTCAGGGCCGGTCCCCCACGGGCATGCTTCCAGGCGGCACCATCCCCTTTAGGGAAGTGCTGAGCAGCCCCAGGGACAAGGGGGAGCCTCAGCACTGCGCAGGGTAAAGGAGAGAGGTGGGAGTCAGGAGCCAGGACGCAGCCCAGGACAAGCGGCGGGTGAGCCGGCCCAGCAGAGGCCCTGCCCCCACCCTTGGCCCCGTGCCGCCTCATCCCTGTGTGCCCCCCGCACTGCACGTGGCAGAATCCCTGACTGCAGCAGGTGGGCACTGAAGACCAGCTCTGCCTGGCTCACTCCCCACGGGGGACCCTGCAGGATGCGGGAAGGTGGGCAGAGCAGGGGCAGCCTTCTCAGTGGGAAAGAACCTGGGGATGCTTTGACCGAGAAAAAAATCACAGACTGTTCTAGAAGAAGGCGTCTAGGCCAGTGGTCCATCCCTGCCCCATTCTTGGGGCTGCTCAGCCCCAGATGCTAAGCATCACCTTGGAATCCTCCCTTGTCCTCACCCCCACTTGCAAACCACACCTCTTGTCACGGGTCGGCACCTGCCAGCTCCATGCTCGAGGCTGTCCTGAGTCTGACCGCCTGCCCGCCCCCACCGGCACTGCCTCTCCTCTCTGCCTCTGGGTCTGTGTGTGTGGTGCACCCTCTGCCTGGAAGCTCTCCCCATCCTCCGGTCCCTTCTCCTGGGACCCCTCCTCCTCCGAGAGGCCTTCCTGTCCCTGCACTGCCCCCAACCGGCTCAC
This sequence comes from Manis pentadactyla, assembly GCF_030020395.1. NCBI lineage: Eukaryota > Metazoa > Chordata > Mammalia > Pholidota > Manidae > Manis > Manis pentadactyla. The sequence continues at coordinate 148,391,713 of NC_080025.1, forward strand.
CTGCTTTATTTTTCTCCAAGGCCTCATCACAACCTGCCTTTGTGAATGACTCCATCTCCTGTAGTGTGACGTGATGTGGCGGGAATTTTGCACACCTCGTTTGCACGGCTGTGCCTCTGTGTCCAAAGGGAGCCTTGCTGACTCCGTGAGCAAGTGGGTGGACACAGCTGAAAGCAGAGGCTGGTCCCGAGCTTCCCTGAGGCCCCCTCTCCCCTCGGCTCCTCCACAGAACTACTGTCCACTCACTGGCCAGAGCGGTGGTTCCGTGGAGAATTCTGGGTTCCTCCAGGACCGCCGGGCAGGAGGCACTGACCTGTGCCTGGGCCTGGCTGCGCTTGCAGGCTATGGCTTAACTTTGTCTGAATGACTGAATCATTAGCTTTATTCTTGGTCTTTTCGGCAAGAGTTCAAGGAGTTTTTAATTTTCAAAGAAGAAAAAGGGAAACCGTTAAGTATAGACTTTCCCCCAACACCGAGGTCAGGTCTGGAGGCGGCGGGAGAAAGGGGTCACCAGGGGCGGGAGAGCTCGCCGGGCTGGCCCTTGCTCTATCCCGGCGCACAGGGACCACGCACCCCCTGCCCGGAGCCGGGGGCCCCCGTGGGGGGGTCACCTGGAACACGCAGGCATGTGTTCCTTTATATCTACCTCACTTGGCCTTGTTGAGGTTCTTGAAACCGTAAAATTATGTCTTTCATGAAATGTTTGGATTTGGGGACCACTGTACCTTCCAGTGTGTTTTGTCCCGTTCTCGTCCCTCTCTGGGATGCCCAGCCGCACGCGTGTCGACCTGGTCACAGGCTCTTACGGGCTCTGGGGGGTCTCTGTTGTTTTGCTGTTACTGCAGAAAGAACTGCCCCCGATCTGGTGGATGGAAACAGCGGGAACACGCTGCTTCCCGTGGCTCCCGTGGGTGAGCCCCGTGGGGACTCGGCGGGGGTCCGGGCCCCTGTGCGCTCCCGGGGCCACCCCGCAGGCGCGGAGGAAGGGAGGGTGCAGGTGCCTTGCCCTTCACGACCGGAGCGTGGAGGTCACCTGTCGTTTCTGCCTCCTTTTGGTCCAGAGGCCTCTGGCGGGTGCCTGGCTTTTGTTATTTCCTTCCTGTGTGAGCAGCCTGTGGGCAGCCTGTCCCAGGGCCGCGGTCCAGTCTCAGCTCCACTTTTCCCCTTAGCTGGGCTGCTTTGAGCCCCCTGTGGGGGCACCTGTCCGGGGCCAGCCCAGGTTGGCAGATGCGGAAGGCACTCACTGCCTCCCTCCCCTCCTCTCCGGTCTCCTCCCCTCTCCCCTTTCCTGTCCTTCCGTCCCCCTCCCTCCCATTCAGTGCCTGTGTTTGCCCTGAGCTCTGGGACCTGGCCGTCCACCCAAACTGACCTCCACTGAGGCTCAGCTGCCTGGTGGCACCAGCCGCCCCACATTTGGGAGAAGCTGACCCCCACAGCTCACGCGCCCCCTGGTCCTGTGACCCCCTGAACGCCGTGCTGCTGTGCCAGGCTGGCTGGTGCCCTTGCGGGGCCTGGTTTGCCCCCACCCCCGTTTGTCCTTGTGATCCGCATGGCAGTCTGTGTGGCAGGGCCCCTCAAGGCCCCAACAGAAGCAGAGCTCAGCACCCTCACTGCCCGAGGCCCTGGCTCCTGCCCCTGCACCCCCCGTCCCTGTCACCCCCACTGCTGCATGGAGCCGCTGCCAGTCCCCAACTTCCAGGGGCACGTTCCCATCGCCGTGATCAGAACTGTGCAGCGCACGGCCCGCCCCACTGTCTGCAGTGGCGCTGCTCACCTGGTGCTCCGGCCGCCTCCCTTCCCCGTGGCTGACACCGGCTGTCAGCTGCTGCTTCCTTTGAGAAGTCTCATCGGGCCCTCTTCCAGGTGAGGGGCCCCGTGGGCTGCCCTAAGCCCCGTGCTCACCTCTCTGACCCCCTGGGAGCAGAACGACACGTCCAGAGCAGCTGGCCTGAACACCTGCCCCCACCCGCTCGTCATGTGACCTCGGGCCCATCTTTCTGGGCCTCAGCGTGTCCCCCAGCCCCGGGGACGGCTGCAGGGATTCAGCGCATCGGCTCGAGTGCAGGGCAGGGAGCTGCGTGGCTGGATGGGTGTGAGGTTCTGCCTGGACAGGTGGGCTGGGGGTGGAGGTGTGTCCTCGCGCTGCTGTCCCTCAGGGCCGGTCGCAGGGCCCAGCTCTGCCTGTTGCCCATGCGGAGCCCGACCACGCTGCCTCCACCAGGATGCCAGTGACACACCGAGTCTAGTTTAATCCATGCACAAACACGGCAAGTATTTTTTTGTTTTCTTACTAATCAAACAGGTTACTTATCATATGGTGTGAGCTCGAAATTACTCAGTCTAAAAATGTCTGCTGAACAAGGTCTTAATTTTAGCAAACAGCTCCAAATCAAGCACTTAGGAAAAGCAACGTTTTGTTCCCAGCCCAGGGGACACCCTCCCTCTCGGATGAAAGAGAAACTGCCATCCCCTCGGGCTCACACTGAGGGGCCAGGTGGGCGCGGCGTGCCACCAGCAGAGAGCCTCAGGGGCACTGCCTGTGGGGGCAACCGGGGGGCAGAGCCCATGGGGTCCCTGGGCCACAGGTGCATCTTTAATTCTGTTGAAGACTAGGAATGTGTGTGTGTGAGAGACGGAGGGAGTGGCGCAGAGACCCGGAGGGGTCCCAGCCCTTGGCCACCCCGAGGAGCTCTGGACGCTGGATGGGAGGGGGGCTGTTATCTCTGCGGCCCAGTGAGCGACCCCCACTGGTACCAGGAGGTGGGCCCAGGCAGACAGAGTCGGGAGAGACAACCAAACAGCTGTAGCCCGAAGCTACGTTTGTTCTGCAGCGACGGGGGTGGGGAGGAGGCCCTGAGTGGGAAGCAGTTCGGGGCGGGTCTGGGAGTCAGGGCTCTGACCAGGCCCTGGCTTCGGCCCCCACCCTTCCTCTGGGCCTGGCCGTGCTTCCCGCCCAGCGCTGGAAGCCTTTATGTCTCGTGTCTGTACCCCTCACTCCAGGGCCCTACCCAGGGCACTTCTCCCTTGACCCGGTCCTGCAGCTTCACTGCAAAGCGGGGTTTGCCCGCCGCAAGGCCTTCACACACACACACCCGTTCATGCCAAACGCCATCCCCGGCATCCACAGGTCCAGGGCCCGGCTGTGGGCTCCACACGGTGCACGAGCGCCCCAAGCACAGTGGCTTTGCGATTCCCGCTGATGTGCAGCCGGCCCCTTTGGACCTGCTGGAACGTGGGGAGCCTGGGGTCTGGGCGAAGGAGAGGAGGGGAACCGTGGGACCTGGTGCCGCTGGCCCACCAGTGCCCCCCCTGGGGCGCAGGAAAATACCCGCTGGCTTACGACCAAACATTCACCAGGGCAAAGCCAAGTATTTCCTTCAAAGAATGAGCTTCAGACCAATAACTTTGTAATTCTTCTTATAATTTCATTATTAAAAATCAAGGTAGTCCATTTTAAAGCTTTAGTAAGTCTGACATGCAGGAGCAGCTCGTCAGCTCTGCCAGCTGCTTGACCGTGCGTGCTGTCCCGGCATCGCGCATCTGTGATGCCAGAGCAGGCTTCCCGCGGACGCAAGACCGTGTTCAGTTCCTTGTGTTTTTCGGATACTTTCCCTTTCTTCCCTTGCATCGAAGGTGATGTTTTTCTGGATGCAAGCGGATGTTAACCTGGACTTTTTCTTACTTGTGAAATTGCAGAGTTAACATTCAGCTTTTCGTTTGTCCTCAAAAGCTGAGAAGTATTTCCCAAGCAAGGCTTGCTTTTGACATTCTAAATACAGGCAAATCCTTCAAAATTATTAAAAGTTATTTTGTTGGATTGGTAAGTTTACAGGGATTAAAATCACTATATACTCTGTTCTCCACCATTCTGCATTGTCCTGTATCCACAGTTATAAATGTTTCTTGGCCCCAGAAGGACATGCCACCCCGCTAAAGTCTCAGCTGACTCCCTTCCTAGTCTCATAAGGCGTCAGGGTTCCCAGCCCTCAGCTGCCCACGCCTGGCCCCTGGTCCTGGGTGGGGTTCGTGGCCTGCGCTGGGTCTGTGCCCCCGCCGGCTCCTGCCCATCCTTGGCTAATAAGCTGTAACCTTCACACCCGGGGGTGGCTGGGGCCTGCCTGGTGCGAGGCCAGAGTGCAGCCACGAGGACACGCGGTCCTCCAAACCCATCACAGGCGTGTGGACTTGGCCTTTACTTCCGGATCAGAGAAAATGATTCTGAGTTTTTAGTTTAGTTTCGTTAGAACTAAATTTGATTGTTGGCCTTCAAAGCCTCTTGTCTCCCACTCGAAATGCTCCTGCCCTTGGAGTCTGGAGGGAAAGGGTTGGGAAATTGCACCCAGGGATGCAGCCGCCTGTGTGTCTGTCTGTGGTCACTGCAGATAAGGCCTCTGTTCCTTCCCCTCGTTTCGCCTCCGAGGTGTTCAGCGTCTCCCTCCTTCACAGGAGCCAGGAACCCACCGGTTCCGCAGGGGACTTTCTGCTCCCCCTGAGGCTGTGTGGTGGTGAGCCCCCGGCCCCCAGGGGAAGGCCCTCCCGGGGGGCAGCCCCCTGGCCTCTGGGAGCCGGCTCTGGGGTGGCCGCTGGAACGCAGCATTCGTTCCTGGAGCTCAGCGCCCGGCTTCCATGCAGCAGGCACCGGCTGGTCTGATGGCTCATGGATTGATTTTTCCAATTTCCGTGAAAAGGAAAAGAAAATAAGAACATGCGAGACCAGAGCAGGGGGAGGAGGCAGCCGCCACAGACAATAGGCCAGGCGGGGAGCTTTCAAGGTGGGCAGAGGGCTCCGCACAGCGCAGAGACGGGAGACCAGGCCCGGTGCCTGGGGCGGCCACCCAGCAGCACCACGCGGGCCACACGCCTCTGGGGCCAGGGCAGCCCCTGAACCGCACACAGCCCAGGTCCAGAAAAACGACCACACTGTGTATGCCCTGCACTCACCTACAAAAGCAAATGACACACACCACGTGGTCTGTTTAACTGACAGCCAGGCCACCGTCTCAACAAACACTCCGAGAAGAAAGAAAACCAGTCATTGTTTAGGAACAAAGGTATAATCAGATTCTAATTTTCTATTCCAGTAAACATCTTTGAATTAATGCCTATTCCACTAATTATGAAGGTTTTTTATTAGCATTCTACTTGATTAATAAAGCACACAACACAGATCACATACTATCGCTGTCATTTCCCCACAGGATGGAAACGGGCGTTTCTGATTCAGAAGCCAGAGCAGGGGGACAGCAAGCGAGCAGGGGGTGTGCAAACCCCTCTGTGGAAGTGCAAAGTTAATTTTCTGAGGAAAATAAAGCTTCCTAGATGGATCCTATCAGTTCACACCAGCCAGTAAGCCACATAAATAGCACCGACTCAAACTGCAGGTCCCAGGCCGGGGTCCAGGCTTGCCCCGCAGCTGTGGGCCTGGCGCTGCAGAGGTCTGGGGAGGAGCTGGTTGGCCTGTGGGTTTCCATGAGATGTTTCAGAGACACGTGCTTCTCGCCGCTACAAGGCAGAGCCACGGACTCATGTGGCGGCGACTGTGCCCCTGTGCCCCCCACCGGCCTAGGTCACTGAGCTGGCAGGTGGGCGCTGTGTGCACAGACAGGGCTGTGCTGGCTCCCGGTGGCCTTGGGGCTTGAGAGGAGGACGCAGGGTCCTGACCGGTGCCGATCCACCTCCAGGGGCCAGGAGATGCTTGTGCAGCTGAGGCGTGGAGGTGGGAGGTGACAGGCCAGGGGTGACGGCAGAGCCGAGTGTCACAACAGGGGCAGACTCTCAGAGGTGGGGTGTGGGGGCCTCAGGGACCTGACCACCACCACCCTCACGTGAGGGCACAGAACTCCCAGGACACAGCCACAGCAGGGGTATGTGTGTGCGCACACGCGTGCGTATTTCCAAGGAATTCCAGGGGACCCAATTCCAGCTGACCGAGGACACAGACCTGCTGCCTCACTGTGAAGAGAACATTGTGCGTTTCTTGAACTGGTGAGGCTGCAGAATGGCACACACAGATCTTTAATTTTCTCCTTGTAAGATCACATCAAACAGCTTTTTTTTTTTTTACTGTAATCCCAAGCAACAATTTCATGAGAATGTGTCCCTGAATCGCTTGACCATCAAGCCCCAGTGTTGAAAGGTTCAGGCTCCCCCAAGACAGGCTTCGTGCCCAGGAGGCCGGCACGGAAGAGGGCGGCTGGCAGGTGCCTGCATTCGCTCTGTGAGCCAGTGCACACCCTGCCTCCTGCACGCTGGGTGGCTCACCTCTCTGCTTGTCCCCTCCCTGCTTCACAGATGAGTGCGTGGGCACCTGGTGAGGATGAGGGGCCGTCAGCCTCACACACTGTTCTTTCTAACTGGTCTGGAAGCCCCTCCAGGCAGGGACTGCAGCCCCTCCGCGCCCCCGCCTCGGAGTCAGCACACGCTTGCTGCACACTCAGAGAGGGGTACCGTCGGGAGAAAGCCCCCCAGCGGTGGGGAGGTGCACGCCCAGGACTCTCGCACCAACCAGGAAAGCTCTTCTTGCTGACAAGAATGTCACACTGGCGCCTGCTGCCTTGTGAGCAGAAACGGCGCGGGCTCTGGTGCCGAGGGGGCCCTGCCTTCCGGGCCAGGATGTGGAGCCTGCGCTGTCCCTGGGGCCGGCTCCCAGCATGCCCGCACTCACCCCCTCTTCCTCGGCGCCGTCTGGCCCATTTCCCATCTCTGCGTGGCCTCCACTCACATGGGGCTTCTTCGGCCGTGACTTCTGCTTCCAGCCCGTCTTCCATTTAACCCTCCACTCGAGTTTCCACCTCCGGCTTGAATCGTGTGAACATGTGCTCCCTAATTTTTAAATAATGTTCCCTTTGGGGTTCACCTCCAGTTCTGCTGGGCCCTTTCCATGTGTTCCCATATGCCGTTCAAGCGTTTCCCGTCCCTGACCGCCTTTCTGTGCTGCCCTGGTGTGGCGTTTCTTCCCGTCAGACAGCCCCCAAGAGGCCCGTCGCCTGTGTGCTCGGCAATTTCTTACCAAGAGCGAATCTCCACAGGCAGGCGCCTTCCTGGGGTGGCGGTGGTCCACCCTGACTGGTCTGCCTTCACCCCCCGTCTCTCAGTGCACGTTTCCTGGGCCGTGCGCATAGGGGCTTGGGCCCAGGGCCCACCCTCGGGGGCTCAGCCCCTCTGCTACAGCTGAAAGCTGGGCTGGGAGCTCTCCAAATCCCTCTGCCACGTGGCTCAGGGCAGGGGTGCACCACAGCTGTGTGTGCCAACTGGCAGGACCAGATCATTAAAATTTTAGGATTTTTATGAGCTGGTTTCTAAATTCGGCCACCATTAAAAATAACCCGTATTAACTGAGCAATGATGTCGCCCAGGAAACAGCAGTTGCCCCGCCGCTGGGCTGTCTGCCTTGGCACTCGTCTGGCCGTAGCTCTTGTGGCCACCGTCCTCCGCTGGACCCACAACCCCTTCTGACATCACAGTCATTCCCAGGGGGTGTGTTTGCATCACAGAAATCAGCAGACGTGACAGATTAGGGCTTCGTTTCCCATTTGCTGACTGCCCAGCATGTGGAAGGCGGACTCTTCACAGATGGTGGGCAGGACTCTGGCACGAAGCAAAGGTGGCAGGCGGGACCGAGACGACAGTGACAGGACGCCCACCGGCTGATATGAGGGACTGACTTCTAGGAAGTGGATGCCAGCATTTTGATGGACACCAAAGCCTGCACCTCGGGGGTCCGGGAATCTAACTTTGCCCTAAGCCAACTGACAACCTCACCCCTCACCCCTGCCGGCTGGAAGGGTCCCCGGACAGGACGGCAGGCCAGCCTCAGCTGCACACTGCAGGGTGGTTCCCCGGGGTTGGGTTTGAAGTGTTTGGAGCACAGCTGTGGCCCCAGGTGCCCAGGGCAGGGAAGGCGGCCTCCACGCGGGCCGCCCATGCGCTCGCCCCACACTCAGTGGCCATGCTCAGCTCAGACCACGTCCTCAGCCCTGCCCATGACTGTCCGTCACTTTTTAGTGGAAACCTCTCAGCAGCGCTCTCGCCCTCAGGGCGAGCCTGACCGCCAAGTAGAAGGGCATCTCGGTGCCCAGATCTGAGACAGCGCCCGTGCCCTCGGGAAATGGGGGTGGGGGTGGGAAAGACCTGCTCTCTCGCCTCCCCAAATGAAGACCATCCAGATGTGAAATCAGAAGTTTAATCTGGCACAATTAAATATATTTATCTCACACTGGAGGATTTCTTTTGATACATAAGTTAGAAATTATAGTTAGGTATATGCTTCTTATATTCAGATAAATTAGTTTCTATTAATTATTTAGATTCCAGATAGAGAAATAGCTCTGGGAAAGAAATCACAGACATATTAAAGCAGATGTACACGACAATACCATTTAGAGACATAAACAATATTTTGGCATTTCTCCCCACCCGCCAGGCCACTTTCTCCAGCTGCTGGTTTTTGAGATGAGCATCTACTTAGACGGAGATGGTGGCGCGCAGAGCAACAGGGTGCAGAGGCGTTTTGTGCCCCCCTGAAATGGGGCCTGCGGCACTGAGAGCCGCCCGCAGGCCCGCTTGGAATCGCTCTGTCTCTGGGGCCGATGGCAGATCTGATGTATGTGTTACTTTGGCAAACCGAAAGCTGCCCTAGACGCCTGCGTCTGTGTGATGTCAGCCAGGCGGCCTAGGCGACCAGGACTCTGACGTCTGGGAGGGGCTGGGCAACCCTGCACTGCTTTTCCCAGTTGCTGCGATCCCACAGCCGCCCGTGTGGACGCCCCTCGCCTCCTCCTTTCTGGGAACAGGGTGGAAGCACTGTGGCCTGCTCTGGGCGCCAGCAGGGCCAGGGCCTCCCCGAGGGGGCCCACAGACACTAGTGGGAAGTGGCGCGCTCCCCAGGCCCCTCGGAGCTTTTTACTTGCCAGGGTTGTGCTCCCTGATTTGTCGCTCTTCAGGGAAGCACGCATTAACTGCACCTGTTTTCGAAGGTGTAAACCCGTGTTTTAAAGTTAAAAACATGTCTCAGTGTTGGCTGCCAAGTGCAGCTTCCCGGGGTGGCGGCCTGGGAGGTGGGCCCTCCGGGATGGAGAGGCGTTTGCTCCAGAGGCCCCTGCCTATCCCAGGGGGTGGGGGTGGAGACGGGCCGTCGGCAGTGCCCGGACAGGAACAGAAGGGAGACGCCTGACGATCTTACTATTGGCCCCAAAGCTGCAGGATGTTAACACTTCTGCCGATCTAACTGCAGAACAAGCCTCGTTTCTCCTGCTGGAAGCTGCCTGGTGGCCTCACCTACTGCCCGGGTCTCCTGCCGGGGCAGGGGGTCATCCTCAGTCACAAGCCAGCTCTTCTTGGAGGCCACACGGAACGCACCGATTACTGCGTCATTAGTGTGACACTGTTTACCATTAAAAATGTGGATGTGCTTTAAGGAAAGCTAACTTTCTCTCAAGAAAGTGAAAATAGATGAATTGACTACCCCCTGTAACTGGGTGCTCCCCCAAACCTCATCATTATTTGGTTGAACAAAAATACACATTTTAACTGCTAAACTGTGCTGACTATGAGTACTAAGGACCCCATAACCAGACAGTGACACCAGAAGGTGCATGACGAGGTCCTGGTCCCCGGAAGCGCCCGCCGGGCCCGGGCTGCGCCTCACTGCGGGAGGGCCCTGAGGATGGCGTTCACCTCTTCGGCCACCGCCGTCAGCGCAAACTGGAACTGGTCCTGTGGGACAAGGAGGGGGTGGTGTGAGCGGGGTGGGCTCCTTCCTGCCCGGCCTCCAGCTCCGTGCTGTTAGTTCACACAGAGAAATTGGAAAAAAAACAAACGTGGCACAGCCCTGTGGGCAGGAGGGAAGGGCCCCAGGTGCTCACGGCCCGGTTTGGCGACCAGAGCTCCTTGAACTGCACAGGCTCCTTGACAGTGGGAGAAACTGCCCGTGGAAACCGGGCAGGGCAGCAGCTGGGCAAGGCTCTGTGCCCTGCCTGCTCCTGAGCGTGTGGACCGCCGTGTGGACGGCTGCCGGCCACTCTGCTCCATGCGGGCACAGGCCCGCCGTGAGACCAGTCCCCCCACCGCCCAGGGCGTCCTTGCCTCACGTAGACCCACAGGGCCGACACTGCTCTGAAGTCACCCGCCGGTGCAGCCCAGCCAGACTGTTGCATTTGCCAGGAAACCGACTCATCCACAACTTGTCCCAGCAGAAGACCTGGGAAAGCACACGTGCCCACGGACTCCAGGCACACGGGAAGGACCCGCCACCATACATGTAAAACCCGCCAAGACTGTCAGGTAGAAGTGAAGGGGAGCGGTCAGGGCTGCCCGTTCCTCTAAAAGATGAGGGCTCAGCAAAGAGCAAGGCCACTTCCTCTAACCCGCCCTTCCTGTCCTTCAGCAGCCACGTGGCCGCCTCTAAGTGCTGCAGTGAAGACCTGACGCTGGCCATCAGGCCCTTACTAGGACACCAGCCACGGAGGATGAGTGATGTACACTAGCATCTAGCTGAGGACCTTTGCTCAGGAAGGCCCTGTCAGTGGCTTAAATTCTCGATGATGCGAGTGACAGGGTAGGCCCTTGCAGGAGATCAGAACACTGTGACGAGTCTCGTTCGAATGTCCAGTACGAAAAAAACGCAGACGTTAGCTCGGATTAAAGAACAGAAAGTCGAGATAACCAAATGCTCACTTAGGGTCAGAAGACGGCCTCTCCTTCGGCACCTCTGACCCTGACGCCTAAGGAATGTCCTCGTGTACAAAGGTGGCACGTGTCCGCGCCTCCTCCCAGAGACCGTGGACGACGGTCAGGGTGGACGGCTGGCTCCCCGCCGTGTCCGCTCTGCTGGCAGCCGCGTCAGGGCTGGAGCTGTAGGGGCGCAGCCGAGCGAGCGCACGGCCCCCAGCCCCGCTCTCCCCTCGCTGAGCGTCAAGGCCCCCGCCCTCTCTCCCCGGAATCCGGAACGTGGCTTCTCAAGGGGGCTGGTGCTCAGGCCCCGGCCTCACCAGGGGGGCCCACCGACCTCCTGTCAGAAAGCCGCCTCCTGTCCCTGTCGTCGAGCTAGCGGTTTGTTAATGGAACGAGGCGTTGGGAAGACCCAGGTTTATGATGTGTGAGCAGCCACACCAGGCTATTTCTTCTCAAAACGTTGACTTGCCAGTGGACAGACCGAGATCTCAATGACTTGAAAGTGTGTAGAAGACCCAAAATGTGGGAGTCCGTTTTACGTGTCGTACATGTCGTACGCCTGTTTATATCTCGACCCAGCAGAAGTCTATGCTCAGAAATAACCTCTAAAGGGCGAGTAGGAAGACGTGAAACATGTTCTCCCTGGTAGACACGTGCTGGAAAACACCAGCACAAGAGACGAGGACTGCACTTCTCAGAGCCCACGGGAATCCTGTGCCGCCAGTGCTTACGGGACGTTGAGTGGCGACAGCAGACCACGGCCTGCACCTACGGCTGGATCATGGCCCCTTAAACATACTGTGCTCACGGGACAAGTGGGACGGGGACGTGGCCTGTGGCCATGGGCACAGTTTCAATCACTACAGTGTGGACGGTGTAGCCCCAGGGGACCTCCCCTGGGATGCAGCATGCTTCGCTGCCTGGGCTCTGCTGGGCCTGGGCGGCTCTGAGAGCTTCGGCTGGCGGCGGGTCTCTCTGGGTGAGGGGCCCTGGGAGGGATGCATGCCGGGCTCCTCAGGGCTGGCCCGCGATGAGGTGGGAGCTGCTGCCTTGCTCCGCCACGGAGGGGTGTCGGCTGCGTGGCCGCACTTGAGTGCACCCTGGTGCCAGCTACTCGCCCTGTCACGGGCGGTGACCACGTGCAGACCCGCAGTTTGAGTGGTGCCGCCTCAGCTCAGAGGGCTGAACTGGTGCCCAGAAGTCACGGAAGGAATCTGGCACACAAGCCGGGAAGGCCCAGTGTTTGAAGTCCTTTCTCCATAGAAGTTTACTTTAAGGAAACCATTAAAATAACAGCATAAGCTGCCCTTGAAGATAAATACAATAAAGGACAAAATGACCACTTTGGTCTAGATTCAATCCAAGATGACAGTTGTCTAACAGGAAGGGCTTAGAGCGTCCTGGTTAATGTGTCTGATCTGGCTGGCTTTGCAGAGACAGGAAATCAGAAAGAGAGCCGAGATGCTCTAAAAGAGAAAAAAACACACTAAAACACAACTTGTGTCCCGCGGACACGGGCCCTGGTATCTCCCAGGTTAGTTGCCCCCAGTGTGAGGAGTGGCCGAGGCAGGACGTCCAGCAGGTCAGGCTGGCAAGCGTCTGGCCCCAGCCTGTGTCCACGCTGAGCAGGGACGTGGCAGAAGTGGCCCTGCCCAGGCCGCTGTGACAACTGAAGGTCCCGTGTGCCAGCCCAGGTTGGAGGGCAGCCGTGTGCTGCTCACACGCGAGGCGCTCGCTGCCTTTGGTTGGTATTGGTGACCCCAGGGCCAGATCACCCGGACTGGGGAAGGCTGGAGTGACCACACGCACTGGCCATGCATGGCATGGGGCCTCAAACACTGTACCCCACGTGGCTCAGTCCATGTGTGCATCCAATGGCGTGGACATGGAGTGGGGCTGAGCCCTGTTCTGTAAGCTGAGTGGCCTCGGGTCAAGTCCTGAGCCTCTCTGTCTCTCAAGCGGGGCCGTGAGGGCCAGCAGAAGAGCCCTGGGCCGCTTGCGCTCTATCCAGGTGGGTATGTGAGCTCCTGCCTTCACTGTGGACTCTTCAGGGCCACCGTGAGAGGCTGCCCCAGACAGCTGCGAAACCACCCCTCCAGGGTGGCTCCCAGGCCTCCCCAAATGGGGCAGGGCACACCCCTCCCGGAGAAGACCAGCCCCTGGCTCTGCCCCTGACCGCAGATGCCACAGCAGGGGAGACCCCACATAGCCACGTGTGCACAGGGGGAGAGACAGTCAGAAATGCACACTTGCAACAGCATGATGGAGCAGGGTGTGGGCCGGAGGTGGCCCGTGGTATGAACTGGATCACGTGTGGTCGGTGTCTGTGGGCCCAGGCACGGCGCAAGGCTGGGGAGGTGTGGGCCAGTCTCTGACGGGCCCCGTGTCCTGGAAGAAGGCAGGTTAGGGCATGGGCTCGGGGAGCGGGGTGAGGTCCAGGGGCAGAGACAAGGCGGGCAGAGGACGGCGGTACTTAGAGCCACATGTACACACCACGCAGAGCCCACACGCCCCAACGTGACACCGTTCCTTCCTGGGGGCTGAAGGCACTAGTCAGTTGGCTTCTATTTCTAAAAGTGACCAATGTAAAGAAGGAAATTTTGTTACAGAAAGGAAGGTGTCTGGACCTTTGGTTAAAAAAGCACCTTTCATTGGAGGGTGGGAGGAAGGAATGTGGTAGCAGGACACGCAGACGGGGAGACCCATTCTAACTGCACCTGTGCTCACACCCCTCCCTAAGGAGCACTGCAGATGCGTGGCAGGGACGGTGTGGCGGCTCCTGCCAGCTTTCGCCCCATACGGCTGCTCACTCCCGGGGTCAGGGTCTCATCCCTCTGTGACAGGGATGCCACGGCTCAAGAAGGCGTTCTTCAGGCATCATGGGCTGAGTGGGGCTTGTTTCCAGGTGGAAAAGCAGCGATCTGTGACTTTTTAAAAAATAAAAATGGCGTTTGCTGTCTGTCAGGCTGGGTGCTGGGCACCGGGGGCTCTGTCGCCATCCAGGCCCTGGTCTGGCAAACCGCCCGACGTTGGGGCCGCAGGCCAAGGCCAGACTAGGGTGGAGGTCTTCATTCTTTAAGAGGCTTCTCTGGCTCTATTTAGAAGAGGTTTGTGATTCTTTAAGAGAAAATTAATTTTGCCTCAAAGCCAGGCCATGGCTCTATTGTGGCATGTTAAGAAACGATCCTGCAGGTCACAGTGTGCTCAGCCCAACTTCACGACCCTTGGCTTCTTGATTCTCAGCAGAGTGACTGGGGCTTGGACTCCCCCTCCCGCCAAGTGCCAATGCTGGGTGACACTGTTGGCGCCTCGCTGCGGCATCCAGGCGGATGGAGGGGGCTCTGCAACTGCTCGGTTGCATGGGAACAGTGGGACCCGGGAGGCAGGTGACTTGCCCGGTCCCAGAACTGTCACACCAGGTCCTGGTCACCGTCTGCAGGCCCTCTGGATGGCGTGATGTCACAGGAGGGTTCTTATGTGTAAGAAGTGACTTTGTAAGGCATTTTTAATGATTTCAGGTGTTTTGTGTCAGCCCTGTTGGCATATGGGCTGAGGGCGACTTTGAGAAGAGCAGAGCCTGGATTCTGTGGTGCAGGTACTTGGCACACGTGGGAGCCTTTGCTCCCACACTGGACACAGGTATTTCCGGAATGCTAAAGGCACAGCCTATATATTCACCTCACCTCTGGTTGACCCGAGGCCGACCAGACAGCTTTGTTTCCCCACTGCTGCAAACTTGGCCTTTTTAGTGAGCATGGTGTCGGGGGACCCCAGCACACCCAGGGGACATTCTGGTGGCCTCTGTCCTGATGACCCCACAGCAGAGCTGTGGTTCTGGGAGACAGAAACAGAGGGTCTGGATGGACTGTTTAGTGAATCCAGAACATCCCCCTAAAGGGTGCTGGGGTTTGTCACCGACGTCTTTCTATGAAAATGCAAAGTTCCTCTCCCTCCCCAGACCTGGGGCTGGAGGGCCCCAAAGCCTTGCAGCTGGCTGCGCCCGTTTACGCGGAGGGGTGGAAGCGCAGACTGTGCCCTGGGCAGCCCAGGGCGGCGGGCCCTTGAGAAGCGCAGGGAGGCCCCCAGTGCTCGAGGGCCCCGAGGCTGCAGGCAGTACCTTTGTCTGGACCATGCCGGGTCTCTGGTCCCTCAGGTGCTCCAGCGTCGCGGCAATGTCGATCTCTTTAGCGCCTGCAAGAAAGAGAAAGCGGGCTGAGCTCACACAGGATGAGCCGTGCCCCGGCTGCCGGGTTCCCTTTGGCCGAGGGGCCAGTGGACAGTGACCACACTCGTCCCTCAGCAGACCCGGAGGCAGCTGCGATGCCAGCGTTCACACAGCTTTCATTAGCACTGACTCAAGAGAGGCTGAAAACTGTTATCAGACACCTATGCAGGTACCAACAGCAAGCCGTTGCCATTAGAAACCAAGGCTTGGCTCCTTTGTTTTTTTTTTGGTGGCATTTTAAAGGATGTTTTAAATCACAGAAAGTGGCATATAAGCTTTAATTTCAATTGCATAGGGTTTTATTTTTATTTCAAGAAACAGAAAATTAGGCTACCTGCATGCATCTTCCTACTGGCAGGTAAGCGTGTCACCCGCTGTGAGGTTCCCACTAAGGAGAGGGGCGGCGCCCTGGCCATGCCCAGCAGCTCTGCTTCCCAGGAGAGACCCCCACCACAGAGCGTCTGTCTTCTGGTTCCATGGCTCGTGTCGGCGGCAAACCAGCAGCCAGGGGTTGCGACGGGCCTTCTTCAGGGTGACCATCAGCGGCAGGCGGAATGTGGGGGGACAGCCAGTTCGGAGCTGCTGGCAGCCAGCAAGGCAGGGATGCGTGGACGGCAAGGGGGAAGCACTGCGTCAGGGAAAGCAGCTTGCCCGGGAGAGCAGGAGCTGAGCTGTCGCCCGCCCACGCTGGGCTCTGCCCGGGTCCGCGTCCCACCCGCACGGGGAGGCCCAGGAGCCTGCCAGGGCCGCACGCACAGTGCTCGGCTTGTTGTGGGCCATCGGGGTGGCGGGCCCCTCACGGGCACTGGGCTGGCAGCCTCTCCAGCTAAGGAGCCATCCTCCTGGCTGTGGGGACACCATGAGCCCCCAGCCTGAAGGCAGGGCTTTCGGAAGGAGGAGAGTCCTTGCGGGGCAGCTGATGTCCCCCAGGGAGCTCAGCGGTCAGCGGCTTGGCTGAGAGACTCTCGCAAGTAGAAGACAAGGCTCGACTGCCTGGGGTGGCTTGACTGCGCCCCTCCAGGCGCTAAGGTTTGGAAAGCTGACGAGGCCACAATAAATACAATCTCATTTAAAGGGAATCTGTGAATTTAAAACAGTCTGAAAAAAATGGATGAGTTTGCCCTGCTAACAAATGGGGAAAGTAGGGTGAAATGAAGCCAAAGGGTCCCACGGCCACCGTGTGTGGCAGCCCCCCCAGCGGCCATGGCATGAAGAGTGCGTCCTCGTCCTCCCAGAGTACCCTCCTTCCGAGCCACATGCGAACTACAGGAATTAGGATGCATAAAAACAGTCTTCTTCAGAGAACAGCTTTGCCTTAAGTCAGATCCTGCATGGAGAGCACACAAGGGGGGCAGATGTTTGCTGTGTCCCACGTGTGACATTTCTGTTCACCTGCCACGTGCACAGCAGCCGCGACGGCACCGTTCGGTAAAGGCTGCCGCTCCTGGGCACTGTACACACAGCTTTGCTGTGACCGATGTCTGCACAACTGCGGACAGACGCCGGACGGCACAGTGCGCTCACCCCCATCTCTGCGGCAGACCGCGTTGGCGAAACCCCAAGCTGGGAAAAGCGCTGAGGTGTCTTTGCAGGGACCCACCGAGGCGATACGCAGCCATTTCCTGGTTTACAGCATTTGTTAAGTGCTCAGTAAATGCTACTTCAGATTCCAGGAACGGAACCAAATTGGATCGGTTACATTCTGTGCCGGCTGCCAGGCACAAGGGCAGCCGGTTAGCGTCTATGGCAACTGCGTTACTTCCTGGCCCGAGTCACGAGTCTCAGGAGAATCGGGGACGGAGAGTCTTGTCAACAGAGAATCCCAGTCCTTCCAAAATGAAACGCTGAGGGCTTCATGTGCGCACGGACGTTAACCCTGCCCTTTTAAGGTCGCTCACGGTACTTTCCCTTAGTCCCTGGACTGGTTTTAAAACCTCTTTCAACAGCTCTTTTATTCCAAAGGGCTGGTCTGTATGATCAAACTAGTGTTGGAGCTGCACACACCCTGTGGCCACTTGCTGGAGGTCACCTGTGTGGTGGCTCCTCACAGGCTCCGGCTGGGGGCACGTGAAGTGCTGGGCCATGCCTGGCACGGGCTGTCCGTGGGCACCACTGTGGGGTGCCATCCCAGCCACGCCCCACCCTCCATGAATAAAACCTTTCTTGTTTTTTTCCTCTCTGACACCCTTTGGACTACTGTTTTTGAGGGAAAGAGAGAAAAAGGCAGGAGAAAGCCTAATTAGGCTGTCCCTGGACAAGCTATTTAAATATGAAACAATCTAGGGAAGATAGCTCAGAATTAAACTTAGCCTGAAACCAAAATTGAACAGTGGAGGAAATCAAATTAGTGCTTAAAGAAGTGTACAGCACTGAAGTCAGGGAGGTAATGGATTCATTAAGTCAAGTCAAAATTGCCTGGTGTGGATGACTACTGTCTCATGTGTTCAGATTAAGAATAATTAGTCATTTGACGTGTGTGCAGGGAAAGCTTCACAGAGCTCACATATAAGGGACAGAGAGACACAGGGAAAGGGTGCTGGGTCCTTTTCTGCGACCCTGAGCATTGGCATGACCTCGTGGAGCCCAGAACAGAACATCTGCATTTATAAAACAGGTTGTGGGGGCTGGGAGGTGGGGGGGCAGGTGTGTGAGGTCTTTGTTACTCTGAAGGCTTTACTGCACATGAAGGGTTCGTCTGGATCCTCCAATACCTAGGAAGCCCCCTCAGGTGCATGTGAAATGGAAGCTCTCTCTTCAGAAATTCCATTTTGCTGAAAACATGTTAAGCTTCAGATGAACAGACCCATTGGGCGTGGTGCTCAAGCCAAACAGCACGTGAACAGCCGGAGACTTCTAACGCCTGGAAAGAAATCCTGTGTAGAAGGCCAGACAGGAGCAAGACAGACACAGGGGATTGTAGGTAGAGAAGCAGTTTCTGGGATTTCCTACGTGAGCTGCTTCGTGACTTCTCAAGCACTAGAGAAATGTAAGGCACTTTTTAAAGTCACACTGTGGTGACCCCACGCCGCGCCGGCTGCCGGTCAGTCAGGCTGGCTCCTCTCCACGTGTGGCAGCAGTGTGGGGGTCGGTCAGCGTGCACAGACGTGGGGCGGACGTGGTCGGCTGGCGTGCTGCAGGGGATGGCCCACCTGGGTACCATCTGGTTGCTGCCCAGTAAATACCCGTTTCTCCCACTGTAACTTCTAATTCATTGGGTTCACTGGTTTTGAAGTTTCCATATTGGTTAAATACATTTTTAAGATAACTGAGGTATTTCTAGCTGTAGATCAAAAGTGTTAGGATTAAACGTTAACATTAAAAGAACATTAGTTATTATCACAGTATTAAAACTATTTTGTTCAATGAAAGAATCAGTTGGAAGTCAAAGAAAACCAAGCTCTTTACAAGGTTTGCTTTCTCTGCGCTTGGAGTTTGCTAGTGGTTGAGCGCGAGGTTCCAGGCCAACCTGAGTGACGGGGCCGCGTGGGCTCCGTGGCTCTGCCTCCCCACACAAATTCTTCCAACCCAGGCTCAGGAATGACAGCTTAATAAGCATAAATTCTGTCACAGGGTTTTTATCCAGACGGTTTTGCAACTGCAGGGTCCAGCCTATTCTTTGTCTTTAATGTAAAAAGGCGATGTGCGTCGAGTGCGGAGGACAACAAGCCCTCTATTTTGCAGAGGAAACATCCATCCTATGTTCTGGAGGAGCTAAGGAGATGTTGTGTTACCGATCAAATAAGTTTTAAGAAAAAAGGAGTAGAAGTGATGATCATGAATCCAAAGGAGTGAAGCGGAACAGCCCCCGGGGCCTGGGGGGAGCGGTGCTCTCAGAGGGGCTGCTGACGCCGGAAAGCTGGACAGTGTCAGGCAAGGACAGCCCGTGTTCTAGCCTCCACGTCGGCAGGCTCCCCCGCATTCCACGAGGGACAGGCGAGGCGCAGATGTCGTGGCTAGCTCCCTCTCGGTCACCGGGACAGCTGCATCTCAACTTGAGACAACACTTCAGGGAGGCCCTGGGCACCGCACGCTGTGTACCGACCCCCACGTCGCCCAGGCCACACGCAGGCGGACATGCACAGCCGGGGAGGCCCCCCCCGCCAAGCCGTCAGCAGGAGCTCAGGGTTCCGGAGGGCAGAGGATGGCTCGGGAGCAGGCCCTCCCGTGTGCCCAGGGTCCCCGACTCCCCGCTCTTGGCAGCTGCCTCTCCCAACCAGTCTCGTCCACAGGCCCGGCCGTGTGTGTGGTGGCAAGGGGGTTCCGCCCTCGCCAGAGACCCTCAGGGGGCTCCGTCCCGCCCCACTCCCTCTGCCCACTCATCCGTCACCGTGGCCACCCTGCTAGGATGCCCCCTCTTCCCGTGGCTCCAGACAGGCCCAAGTCGGTGTGCCTGGGCTACCAGACCCTAAACCAACTCCTCCCAGCTTCCCTGCTCCCACCCGACGGCCGACGGCCGACAGCTCTGTATGGAGCTCTGTGGTGGGGAGCAAGGCACGCCCAGGATCCCACATCCGGAGGGTCCTCGGAGGCGTCACCACCCCCTACACACAGCAAGCTGTGGACAGCACCCATTTTTCCCCATTCCTGGAGAACAGGAGCTTTTCCTGTCTCATTCCCTGTGTATTCCGGGACACTGTCCCTGGGAAGTGCCACTAAATGCCACACTGAAATGGCACTTCCACGGTTTGCCCTGGAATTCGCCAAAGAGAGGAACCATGCTGTGGTGGTGACCATGAGGGGAGAGGGGCCGGGGGCGGGGGGTGCACCCCACAGCACGGAGCTGCGCGTGCAGAGGCCCTGAGGGCAGAGAGAGGGCCTGGGGTGAGGTGGGAGGAGCCGACACAGGCCCGATGGGTCTATCTCTCCTGACATCACAGCTGCAGGAGAAGAGCCAGCAGGCATCTAGGCTAGAGGCCATTCGGGCCGGGACACGAGAGATGGTGGTGGCTGCCCAGAGAGGAGAGACAGGTAGGGGTGGACACGCGCGATGGCCACCTTCACTGCTGCTCTCTGGAGCACTGTGACCCGGTGGGGCTTCCTGCGACGACGGCGATGTTCTCTGTGCCGTCCACCTTGGTGCCACTGGTCGCTAGTGGCCTTGGACACTTGACTGTGGTCATTATGTCTGAGGAGCTGATTTTTAATTTTTAATTTGTTTAAACAGCCACATGTGGCTGATGGCTGTACTGGACAGTGCAGCTTGGGAGAGTGCTGGGTTTAAAAAAGTTCAAAGAGCCACAAAATATTCTTTAAGAAAGGTATTCTGATAGTCACCCATATGGTATTATATACTTGACAGTTATTAAAAGAGTGGATCTTAAAAGTTCTCACCATGAGAGAATCGGAGCTGTGTGAAGTGATGGATGTGTTAAATAATCTTACTGAGATAATGACTTTGCTATACACACGTGTACAAAATCATCGCCTTCCACACCTTAAACTTACACAGTTATATTGCAGTTATATATTAATAAAGCTGGAGGGTTTTTAAAAAAAGATATTTTGACATCATAATTTATAGAAGATGACAAGTCATTGTGTGCAAGCATGCATGGTAGGCAATATAACCAATGAGTCTGGTTAGTCTTTCTCCTTTGTAACCCCTCTTGGTTTACCAAAGCTAGTCTCCCATCTACTACTTTGTCTTGCTATTAAAAGTTAACGTCTTTTATTTAAAAAGTAGGGGAACATTGGATTCGGCAAAAAATTCTTGGATATAACACCAAAAGCACAGGAAACAGAAGCAAAAATAGATGAATTGGACTTCATTACAATTAAATGCTTTTGTGCCAAAGGACACTAACAAGAGAGTGAACAGGAAAAGCACAGATTGGGAGAAAATATTTGCAAATCATATATTTGATGAGGGATTAATACTCAGTATAGATAAAGAACTTACAATTCAACGATAAAAAAATACCAAATAACTCAACTTAAAAATGGGCAAAGGACTTGAACACACAGAAGGACATTTCTACATAGAAAACATCCACATGGCCAATAAACACATGAAAAGATGTTCAACATCACTAGTCATTAGGAAAATGCAAATCAAAACCACAATGAGCTACCATGTCATATCAGGATGGTTGCTATCAAGAAAACAGAAAATTACAAATGGAGAGGATGTGGAGAAATCGGAATCTTCACGTACTGATGATGATGGGAATGTAAACTGGTGTAGATGCTGTGGGAAACAGGATGGCAGTTCTTCAAAAAGTTAACCACAAAATTGCCACACGATACAGCAATTCCACTGCTGGGTTTGTGCCCAAAAGAACTGAAAGCAGAAACTCAAGGTACATTTGCACACCATGTTCACAGCAGCGTGACTCACAATAGTTGAAAGATGGAAGCAACCCAGGTGTCCATCGACAGACGAATGGATTAGCGAAATGTGGGATATCCACCTGCTGGAATATTACTCGGCCTTAAAAAGGAAGGAAATTCCGACACCTGCTACAATGTGGATGAGCCTCGAGGACTAATGCTACGCCCAGGGAAACCAGCCATCACAACGGGACCAGTCGCCGCAGGACCCCACTCCGAGGGACTTAGAACCATCAGATTCGTACAGACAGAAAGTAGAGTGGAGATCATATACTTCCTTATACACGGAGATGTTTACTGATGGACGCCATGAGACAGGAAAACAGGTCACAGATCAGATTGCCAAGATGGAAAGGGGGTGCTGGACAGATGGGCGTGTGGGCGCCGGACATCTGTTCACATTCCCACAGTCGGATGCCTCAGGAACACACTCCCAGCCCACGTGAGCCCTGCAGGCAGAGCGAGCACACCTGCTAACACAGAAGGGCGTTCACATCACGGGATGAAACCCCAGCCCGACGAACAGAAGGAACGGGCCTCCTGAAACACCCCACAGCACTGGGCGGCATTTTTGCTGCCCGGCACGGCTGGCTTCCCAGCAGCTGTCTTCTGAGACGGCCCTGGGAGTGAGCTCAACGTCAGCGGGCATGACGCAGCAAACATGACCTCTGGGAAACTCCACCAGCTATCTGGCACATTCCATTCCTTTAAAAAATTGTGATGAAAAAGAAAATCTGCACAGAGATGCCACTGACAAATTTTAAGAAGTGTTACCTTGGAAAGTGTCTGGGCTGTGAAAACATTATCGCTGTATGTGAGCTATAGATCCTTCAATGAGAGAGAAATATGCTATCTAAAAACTAATCTGATGCAAAATATTAATTTTGACTTAGAGACAAATTCAGAGCAATAGAAAACATGCAGAAGAAGTTCACAGATTGATACGTGTTTTCCTGCCAGAAATCCGGGCTGGGCATGAGCCTGTTTGCTTTGATTTCAAACTGCATTATTGTCTGCTTGCTAATAAACTAGACAGTGGAGAAAGAATTTAAATTATTCCTTGTTTTTTCTCAAAGGGCCCTAAGATAGGCCCCAGGCCGTAGTCCCCCACAGCCGCCCGGCAGCAGGGCCCTCAGGGGCCGCGCTCGGGGCTGGAGAACTCCGTTCGCGCTGGGCCGGGCAAGACTCCTTGGGAACAGCATTCTTTGGTCCCTGCGCAATTCATTCTTTTTAAGCAAAGGAGGTGGGAAGAAAGGTTTCGTGTCCAGGCTTTGGGCCTTTGATCATCTGATGAACGTGGGGTCTGCAGCGCCGGCCCCCAGCTTCTCAGGCCAGACAAAGGCGGCCCAGGTCGCGCAGGCCGGCGGGCCTGGGCCGAACAAAGCCCCCGGTGGCCGCCCAGTGTGGAGGCCTGGGAAAGGCCCACCCCCGCGGCCCAGGGGCCTCGCGCCCTTTGATCTCCCAGAGACCTGGGCCCGGGCCCCAGGTCAGGGGCTTTCAGACCACATGCACCCCCACCCGCCAGGCAGAGGCGAACAGGTCACAAGCAGAGCGGGGTGACCAGTCCCGGGAAGAGCCTCGAGGCCTCCCTCTGCCTGCTCACGTTGCCGAGCCCCGCTGCCGCAGTCAGACGGTGAAGGACCAACCCTCAGCCTGGAACGTTCCTCTCCAGGCGGCTCCTCCGGGAGGCAGACCGGGCTTCCGTCACATCAGCATGGTGGACGCCGGGTAGTCCCCACAGGCCTGGCAGGGCCGTCCCAGGCCAGCACCCCTTTCCTTTGGCTGAGCCAGTGCCCACCGCGACGTAAACAGACATCGTGCCTCGCTGTCGTGTTGCTTCTGGCACAGGCGTCATCTCAGACATGTAAGATGATCTGGATTTTTCGGAAAGCATTTTGATTTAATAGAAGGGAAGTACCTGCCACGGCAGGCAGGGAGGGGCTCCTGACGCAGGAGGAAATGGAAGTCCCACTGAGCGCTCCGAGCTCCCAATTGCTGCAAATTTGCAAATGAAAAGATGTATTTGATGAGGCACAGCGGCTTTAATGCATAGGGAAGTCTTACTAAAGAGGTTAGGATTATGTTGTGATTTAAAAACAAAAAAAGCTTATTAAAAGCATTATCAGAGCATCTGCATTTAGGCGTCAGTGTTTCTTTGCTCATCACCAGCGCCAAGCTAATTTGGGGTGCTTAAAATACTTCATGGCGCAAAACCAATTTCCTTCTCTTCCGGCGGCCAGCAAAGGATGCCTGCGGACGCCAGGCGGGCTGTGGGGCACAGAGCGTTGGGTCTGCTTCCGGTCCTCTAGCAACTAGCAGTGGGCCTCAAGCCCTCCAGTCCTGATGTGTGAAACAACAGGCTACTATTTTGCCTTCACACATCTAGATCCTTGCGATAGAGATGTGCCGTTTTCTTTTTTTTTTTAACCATAAGAAAATGCAGTAAGGAAAATGCCTATTTCAGAGTTGCTGGCATTTGTGTTAAAATGAATGGAACTTCATTTTTATAATCATCATCTGCTCCAATTGCTGGGCAAAGGATGAAGAGTGGGATTTCTGGAAGGTGGCAGTCTCTATATGGGAACACGTGTGTGCGTGTGTTGAGCTAGAATGATTTATTTGCGGTGGGAAAAGGACCCGGCGTTCCTCTTACAGGTTGCACGGGTCTCTGGCAGGTATCACAAGGAAAACAGTGGCTTTTCAGACAAGTTTAGCAAAGGCTGGGTTCACTGTAGGAGCCCTGTGTCTGCTTGAGTGCACGTGGGATTCGGCGGTCCGTACGAATCTTTTCCCAGGCTTGGTTGGAGGGCAAAGACACCTGCGGGCTTTTCTGTAGATCCGATCTTGAGATGCCATTCTAGCCCATCTCCACACTTCCACGGGAGGAAACGGGGGGACGCTCAGCTCTGTCCGAGATGCACTCCTCCCCGCAGAGCGGGGCCGGCTCTGCACACACTGCTGTGGGGTGTGGAGCCCCCCCAAGTTCCTCCCTCACTGACGTGCTTAGAGTCTGCGTCCTTGGGAGGAGGAGGTCCAGGCGCACATGCATTCACTTAGGTGAAAAGAGGTTAAAAAGGTGCGTTCAAAAAGCTTGGAGAAAAGGATTCAAATTTGATGACAATCACCACCCGAGATTTTAGGGAGCTCTAGAAGGAAACCCAAGCCCTATTCTGCAAATCCAGCTTAACTGCAGGGAAGGTGTGTACAAAAACCCTTTCAAGAACTCTGAACGTCAGCCGCAGGTACAGACGCGAAGGCTGCCTCCCGATCCCGACGCTCGCACAGAACGGATTCAGCAAGGGGCTGCCCCGCACCTGCTGCGCCCAGGCCGGCGCTCCGTGCTGCGCGGGGCCGGGAACAAAGGAGGGACCTCAGGACAACCGCGCTTGCGGCAGGCGGCTTTCGTCCGATTCAGGAGAGGGACAACAATCGCTAATGCCTTCCAAGGCCTTCTGGGAATAGTGCCCCCGGGTTGCCATGGCAGCGCCCCCCAGCCCCGCGCCCCAACAAAGCAGCCATGCTCTGAGCCTCACCTTTGGCCATCTTATTGAGGACCATGTCGATCAGGACGTATGTGCCGCTCCTGCCCGCACCGTCACTGTCAACAGAAGGGGACAGATGAGAGCGTCGCCGGCGCGCTGAGCCCCACGCCCAGCAACGCAACTGCAGCTCTGCCCCTCCCGGCTCCAGCGGGGGAGGGCTACCCTGGGGGCGGGGCGGGGGAGGAGGGGGGCGGGGAGGGAAGAGGGGATAGGAGGGGGAGGGGCGGGGAGGCTACGCTGGGGGAGGGGCGGGGGCGGGGGCGGGAGGGGAAGGGAGGGAGGGGGAGAGAAGGGGGCTAGGAGGGGGAGGGGCGGGGGAGGAGGAGGGGGAGGGGCGGGGGAGGAGCAGGGAAGGACGGGGAGGGGGCGGGGAGAAGGGGGCTGGGTAGGGGAGGGGGAGGGCTACGCTGGGGGAGGGGCGGGGGCGGAGGGGGGTGGGGAGGAGGGGGAGGGGCGGGGAGGAAGTAGGAGGGGGAGGGGCGGGGGAGGAGCACAGGTTTCTTCCTTTTGCCTGTCTTTGGCTAAAGAAATGATACATTTTGCCATTTGAAAACAACATAAGGAGCGCGGCGGCTGTCGGGTTGGGCGGCCCTTACCGGGTGCGGGGCGGGTGTCCCCGCGGGGTCTGCCCCGCGGGGTCTTGCTGCCCGTCCTCACCCCCCGCTGGGGCAGGAACGCGAACCATCCGCACCGAGTCGCGGACACTTTGGGTTGCGCCCCAAAAACTGCGAATGGGAGAAAATGACCTCTTTTTTGGGGCAAAGGTCCCCGCGCACCTGTTTTACGCGAGGCGCGGGGAAACCGCTTCGTGCCCACGCCCTTCAGGTGGGCGAGGCAGCGGCGAGGGGGGCGCTTTCACCGTGGCGCTCCCAGCAGCGGCAGTTGTGACTTTGAGGGACAAAACGGACGCCTCCGATTCAGGTCTGGAGGCGCCGCGGGGCTGAAGTACACGCTCCCCGCCCCGGGAGCTCTGGGCCCGCGCGGCTGCCGAGGGCCTCCCGGTTTGTGCCGAGCGTGACCCCCGCGCACCCCACCGCTCAGACCTGCAGCCGAGCCTCCGGCGGACTGGTGCGGGGTGGGTGAGGTTGTCACGCCTCGGAGGGTTCCGGCCCACGTTCCGTCCTTCCTGATGGACGCACGCACGCACGCTCATACACACGCGCACATATACACTCATCCACATGTGCACACACTCACATACATGCCAGACAATACATACACATGTGCACCCACCCATGCACACACTCATACACACACGCAGACAATACACGCACCCTCATATATGCACACACATGCGCACACTCACACGTGCACACACACTTCTGACTGAATCGACAGACTTGGGGTCTGATCTCTGAGGACAAATCTTTTTTTCCAGAAAGGGACATTCCATCAGACAGTTCTGGGAAATGGGAGTGTGGGTCTCCACAAAGGTGGGCATAAGCCTAGCGGAGGGAGCTCCCTGGGGAGTTTTATTTGGGTGGGCCTGCTCCTGCCAGCCGGGTGTGACCGATTTGAAGACACAAGCTCTGAGTTTTCATTGGAAGGCCCGGAATTATGTAATTAACGGGAAGTGGCCACTTGTAATGACTGAATTTGTCCCTATTCACGAGTGGCCCCAAGTGACTCTCACCGTCTGTGGTCGGTCCTGATCCTCATCTCAGTGTAGCGGTGGCTGAGGCAGGAGACCAAACGTATTGTCTCATGCTTGCACAGTGACACCATGAGGGTGCCAGAAAACAAGGTGGCAGGACGAGCCCATTAGGGAACAGACTGGCATGTGGCGCAGCGGGCTGTCGGAAGGAAATACGCCATGTGCTGCCTATGCAGGTCTAGGGGGTGAGCACACAGCCTTGCTGAGCTAGACGGCACAGACAGCTAACCTCGCATCTTCGGTTTCCTGGACCAAGTACCAGTTAGACACATTTATTACTCAGAAAGTTCAACTCCTATATTTAACGGCAGCTTATTTTTTGAGGTAGTGAGCACTTAATTCATGTAAAGGTGTACTTGCCTGCAGTGAACAATTATTGGACAAGAACGGCCCCTGTAGCACTTGTTTACTTTTCTGAAATAAAAAGAGATATAGAAATTATGGTTATGTACTATGACACTCGTATTGTTCTCCAAAATAACTAACAAGCCAAAGCAAATAGACCATATCTTTGACATCATTTTGCAATAGTCTCTTCTGACAAAGAAAATAAAAATTACACACACATTTTCAATGGTTTATTTTTCTTTTCAATATTAAATTATTAAACAGAGCTTTAAAAACAATCCTTACATTCAGTTTCCCTTTTCCCTCTATGGTGTGAACCTGAGTCCTAGGGTGACTGACGGGCCCACCAGCCTTCCCCTCACCTGCCGCCTCCTCCCCTTTGTCTCGTTGCTCCAGTTAGTAGGACTTTTTGTTTGTTGCGATATGAGTGTCCAGATTCTTCACTGAAATTTTTGAGTTTTACAATTCATGTTCAAGGTTTCTTACATTCTAGGCATCGTATTGTAACGCAGTACTACTGTACTGCCTCCAGACACCACCTTAAAGGTGCCCTTGGACCTGCCCGTTTTGTAAGGGTATCTAAATTACGGAGAAACCTCAATTACATCCCAGACAAATCTTTTCATATTTATAAATCTGAGTATGTTTAAAAACAATGCTGTTGTGCAGCTTTTACATCTGAATCTATGAAAATTAACAATAAGCATAGATTAAGATTTTGTAACCAAGCTCTAAATCAAAACAGAGCACTGATTTAAAATTCACTGCATAAGCTCCATTTTTTTAAGTCAGCAAAACAACTAAACATGTTTACAAAGTACATCAAAATTCTAACTAAAATATTGCCGAATAAAAACATTAAAGGGAAAAATGTGTGAAGATGTGTGAGGAGGGTGTTCTAAAATGTGCTGTATGAATTTCTATAATCTGAGATGGAGTAAAATTTAAAATAGAGTAACAGTTACAAAAATCTTTCTTCTTGCACCAGAAATGGGAAAATGACACATTTCTTTGTGAAGGCTTGCCTGCTCTGCATGGGAAGTTGAAAGTGAAAATTCAACCAGCTGGTTGCTTTGCTGCAAATCCCTAAAAACCCAGAGAAAAGGGAGGCTGCAGTGGGCGGGGATGCTTGTACAACTGACCCATCAATGGAGCAGATCGCTTAATATCATGTAGCCCAAATATCAGAGTCATTTCGTTTTTCTCTACTTTCTCCCCGGACTGAGCACAGGGACAGATTCTGAAGTGAGGCTCCCCCCACCCGAGCAGCGTGAGGGGTGCTGGCACGGAGCCCAAAGATGTGCACCAAGAGGTTGCACTGCGAGCTGCTCCGGGCCCCACGTGATCTCTGCTGCTCTACTGCCTGGGACAACACGCAGCATTTAAAGCTTGCAGCCCACCCAGGGATGTCTTAAAAACTGAGCAGACCCAGAAACAGGGGTAAACCAGCTGCTCAGGACCCCAGTGGCCACGTCCCACTGCAGCCGGAATCCTTCCTGCGTTTGATGTGCACTACAGTGTGGGTTTGTGAGGAGGTGGGGAAAGTAAAAGTGAACTCATTGAAACCATCAGCCAGTCGATGCCTGATGCGTTCAAAGTTCTTTGTCCTTTGAGAATAAAACAGATTGGAAAACAGATCTGCTCACGTCTCCCAAACCTCCTATTCTAGACTTGAGTTGTGAAGGCAATGTGAGCTTTTGCTCTGACAAAATAGATGCCAGACCCCAAGGACACACCTCATTCAGAGCAACTTGAGGCCCACTAGCTCACCCACGGTTGCATGTGTATGTGTATCTGCCTGTTCATGTGTGTGTGCAGGCATGGGTGTGTATATTTGTGCATGTGCACGTAAGCATATGGTGTGTCTGTATGTGTATGCATGCAGTGTGCATTCACACTGTGTGTTTGTGCATGTACCCATGTATTTGTGCCTGCACGTGTGCACACAGTGTGCATGTACCTGTGTGTTGTGCATGTTTGTGCATGCACATGTGTGTTTGTGCCTACACGTGTGCATGCAGTTTGTGCATGTACCTGTGTATGTGTTTGTGCATGCACGTGTGTTTGTGCATGCATGTGTGCATGCACTGTGCATGTACCCGTGCGTATTTGTGCATGCACATGTGTGTTGTGCCTGCACATGTGCATGCACTGTGTGTATGCATGGGCAAAATCAAACAAGCTCAACTGTCAGACCAGATCTTGAGGGTGGCTTTATTTTTACAGGCCTTTCACTTTCAAACAGAAGATTTTTATTAGATATTTCTGTCACTGAATTTTTTAAAAGTGAACCGCTTCAGCTCTGTACCTCCAACATTCTGCTGTATTTCATGCTGTCATTTCAGTCTGTGTTTGTGAAGACTAAACTTAACGTTTGCATATTCATATGCTGGTTAATCACCAGGGTTTCCTCATTTTTTTCTGATGGGACCAAACACAAAAAGTACATTTAAGAAAGGAAGAAACATCACAACCAGGTCCCATTTGCACTGTTCTCGCTTCAGAAGACACCAGTGTGAGGAATCAGCAGTGATGTCCCAGTCACAGCCGGTCAGCCCCCTTATGCAAGAACATATGTGCAAGAATATATATTCTTATATAAGAATAACCTCTCAGCTAAGAAGCGGTGCTAACAGGTGAATTACTGGCCACAACATCCATAACCCACCACTCCAGTCCTGCAATTCCTGTCTTTATTTTATGGTATATTCAAAACAATTCCTTCCCCCCCCATGTTGTGACTGGCTGCCTCGGCCAGGACCTAGGAAGGTTTCGCTGTAATTTTAATACATACGCCAGCCCCACCCTGTGCTAAACCTATTTACAGCCACAAGCAATCAGGAGATGCGCAGGGTAAATGCAATGTGCTGCTGTGGTTTGGCATTATTTACAGAGAAGCATGTGCTTGTATTATTACAACGCAAATCATCACAAAGAGAAGAGGAGGCATCACCACACAGTCCACAAACGTGCTCATCCAGGTGCCCGAGACAGACGCAGCTGCTGGTGAAGGTGAGCGACACACAGCTGTCGGGTTTTACTCCATTAGAACAAATCACCAGTAAGCGAAAGATGGAAAACATTAGGAAAAACGGGTGTTATGTGTATTTCGGCAGGAGGAGTTCACTGAGGAAGAAGGGTTAGCGATACAAACCGACCCACGGGTCACTGGGTGAGGAGGCATGTCATGCAACCAACAGCGAGCAAAGGTCAGAGGTCGTTAGAGGCTCAGAAAAGGGGCCCCACACCGCCCTGCTGTGCAGTCACAGTTTCCAATGATCACTTTTGTGACTATGCAACTGGGCTCATATTACTAGCTGCAACGTCACAAAAATGACACTGGCCACCGCTAATTAGCTGGCAAAGTAAGGGTTTGTCGGTCTCTATGTGAGCAGCGTTAGTGGGTGTCTCTGGCAGAGCAAGAACGAGAGAGACGCTGGAAACCCTCACGTGGGACGCTCATTACCTGCTCACTTAGCAGTTTCCCTTCAGAGTGTAAACGTGCCCCCTCCCTGTTCCAGAACCACTTAATCACGCCTCTCGGTGCCTGGTGAACGTGCTAGGCTGGCCCGGGAAGGAAAGCTGTGCCCCCATTCGGAGGACGGCGGAACCCCTGCCCGTTCCAGGGGCAGCCTGACCTCGGCAAGCGCGGCCATGGGGTGGCTATTCACACAGAAAGTCAGAGCGGCGGCCCTGCGAGCGCGTCCTTCACACCAGTTGTCCGGCGAGCTAGACCCGCGTGATGCCAACGGGAATTCCACAGCTGTGTCTGGGGTATTGGGGGCCTTTTTCTTTAACAAAGACCTTCTGGAGCCCTATCACCTAAGCCCCTGGAGAAGGGGAGTTTCGGGAGCCCAACTTTTCTCCACCATGAATCGTGAGCACAGAGGTTTGGTTCTGTGTGTTCGACTCCACGTGTGGATGTGGCTGTGCCTGTGCCCATCTGCACATCTGCACAGCACACAGGATGGGTGTGAGGACCGGGTGAAGATGGCCTGTCATCTCTCCGGCTATATCCATTTTGAAAGTAATGGCTGTTTTTTGAAGAGTCTATTTCAGGAACTGTACCGTAGGTAAGGTTTTTAGATAGCATGTCTTTAGAAATAAATTTGTGGTAAGAAAATGTATATAATGGTCAGGAAATTAGTCTGGACTGGACTAGTGTGTAGCCACTGTTTTAGGATGTGTTCAGGACTTGATGCCTCAGGCACCCTGTGCCCCTTTGGGAAGGTGGCGGAGCAGGGACGCGGGCACCAGAGGGGCATTATTGCTGCAACACCAAATGCTGGAGCTCTTTCACACATTATTTGAACCAAAGAACTATTTAAATGAAGAAAAAGTTTTTTTCCCAAAGTAGACTAAAAGGCAAAAGAAATAGTATCAGAGTGACCTTGAGAATCTCTAAATACAAATCCCAGGAATCCAGAGAAAAGCGTAAAGCCCCATCTTCATGACAATCTCCGAACCTCCCTGAGTCACTAACTGTAGGCCCAAGGATGGACACCTGTTCAGGCACAGGTCACTGCGCGGTCCTAGACGGTGCTGGGTCAAAGTGCACTTTGGCCCCATCCTCTGCCTCCCTGGTCTGCTTTCCGATCAGTTAAATCTAAGGGCAGCTCTATAAACTCAGAATTTGGTCATCAGTATTGCTCCATACCTGCTTTCGCATGGGGGCCGCTGTGCATGCACCACCACGGAAGAGTTGAGGTTAACCGGCTGTTGTCACCAAATCTGAGGTACAAAGTTGCTGCCTTAAATTGAGTGTTTTTGTATTGCCAGTATCTTTCTTCAAGATGGAGTCCAGCATTTATTTCAACAGTTCAGTAAATACACTCTAAGCCAGACCGCCCGCCGGGTGACTCCCTGCTGGGGGATGAACAGTCTTCTCTGTAAATAAAAGACTGCGTGTTTTTAGACTTCAGCCTCAGACCTGCACTAAAATATGTACAACGATGTGCTAACTATATCCCGGCTTTCATCCAAGGCGATCAGTTTAGGATTTGGGCCTACACTGTTTAGTCTCCTCATCGTATCTGACCAGATGGATATCCAAACCAAAAACCTGAGTTTTATCCATCAATATCCAGTGAAGGATAAACTTTAGGACTCCTCATGGCTTGGGGAATCTTATCAAAAATTATGACCACATTTCCACAATTCTAAAGTACCTATTCCTCTCACATTTTAACACCTCTGAAACTAAAAACATCTTGCAATTACTCTGCTCAATTAATAGAATTTCCATCCCCTCCATACAATATAAATGCATTTGTGGTGTATAAACATAAAACAGATCGTATGCCCTACAGCAAACGGCATCCCAGACATGGGCAACCTGGTTTAAAGCCGCGTGTCTTCCACACCTGCCGTGCACCCCTACCTGCGCTACCCTGCCAGCAGGGCACTGGGTGTACCTGCGGAAGTCCAGGAGGGACCTCGTGGAGGAGGGCACGCCCCGGTCATACCAGCTCAGGAAGTGGAACTGGGTCACGGTGCGCGTCTCGCTGGTGCGCATGTTCTTCAGGTAGAAGCTTCTTACGAGGAAATCCTCACACCAGATGTGCTCGGAGACCAGATTCACCTGGGCGGGAGGGCACAGAAATGGGTGTTGGCACCAGGCACCGGGCGTCTCCCCAGCACAGTGCCTCTGAGGAGGGAGGGGGAGGTTCGGGGACAGTGGGTCACATCGCAGGACGGGGACTGCTGGCTTATTGGCCCCCTCCCACCTTCCTGACTTGATCGGTGGCTTACACAATAGAGAACTCCGTTTTTTTAACATCATGTAGGAGCAGGATAGTTGGATTATTAGAAAAAAATGTGTTACAATCCAAAACTATTCCAGTTTCTGTCTTTTGTGTTTGTAAATCACGTAAACCTTCATGAAAAATCGCTAGGAACATTTATGCTTTGAGCACAAATACCATGGGGTTGTCCACTTGGCCCAAGAGCAGGAACACGTATTTTAGGATCCATCTTGAAGCTTCTAACATGGCTGCCACCATGGGACTTTGGCATTCTCACTAATTTTAGGGCGAAACAGCCAAAGGATGCATCTGGCACCTGTTTAACTGCCCAAGTTATCTGGTTCAGTCTTGACATGGGTGGAAAATCCAGCAAGAGGAGGTGGTTTGTTAGCAGGCTGCCGCCAGGCAAGGAGGCCAGAGCTGCAGACGGCCTCACAGGGGCCGTGAGAGCGCTGGGCCCGGCAGGCGTGGGTGGGCCATCAGACTAGGGGCAAGGTCCCTTCCCAAACAGGCCCACCGGAAGGCCCGGTGTTCAGGGCCCGGCTCAATGGGCCACCCGGTGGGGTGAATTCTTTTTCCTGTCCTTTCTTTTGAATTTGGATGCATAAGACTACAAATGAAAACCTCACATCCAGGCTGGAGCCCCAGTCACCGCAGCACCACTGTTCCAAGGGTCTGGGCATCTGCTGACCGTGGGGCCCTGGGCAGGCCCAGCCCACTCACCAGCCTCCCCAGGGGTGGCCCCTGTGGGGACCTGGCTGCTCATGGGGCTTCCATAGGGACAGCAGGTGCGGGCAGGTCTCAGGTCTGCCCGCACCACGTGGACAGGTGCTATGGCTGAGTACCTCGTAGATGTGGTAGAGGATGGAGCCTTCGTCCGGCCAGTAGTGGTGGCACTGCCGGACACCATTCTCCGACAGGGGTGTCAGCATGACGATCACCACGCAGCCACTCTCCCACACCATCTGCACACAAAGAAAGACCCGTGGCCACAGTGTGACTGGCTGATCACCGTGCAGCACGTGTAATCACTGCACTCGAGACAGTCCAAATCTATTCCACCCACTGGAGACCTATTTCATCCCCATCACACTCTTACTCTGCGGCTGTTTCATGTCTCTGAATATGCCGGCCCTGTATTTTGCATGTTCCATGCAATATTAAACAAAAAACCCAGTGAATTCATTCCATGCCTCTTAAAAGCTCCTCAGTCCTACATTCAGCTGTTTGGCTTCCCAACTTTTGATCTGAAAAGGAAACTTTCCATAATGCAATCCACAACCGACCACTTTGTGTCTGTGCGGCACAGACCCGTCGGCCTGCTCTGTGAAGCTGCGATCCTATCGGGCAGCCTCTGACAGCATCCTTTCAAAGCGCATCATGAAAAGTAGCTGTTTACCACCGTGTTCCACTCACATGGGGCCAGATACAGCGACACCATGAGGATGAACACAAAACCCACACAGAAATCCCTGCTGGTCACGATACAGACAGCTCCAAGACACGGCAAACCAGTGAGCACCATTTAAACAGGGACAGATGGCAAAGAAACCCTGCCACACAACTTCTGTTTGAACTCAGCTCTGTGTCCCAGAACCTGCTAATATTCAGAGGCTTGGCGGTCCTGAGACCTGACCCTGGGGCGTCCACTGGGCCACTGCAGCCTTGTTAGCATATTACATCACAGAGAAGAGGTCCTTACCCTCAGTGGCTATGTTAATGTCATAGAAATATTTATAAGCAGCTGCATCTACATGTAAGCTTAGTATCCAAGAGAGCTCCAGCTTGTAAATACAGATACAATGATCCACTTAAGATCTTGGCTATTTCAAATCCATGTTATGTCAAATCTAAGACACTTTCTCTTCATAGTCCATGTTATTAAATTCCCCTCTTAAATTATATTTTAGAAATCACACATGTGAAGGTTCACGGCATTTTCCTCTTTTAGTACTGAGCTGCATTCCCACGTGATAGGGCTGATGCCCTTAAGGCAGCTCACGGTGTCCCACTCACGTCGGAATTTAACGGAACCAGCCAAAGGTAGACCAAGAAGCACACAAATAAATATGAGCTATGCTCCAGCCCACGTACTTCCCTCCTCCGGGGTGCAGGTCCAGCGAGAGGGGGATTGGAAGCCTGGGCCCCACTTCCAGCTTCGTAGGCTTCATACCTGCCCCACTAAACAGCACTGAGCACATAGAAATTTAATGTGCCTCTAGAAGGTGGAGACGCTCATTGAAGCCATTATGAAAATGAGGAGAAACACAGATTTTATGAGCGTAATAAAAATACAATGATCTAGACCATAAACTAATCATCTAATACTGTGCTAGTGTGACCCAAGTGTGACATTAGGAAGCCCTCATTTACAGAGGGGTCCTTCCAGGCGGGCAGCCGAGCTCACCGGCCCACACACGTGGTCCTGCATTCAGGAAGCCCGCCTGGCTCTGAGGATTTGGTTAAGATGAAATTCAAATGAAACTTAATTTAAACCAACGATCCCAGAGGCACTCTTGGGGGTAATGTTTCTTTGTAGGTCACTGTGTTTAAAAGCGGAGAGGGGAATTTCCTAAATCAAGCAAAGAGGCAGCGTCCCCGGGCCCGTGGCTCTCGGCTGGCCGCCGGCTCCCGCCGCCCTGGCCCTGCGCGCTCCCACCTCCAGCCCAGGGCCCGGCCAGCGGAGCCTCACAGGCGCAGGAAGATCGAGGGTGGATTTTGGTGGGAACTCAGGAACTAGTGGAGACTGCAGTCGGGGAAGGTGCACGGCAGCAGGGGGAAGCCCCCTCTGCTTGTCTCCTGCGGCTGGGGGTTCGGCACGATGGCACGGACACTGGGAAGGCTCAGTTGTGTGGCAAGTGTGAGAAGCCTAAAGCATTCTCTTCTAGGAGGCAAATGACGACTCTGAGGAGCCCCTGGTCCGAGGAGCCCCTTGAAGTAGGCAGTTTACTAAACTGAAGAGTGGAGTGTTCAAATACCAGAAATGGCAATTTGCACTTTCTGTTCAGTTAACTGTCAGGGAAAACAGCGTTCACAGGCATCTCTTAGTTTGTTTGGCACATTTACTGAGTGCCTACGACGCACAGGGGACTCAGGGCACACGGAGAGCCCGGCCACGGCAGGGGTCAGGTGCCCCCAGTGCCAGGGGGCCTGCAGTCCTGTCCACGACGCCCTCCATCTGGAATCAAGCATATTAGCTTTTCCCAGCGGGAAGCAGGCACTTCCATCCCCGGATCACAACAGAGCTGCCAACAAAGGTTACAAATGAGCTGGGCCCGAGTATGGTCAATGGCAGGGCTGGAAATGCCCCCTTTCGGCGAGCGTCCCCCCGAGGGCCCCGGGGCGGCAGTGGGGCTGAGCCCGGCTTCTTCGTGGTGGCTGTGTGCCTCGGGAACGGACACGCCATCTGCCTGGCTGTCACGAAGCCTGGCTGTCACCTGCGGCCACGCCCCGTGAGCCCTCCTGGGCCAGTCGGAGGTGGCAGAGAAGAGGCTCGCCGTGGTGCAGAGCTATGAAGCTTAGGATGGGAGCCTGCTCATAGTGACAAGCGGTGAGCAGTGGGAAGTGGGGTCCAGGAGTCCCGACACTGGCCCACGTGACACAGAACAGCTGTGTCACCTGCTATTCAACCCCACTGAGTACGTTGACTGACTGCTGACACCACCCTGATCTTTGATATGGGTTGAATTTTGTCCCCCCAAAAGATCAGTGAGGTCCAGGCCCCAGCACCTGTGCTGGGCCCTTATTTGGAAAGAGGGTCTCCACAGAGGTCATCCAGTTAAACAGATGCAGCCAACTCTGTCGGGGTGGGTCCTGATCCAGCACGCTGAGGTCACTGTAAGGGGAGGGAGACGCCACATGAGATGGACATGGAGGCCATGTGACCAGGGGGGCAGGGAGGGGGGGCACCGGGCTGACGAGTCCGGGACATTTGGGGCTACTGAGCACTGGAAGTGAGCCTCCTGGCAGTGCTAGCAGGGGGCACGTTTCTGCCGTTTTGAGCCCCAGTTTGTGGTAGGCAGTTACAATTGCCCCAGGAAACTTACACTCATTGACACACGACCTTCTGTTCCATCCCCCAAATCACCCATAGGTGCTACAATCGTCAACCCTGAATCTCATACACTAAGCTGATCAGCAGGCAGATGGCTTAGGGTCTCTCCACCCGCATCCTTCTGTGTTAAGTACTTTGCACACAAAACTCTTCAAGGCCCCACTCAGGCTTGGTTAGGGGGAGTAATGGCCAGGCTGTGTCCCTATAAAGACCCTGTGGTCTCCAGGCAGAAACTCCTTCTTCCTTCCCTAGACCTCCTGTAATGTGCCCACTTTTGCCTCATGAGTCCTTATCCACATTCCCACGTCTTTCTTCTACCAGGCCACCATCTCCTCATCTGGTTCTCGTTTCTACCCTCCAAGGCATCCAGCCTAGTGATTTTTTATACCCGATGCTCAGTTGAAAACAACATCTATTTTGAAAAGTCATCTTTTCACTATTTCTGTAAAAAAGGAGAACTCAAAGAAAATGCTGTCAAAGGCTTGCCTGGCAGGAGTCCTCCTGGGACGTGTCCGGTGCACAGTAAAGGGTTTTTTTGGGCCCAGACCACTGGCATGCACCTCCAGCTGCTGCCGTGTGGGGGGTGGGCATGGTAAGGACTCAATTAATGCAGTTTAAGAGCACGTGTGATTTACTCCTCACGAGCTCATGTGGTCACTCGCTGTAACCACATGGTCTGATCAGACCAAACAGCGCGTGGGCCCCCCTTTGTGGCGGAGGCCCCGGTTCCTGCTGACCCTCGGCCCAGAGGACAGTCCTGAGAAAGGTCGAGGAAGCCGTTCAGGCTGACCTTGGCAATGGTGATCTGACCGGGTGAAGGGCAGCAGAGGCTCTGACACGCCCCCCACGCTCCTGCTTGACTTGCCTTTAGCCAGCAAATACGTCAGAGTGGCCCCCTTTCTAAGACGGGGGGTCGGGCCGGCCGTGCTGCAGGGCAGGGAGAGGGGACGGGAGCCTGGCAGCTGCGGGTCTGAACCTGAGCCCGCGGCCGTCGCGCAGCCGGGTCTGATATGCACAACTGGCAGGACAGGATAGTCTCTGGGATTGTTTTCCACCAGCAAAATTTTTGCCCAGGCAAAAATGAGAAAGCCTCTAAATAAGAAATACTTGCCATTTCCCTGGAATCAAGAACATCTTTTGAGAGGATGTAACAGCCTGCTTAGCAGTTGAGCAGGTTGGATGTGGCTTGGTGTGAGTACCTGGTCTTTTAGGCATTTCCGCACGAGACCGCGCACTGATGACACGCAGCCATCAGGTGTTTATGACAGGTGTCTGACTGCAGGAATTTACCTGGGCCTGTCATTCACACGCACTCAGGGTCCCCTAGCCTGTGTTCACGCCTCAGATTGAGCACGCCCATTGTCTCCTCAGAGAAGTGCCACTTTAAGGTTGCTGTTTTTCTTTTCAAGATCAGAGCCTACTGTCAATGCATCAGGTCTGCTTGTGGATCAAAAGGAGGAAGGGAAGGAGGGGGTGGGGGGAGGCGGCGGCAGCCAGAGCCAGCACCGCTCAGGAAGGCGGCGCCGAGCTGTCCTCGGCTGTGGCCCACACGCTCGGCTAGAAGGGGGACTCGGTGTGTGCGTCCTTTACAAAGCCCAGGTTTAAATTCCGACACACACACTTCTGCTGCGGTGTTCCCCAAGCATGGTCACGGATGTTGCTGCAAATCGCGGCCTTCAAACCCCAAATTTAGGTAAGATGCTCTGACAAAGATTTCCTTTATCTTCAAAGGGTCATGAGTTTAGGTAGAGAAGTTCAGCAAGACTAAACCTTTGAAGTAAAATGTCCTGGAAGATCTAGGGCATGCGGTTGAAGTACTTATGAGATAGAAATTATAAACCAAATTTTTCCTAAGAAACTGTCTTCAATTCTTGTATCTCCCTTTGATTTAATCAAACAATGTGGTTTATAATTGTGGATAAAGTGAAGGTTCCTGTGGGCAGGATTCTCACCTGGCTCTGGTCGGTTAGCTAACTACACACGTGTGGGCAGTACGTTGTTATAGACTCTATACAAAGAGCCCTGCCCAGTGCCCTGGGCAACACGGTGGCACGGCTGCAAGGCTGCAGGAGAGCAGAGCAGAGGCTGGGGTGGTGGCAGCGCCGAGGACAGTGACTGAGACGGCTGCGGGGGCAGAAAGGCCCAGAGGCAGAGACCGGCTTGCTGCCTGCAGACTCGCTCTGAGTGGATGGGATTCTAGTGACTGACCTGCCACCTGGAAATAAGTTGTGTATAAACCCTTTCACCCCAAGAACTTTCTACTGTCATTTCTTTGGTCACACTGAATCCATAGTGAACTTGCCCAGGGCAGAAACCCATTGGCAAGACAATAATCAACCAAGCTGTCAGTTGACATGGCCCCTGAGTGGATTTCTTAGCACTCCAGGACCAGAGAAATCCCTGCGATCTTCTCTCTCCTGTCACCCAGGACCTGGAGGACGTACAGGCTGGGCCACAAGAGCACCACAGAGGCCCCTGGGGACACTCCAGCTTGGAGTCACACCCCTCAGGACGACCAGAAATCATGACCTGACCTACTAATGCGGGAGGAAGGGACCACCTGACCCTGGGTCCCGGATGGGGGGCATCGGGACGGCAGTGGGGCGACTGTGACGGCGAGGCCGGGCTGCAGGCACCTCCGGGCACTCCAGGCTTGGCTCCTGGGGCCTGTGAGGATGATGCCTCTGAGGTGGTCACCTGTGGCTGCCCAGGCAGCCTGCCTAGAGATGGGAGCTTGGGAGCTCGCCACGGACATGGAGACAAGCACCTTCCCACCCGGCCCCTGCTGGACCCAGCGCACGACAGCCCGCAGGTGCGGCGGCAGACATGGTCCCTGGCCAGGCCCTGGGCCTGCTGTGCCGCGTGGCGCCTGGGCACTGCCTGATCACACTTCTGTTTGACCATGTCTTTCTCCTGGGTGTCTGCCTCACCCCCAGCACACAGAAAGTGCGTGTTTTGGGTCTCCCATGGTGCTCAGGTCAGGTTTTCCCTCGACCGTCACAGGCACCATGACCCATGGATGCTAAGGAACAGAATCACGTAATCAGGGCCACCACTGCTGGGGGGAGAGGCTGTTTCCGCCGGATGAGCCTGACGGGCAGAAGGCTTTCAGAAAGTGGAGACAGAAATCGCAGTGGGCCTTTCCTCGGTGAACCACACTGCACGCTGGCAGCAAGTGTTGACACTGATTAGGCACCAGCTGAATTCCAGCTGACTGAGCAGGCATTCTGCCCCCTGCCTTGGGGTTCAGGCCCCAGCTTGCTGGCCAGGACTGGCACCTGGCCTCTGCTTCTGCCTGAAAGTTAGCCTATTTGTTGAGCAGGTGGGCAAGGCTGGAAATCCAGGGGTCCAGTTGGCTTTGCCCCCAAAGCGAGCAGGGAATGGTGAGCAGGCCACTCCCCGTGCAGACTGCCCGCAGGCACTGCTAGGACCCACCTCCAGCGACGACGGGTGCCCTGACTTCATATTTCACATCCACAAATAGTCCATGCACCTGAGCTTGGAGGACCAAGCCGCCCTGCATTTCTGGCTTCTATGCCTCCCAGGCACACCCAGCATGTGGTGGCACACTAGTGGCACTGCCGTGGGTGGTACGTGGCTCTGCCAGTGCCCCGATGCCCTTCCATGGTTCCCAGGCCAGGCTGCCATGGGGGACGAGCTGGAGGAGTTCCATGACCAGTTAGGGACGCCTGCTTCGGGAAGGAACAGGGACGGCGATGAGTGCCACGGGCCTGCCCCTGCCCTCTGCAGTGCCTCCTCCCAGTAAGGGGTGTGCTGAGCAACGCACCAAGGCCTGCAGGTCTGAGCGGCCCATGCCCGTGCCACCTGGGGCACCCTAGGCCTCAGCCTCTGGCAGAACCCGGAGTCACGGTTTTCTTTGTTGTAGAATACATGTGACATAAAGTGCACCTTCTTCGCCGTTTGTAAGTGCCCAGCTCGGGGGCATCAAGAGCATCCGCACTGCTGTGCAGTGTCCCCACCGTCACCCCAGAACCTCCGCCTTCCCAGACTGCCGCCGACACCCCCTCCCCAGCTCCCGGCGCCCACCCTCTGCTTTCTATGAGTCCACCTCCCCTCGGGACCTCGTATGAGGGGGACCCGAGGGGGCTCGAACTCCTTGGGTGTCAGGGCTGCTGAGGCCCCAGATCCCCAGGGCCTGCACTGCAACAAACAAACTGTGCTTGCCAGCGCTATTCCCCCTGCCCTCGCCCCCACCTTCCCCTGCTGAGTGGACATAAGGTGCCCAGCAGGCCCCCTCAGGCCACAGAGCGATGCCCTCCCCGATCAGGGCACCTTTGCTCAAGGAAGGTCTGTCTCGACTCAGGGCTCAGACTGGCGGCGGCGGCCGCCCTCATCGCCTCTCCTCGGCTCTCCCTTCCCGACATGCCCCCGGCCCCCGTGGTGACCAGCCGCCGCAGCGTTCCTGTGCCCTGGGTGGTCACAGCTGCTCCTGTCGGGGACTCTGGGAGCTCTGAGGAAGCGTGGTAATAAGTATCCCTCCCAGCCAAGCTGACGCTCTGGACTTAAAGTTGACTGGGATGTGAGTCCTCCCCTGTGCCAGTGGGGCCCCGGGATTCCAGGAAAAAGGCCCGTGCCCCATCCTACCCGCCCCAGGCCCAGCCTCCAGGCGGCAGAGGTGGGGGAGCCCGCCCCTCGTCAGCGGCCCTCGGGAGCCACCTTTCGGCCCAGTCCTCGCCTTCTCTGGGCCCTCGGCCTCTCCTGTGGTCTGCACACTCTCCCAGGGGTGCCTCTGGGACATCACCAGCCGTGGTGGCAGTGATCCCAGAACTGAGCACAGTGTGGCAGATGCGGCCTGACCAGCAGAGGACACATGATTATTTCCTCCAGCGTGACTCAAACGCTGCAGCCCGAGACCCTTCCATGCCTGTTAAAGTGCTTATATCACAATCCCCGTGACTGGCATGTTTTCTTTAAAATGCATGCTGCTCCTAAGCCGCTTGATCTCTTTCTAAGTGAAGCTGATTTCTGAGTCTCAGCTCAGCTTCTCCCTGGGGGTGAGGCCCAGACCTCACCTGGATGGTTGGAGGTGCTCAGAGACCAGGAATTAATTCAAGGTGTGTCTTCCTTTATATAATGCATTTACTTTAATAATTTTTAATGTAAGTGTTTGCAATCAAATTCTTGGACTGCATAACATGCACTTAGCGAAAAGCTACTCATTGGATAACGAGCGGCTCACCAAAACAAAGTCGGCTTGTTAAGAGGCCTTATTTGTTTGCATATTCTGGGTCCTGTTTCTGGGACAGAGCATGTACTGAGGTGCTGAGCCCCAGGGGATGGAACGAACGCTGGGGGAGTCAGCCCCCCACAGGAGAGCTGACAGACTGTTCTAGAAGCCCCATATTTACATGATGACAGGGGTATCTCCCTTGATGGCTCTTCTAGATCCCCTCATCTCTGGACGTGGGTGTCCCCTGCTGTGGCGCTGGGACCCCCCCATCCTGGTCCTCCTCCTCCGCCCTGCCCACCGGTGGCCTCCTCTGGACTCCGGTCACAACAGTGCCATCCCGGGAGCTCAAAGCCTGTTCTCTTCTTGGCCACCGTGATGGGCGGGACAGCGTCCCCCAGACCCAAGTCTGCCTGGAACCTGTGCACACGCCCTCCTTTGGAAAGGGGTCTTGGCAGATGTGACCGAGTTAAGATGAGGTCGCTGGTATGGATGGACTCTGCTGTCTGGTGACCCTCTAAGGGGACGGAGACTCGGTCAGAAGCATGGATACACAGTGGGGGCTGCCTCGTGACAGTGAGAGACTGGGCGATGCATCGCAAGCCGAGGCATGACCAGGGGCCTCCGGGGAGCCAGCCGCCCAGCCCTGCTTTCCTATTGGAATCTGCTCGTCATTGACAGAAAACAAACACCTGCTAGCTGCTCCTGGGCAGGACTTCAGAGCAGCACACAGAGCTTCAGAGGAAAGTACGATGCTTCAGTATGGCCTGTAACGTGCTCATTTCTTGGTCAAAATGTATTAGAAGGCCATCAATCTGGAGCAGGTAGGACGGTGACTCTAAGTCAGATGTTTCCATTCGGCCGATTGTCTTTGCCACAAAGACTCCTTATGTTTCAAATCAAGCTTTATACTTATAAGTACTTGCATATTACTGTGAATTTTGAAAATTTCAGCCTTCTTCTAGAAGTTTTAAAGACAAGCATTGCTTCCTCTACACGCATTCTGCTTAGCCGGACACATCAAAGGTAACTTTGGCTTTGAAATGTTAAGAAGTTCATCCTGTGACTGATGGGCAGTTATTAAATGAAGAGCTGGCATGACAGGTGCCCACTTACTAACATGCATGATGCAGAGGCCGGCCAACCAGTATGGCTGAACTGAGCCACAAACCATTGTCTGCTAGCCGGCAGGCTCCAGGCCTCTGAGGTCAGCATCTCCACCATATTCTGCAAAAACTAGTATCGCCAAGAGGGCCGTGGTGAGCAAGCATGACATCTTGGTCCAGGATGTGGACGGGACAAAGCCAAATGTTCCGTCTAGTCCGGGACTTGGAGAGGCTTGGGTACGCGGCTGTGCATGAGCATCCCAGGAGGAGGAGCCTGCTGGCAGACCCTTCTTGTCCTAGAGTATCTGCTTCTGTTCTGAGGGCATGAGTTCCCAGGACAGCTTGGTAAATGCTGACTCAAGCATGTCTCGCATTATCTTGTATTTCCCCTCACTTTACTATTTTTCTCTAGTTGTTTCATTTAGAGGTGGTGTCTTTCCATTTCAAGGATGTATGGCTCCTCAATATCAGACCTCCATAAACTCTATGAATGGTAAATACTGATAAGGTGAATTGCCCCCAGTGACTGCAACAATCTGTGACAAGCAGTAAGAAAATATTTCGGCCTCCTATTTGCTAGCCGTGTGGTCTGTTCTCATGGACTGTGAAGAGAATATGTCAAAATAGGTAAAACCCTGACCCCAGGGCCGGTCTAACTGGCCCACGGATACGAGCAATTACAGTGCT
The DNA here is from genome assembly GCF_030020395.1 of Manis pentadactyla. Lineage (NCBI taxonomy): Eukaryota > Metazoa > Chordata > Mammalia > Pholidota > Manidae > Manis > Manis pentadactyla. The sequence goes on from NC_080025.1 coordinate 148,435,262, forward strand.
TATAAGTGTCCCCTGGCCCTTGAGAAGCTGTGACTCTGTTGGTGAGAAAACTCTTGCACACGTGAAGCTGGTAAAAATGAACCGACCTGGGCTTGGGGACCCTGACCGCCGTGCACAAGGAGGGGTGTTCTGGAGGGCGGGTCAGTGTACAGTGGGGACCAGTGGTGCTGAGCTCTGCTGGACCCCGTCTCCCAGCACACACCTCAGGATTCTCCGCCCTTTCCTTCACGTCTGGGCAAACACGTGGAGAAGGAGGGCTGCCCTCAAGGGGCTCTTGGCTCTGTGGAATTTCCCCGACGTTCCAGGAGCAGAGCCGGGTGGAGGGCGTTGTGCATGACGTGAGGAAGAGCTTCCTCCCTGGCCGCTGTCCCAGGTCCATTTGGCCCGGACACCCCCCTGGGGCTGACCGCCTCGGGCGTGTAACTTGGAGGACACGCAGCGCCTTGTGGCGGTGGGACCAGCTGTCCTCAGAACCGTCCTAGTGTCGCACTTGAACAGCCCTGTGCACAGTCTGAACGATGCAACAGGAGATGTTGGTTTTATGCTTTCAATAGCGTGAAGGCAACTAGAAAGAGCAGGGGCCCTGCTGACCTGTTCACATCTCGGTGGCATGGTTGCTGGGTGAGCTGTGCCTGTGCAACAGGGGTCAACGAGGTCTGCGTATCAATCCACTTGAAGCGGGCCTCTGGCAATCCTGGACCCCCACCTGACTTTTCTGGAAAACCCCTGCAGGGACTGTTCTCAAGGCAGGAGGCAGAGAGTCAGGACAGGGGGACCGGGCAGTGGGGAGAGGAATGCAAGGCCAAGGGATGGGGAGAAGCGTGGACACAAGTGAACCTACTGAGCTCTAGCCTACCACTCGTTCGCTCTTATGAACCCCTAAGCTAGAAAATGGCATCACTGCCAGTGACCCCCAAATCACTTCACCTGAACTGCAGATCAGTATGCGGCCAGGGCTTGACTGGCCCCCGGGACCTCAAGGCATGTCAGCCGCCTGAGGCTCCTCTCCGATCCCCGCGCCCCTGCCGAGCCTGGTGTCCCCTCACTGAGCCTGGCATCCCTGCGCCAAGTGGCACCTTCCTTCTCACACCCCTGTCCTCAACTGGGGTCTCCTGGAGGGGCCTTCGTGCCAGGGCTGGGGCCCCAGTGCTTAACACCTCGCAAGACTCTGTCACGATTGCTGAATAGTAGCGTGAGCGCATGTGTGCACAGCCGAGGCCACCTCCGCAGGCCATCCCAGTCAGCTCTGCCACCCTGGCGACGGGAGGGCGGGAGGGAGCTGAAGGGGCCACCCGCCCTGGTTCTATTCATACTGCGTAACGGTGCCCTTCGGTGCCTCGGCACGCCAGGATCGCGCCGGACGGGAGTCCAGCCTGGCCCTGCAAACACATAGGAATGTACAGAGAGGAGCGACTGGGATTCGAGGACCGTTTTCTACCTTTGTAAGATTAAAACAGTAGGTAAGAGACACATTTGAATATAACACAATAATTTAACATTTATTAAGGTTATTATTTTTCCTGTTTCATAAAATGAAATTGTAAAGTGGCTAAAAAAGTAAGGGTCTTTATAGCATTAAATCTCTTGAAGGGGATTTTTCATACTTACGTTTTGAAAATGAGATTGGTAATAGAAAATATCAAAGTACCACATGAATTCTGAAATCAGGTAACACCGCGAACGAGTGTGAATTGGCTCAGTCTCATCCAAGGTGTTATTCGTGATAAATGTATTAAGATCTTATTTTCAGAAAAAAAATTAATTTAGAAAGATTCACCTGCCAGAAGTCAGCCACGGTGGCAGGCAGCGGCCCTTGGGTGGCGATGTACGCAGGGCTCCTGGGGTCGTGATCCATCTGTGGGGGCAAGAATACGGGCACGAAGGTCAGCTGGCCTGCCGCAGGGAGCGGGGAGCTAGAGCCCGCTGGGCAGGTGGCGGGCCCCGCCCTGGGTCTGTGAGACGGGGGGCTACGCCGCTGCTGCGGCCCTTCCCGATCGGCAAGCCCTTGGCTTTTAGGCGCAGCTCCGGGCCTCGGCTGGCACATTCGGACGTTTTCCTTATACCTGATATTGAGTAAGAGGAGCGGCGTCTGCAGAGAGGAAGCCAGGAGCCTAGGAGGCCCGATGCCAATGAATTCACCCACGTGGTGGCCAGGCCACGGCAGGAGGTGGGATGACGGGAAGGCACCACAGACCCGAGGACCCTCCCGCGGCCGCGAGCGAAGGCAGGGCCACTCAGCCACAGGCCACGCGCAGCGGCCACATTACGAGCTTGTCAGAGCCGCGGGTGCCGGGCCGGGGAGGAGCAGAGGCCCACACCGCTCGGCCAGGCCAGGAACAGCTCCCAGGGGGTCTGCAAGAACCAACGCGTGCACCCTGCCTCCCCCAGGGAGTCAGCACCTCCCACATGGGAGCTTGTTTCCGTTCACCCAGGAAGGAAGGGGGCCTGGGCACTGCCGCGTCACCCGGGGCTCTGAGAGCGCGTGGGCCGGCCCTCCCGGGACGGGGCCAGCCTCCCAGGCGCTCATCTCCCGCCCAGTCTCTCCTGCGAACACACAGAGGCACGCTGCTGGAGGCTCTCTGGCCAGTCTACTGGTCCAGATGCAGCCTGCTAGCCTTGATATAGGAAGTTTGGCCTGAAATATCTTAATTATAACATTTAATTCAAAGATCAACTAAGCAGAAGAAAAGAAAAAACTCAAGAACAAAGCCTGGAGAAGCAAATGGATTCAAACCCAAGCCAAGGGCTGTGGAACGGACAGGCTCTTTCCCCGACCCCACTCCCTAACTGAAGAGGATGGGAGACGCGGGGTCAGCAAACACCTGCTCATCGCCATCACCCCTGGACGGCTGGCCTGCCCGCCCCACAGTCCTCAAAAGGGGCTGCAGGGTGCCCCCTGCCCACCACAGAAGACAGCAGCTGAACCCACGCTGGTGGCCCCCACCCTGGGTAAGGTGGCCGGGCACACACCTGGGCCGTGCCCTCCAGCCTTCACAGCCAGCGGGAGGGCCTCCTCTATCCATACCAGGATTTGATTAAAGATTTCAAATGTTCTGTATTTAAAAATAATTGTTAAGGTGCGTTACCCCACACAGTGAAAAACGAGAAAGCTTTGACCGCATGTAATTCTGCAGTGACCTGAGGATGTCAGTTGTGACCCCCCAATGTCACCTTGAAACACTGCTCTGTGACGGGGTTAGAAGAGCCCTTCCGAGGCCCATTTTCTCTGCAGTGATTGAGCAAACCCGTGCGATGTCATCAGCATGCTCAGGGATAATGGTTGTCAGCATAAAGCAGGCACAGAATGCACCTTATAATTATGTGCACATCAAAGAGGGTAGGGCGCCCGGGAACAGGCGTAAGTCCTTCAAACAGCAACAGCGTGAGGTCAGCTGGGCGTGGGGAGCAGTGAAGGTGTTTCTTGTGCCTCCGACTTAGTGATTCATAATTAAAACCGAACCTCGTTTTGAAATTCATCACAACACACACAATACAGGTAAAATCATGTTAGTCTTGCTGAAAGCCCCAATTAAAATGTTCCAGTAGAAAAACACTGAGCAGAAATAAGGAGTTTTCTCTCTTCAGAACATTAATCTGTTGGGGATGACAGCTCTTCCCAGGGACCCCGTGTCTTCCCTGCAAACAGTCCCGCATAGAGGGGCACCCCGCCTCCTTCCTCAATGGGCATTTTTGCCCAAAGCAATCTAGGGAGTACCACATTTTAAAATGGTTAATATGTTCAAACTAGCATGTTGCTTTCAAAATCAGAAGTGACTGAACATAAAGGTCTGAACTGGGGTCAGGAGGGCAGACGGCAGCCCCGCTGACAGGTCTCACCGGTCGCGGTCATCCCATTTCCTCCACCCACGCCGCTCAAGCCCCGAGACAGAGGGCGGCCGAGGGCAGCGGCTCGCGTGGGCTGCCAGCCTCCCGTGCCCTCCGGATGCTGTCACGTGGCCGCCACTTGGAAGGCAGCAAACACCATGATGATCACAGAGTGGTGAAACGTGTCACCAGTTGAACAGGAATCTCAAAGACAATCACAACTATTTCATTCCACGCACATTGTGGTGAGCAGAACATAACTGGGGGCGGGGCACTTTGTGCGCGTGGCAAGCCGGAGGCGCCGGATGGCCTTGCGGTCTTACATTAGCTGCACAAAAGTAAAGCAAATATTTAAACAAAGAGAAGCTTCATCACCTTAAGATCTCCAAGGCAGGATAAGTGTGATTAGAGGGAATTTTTAGTACATTTACATTTAGTACAAGTACATCTCCACTAACACTGGCTTTTCCATCGGGAGCTTTGGCTGACCAGTGGGCATGGCCGTGTGTCTCTGACTGCCGTCCCTGGTGGGAAGAAACCCGGCATCCGCGCTTCCTCTCACCTCTGTGCTTGATCCCCGTTCTGCCTGCTGCTGCCCTTTCTCTGTGGGTACCGTTTATCTGCATGCATGTTATGCTCACAAACACGACCACAGGGAAGTTGGTCCCGGCCTCCGGGCCTCCGTCCCCGTGTCTGTGAAGTGGGGGCTGGCACGACCCCACGTGCTGTCAGCCTGGATTCCGCGTGTGGCTGTGTGCACACACCGGGGTGAGCCTCGGTGCGGGGTGATCTGGGACCATCAGGGAAGCCGTGTGTTTGTTGACCGAACTGCCATGCTGCAGGGTGGCCAGAGCCACGCTCCCTCCGGGAGCCTCAGAAGGTGGCCGGGTCACAAGCGAACGTGACTCTGAGCGCTGTTAGGTCAAGGGAGGGCCACAGGGCATTGGGTCCCAAGTGCCATTAATGTATAATTTTGCTTTTACTGTGTTGCTGGTTTCTTTCTCAGAAAATGGGAAGCATTTGTGCTGAATCTGCTGTCTGTGTGGCTGCCTAGCCTTCCGGATGTCCCCATGAATTCCTAAGTGCACAGTTGAGGCAAAGCAGACCGAGTGGTCGGCCTTCGGCTGTGGGGACAGTGGTGCCTGGTTTTATCCTCAGGAACCCTAACCTGCAGTAAAATCTTAGCCAACAGTTTCCCCCACATTCTGAACAAAAACGTTACATAATTAACAATTAAGCATCAGCCTACTGAGACCAGGGACTATGTTCTGAGGACTGAAGTGCTCAGAAAGCCGGGCAGGTGGGGCTGCCAGCCAGCGTGCAGTGACCAGAGGCCAGCTCTGCTCCCAGGCCACGAAGGCACCCAGCCCCGGCCCATGGGCTCAGGGAAGATCTGGGCCCACCCTTGAGAGGGGTGCAGCGGGGTCATACCTCTTACTCTGAAGTCTGACACAGAGAGTGAACATGCATATAACTTTCCTCCATTCCTAGCTGCCCGCCCGTACACCTGCCTTTTCTAACATTTAAAGCTTTCTTAAAAAGAAGCAAATATCAAGCCTGGGTTTTCAAGTGGCTTTTCCAGATCCCTGCAATCTCCTACAATTTCCCTACAGTTTCCTGGGAAACTGTAGCCTTAGGAATCAGTGGTAGAGAGGCTGACTGACCTGAAATGATATCATATTTTATTCTTAGGAGCTGAGATTTACCTAAGCAAAATATGGACTATAAACCATAATCACATACCCCTAGATGTTTGCTCCAAGTATTTTCTGAGAACTAAGGAGTCGGCTCCCACATTCGGCCAGTTTCCATGACACTTGGGATATCTGAGCAGATGTCCAGGTCTGAGGGGTCAGCGTGCACCACCTTAAATTAGTTGAAGCCTTATGAATCAAAATTTTCAATGTTCTTTTCTCCCTTAATAAGCAGAGGAACGGAGAGTAAGTTTATTTCCAAGTGCTGTTGGGAACTTCGGACCCGTTCCTGGAAACGAAGCTTGCATGCTGGTTCGAACGGGCTGTCGGGTCGATGGCATCGCTGGCTCACGTCCTCAGGACGGCCGAGCTGGGTCTCGAGGTGTAAGGGGCCAAGGGGTCGCTCTCAGCCCCTCCGTGTGGGGAGAACGGAACTGCCATTTACTTTCATGACTCTGACTTAAAAGCAAAGACTACTGGATGACTTCCCTGAATGTAACACAGATTACTGTACTTCCTCAGTACACGTGACAGTGAATAACGGTTCTTTCTGCACAGCCAGGGTTTTCCTGGGCTAGAACGTAAGCTTTTCATCCGAGTGTTGCCAGGAAGCTCATCACCGTCACACCTACAGTTCTTTCAGAAGGAAGAGGCACGTTGGATTTCTTTTTGTTCACTCTTACGACCCAAATTTGGAAGGAAAAAACCCCCTGAATTGTATCATGAAATAAAGGAAAACCACAAAAGACACCTTGAATACCTTCTGTCTCCTGGCTGCGCCTCTGACCCAAGTCCCTGCCCAGGAAGGCCTGGGAGGTCGCTCTGGATTTCCACTAACAGGCGGGGACCTGGGGACCTGCAGCTGTACGGGCATCCTGGGGTCGAGTGTCCCCCCACGCCCCCTCTAATGCCCACGAGGGTGAGTGTAAAAGCTGTTGGATGGCCCGTAAGCATGACCCGGTTTCTGAGCCACTGTCCCCACTGACAGTTAACAGTAGCCTGAAATGGCTGCAGACACCTGGCGGGTGGAAGGCACAGAACAGGGATCCGGGCGCGCCCGCTGCAGTGTGTTCACGAACGGCTCCAAACCAGGACCTTGAAACACAGATGGAACTGGCATCAAGGTCTATCTTTGCTGGAAGTAAGGGCACTTCTCCTTAGAAATAACCACAAAACAAAGGTCTGGGCCCCGGCTGGTGCAGACGGAGTACTACAGGCCAGCTCTCAATCCCCTTCCTCTGGGCAGGATGTGCTCTACCTGGCCGCATGCTGCCAGCGTCAGGAGGTGGGTGGGTGAGCCTGGCGCATGGGAATCCTAACGACAGGCTTTTACGAGTGCAGTGAAATAAGCGGAGCCAATGGCTGGGAGACGCTCCGCTTGGAAGCAGATGGAAACATTCTCCGTGAGGTTCACCAAAGGAGCACAAGGTGGCTGCAAGCGTGGGGCATGCCACATCCACAGGTGACCCGCTGACCCGCTGTCCCACTCGGCCACACACATCACCAGCAATCCCCACGCGGGAATCACGGAACAGCGCTTCATGCCACGCACAAGGTATGCCGACTGAGGGCAAGTCTGCAATTTTAGCGACATGTCTTGATGCTTCCCTGATGACCAAGGTGGGCAGACACGGCTGCAGGTGGCGCCCCTCCTGGTCCCCGCTGTGAGTCCAGGCCACCACCCGCCCTGGAGCCCCATCTGTGGACAGGCCTTTTCACCATCACCACCATTCCGACTTCACTGGGGAGAGCCAGGCCCCATCTGACCCCCGGCCCCCGGCGGCTCCGATCCCCCAGTCGGCTGCTGCCTCCCAAGGCCCGTGACAGGAAGGATGAGACCCCATCAGGTGTGGGCCGCGAGACCTCTCCGGAAGCTTGGAGCGCCTGCTGCCCAGGGGGTGCTACGGGGCCAGGCTGTCTGAGATGCTGCGGTGCCTTCCGGAAACAGGAAAGCCTCGCGCACGCCTCTGCGTGGCCTCCCTGCGGGCAGGGCCTGTCCACTGCACACCAAGGCTGGTGTCTTAGTTTTCCTGTTTCTCCAGAATAAATAGGGAACAAGTGGGTCTAGAAAAGTGAATGCAACCAACTACAATTTCCTTAAAAGTCAAGCACTCTAGTCAGTAACCATCAGGGCGCCACGCAGGGCCTCTGTGGGCCAGAGACCAGGCTGCTCCCTGGGGAAGGACCTGTGGGCGCCGCCAGGAGACCCACCCAGGCTAGCTGGCTGAGACGGTCACCTGGAGGAGGCTGGCACTCACTCAGGAAGGGAGCAGGGCAGGGCAGGGTGGGCCACCCTGGGGAAGGCCAGGTGGCCCCACGGGGTGGTACTCACGATGGGGCTGGCGTTGATGTAGTCTGAGCTGCTGTGGCTGTTTTCAGACTTCAGCAGGATCCTGGAGTGGTCGTCTGCAAGGGCAACAGGAGCAGAGGGTCAGGTCTGCACACGGGCGGGAAGTGCGCAACAGCGGCGCCCAGTGCCCTTCTTGGCTGGAGTCATGCGGCGGGCGGCCACGCGACGGTCTCCTCCACACGCCCGGGAGGCCCTGCTGCAGGCGCCTTCTCACTGTCCCTTTCCCCTTCGCCCCATTTGTGGTCCTTTGCATTAGGTGTGGGAACCGACCTCAGCATCACTTGGTAGAATTTAGATATTCCTGTTTTTCCTAGGAAAAGTTCAAATACCAAGCTAGGTGTTCCTCTGCGATACTTTATATAGTGTTTTATATTTTCTATAAATCAATAGACATGTTTGGCAATACATAGTAAATAAGTACCAACATGAATATTAAGCTATTATACCGCCACTCAATATATAAAACTTTGTAGTCTAGAAACGGTTAAATCCCGGAGAGTACAGAAATTAGTTCTAAAAGAAGAGTAAGGGAAAAGAAGACAGTTAAAGAGGGAGCAGAGGTTTGGACAAGGGGCGCCCTGACATAAAAATGTGCTTTCAACAGGCAAAACCACTTGACTGATGATGAAGGCAGACGCATCGTGGGAAGAGGGATGTGTGGTTTGTCGAAGATCAGGGTGGCCCGTACGTGACTCACTCTTGCTGCGGCTCTGAGTGCCCCTCTGTGCACAGTGACATCGCTCTTTGCATGTTTTCAGGAACTTCCAAAAAGGGACCCAGGTGGGACGCTGAGGGTGGACAGGGAGCAGGGGGCACCTCCTCGCCTCCAGCTCCCCAGGTGTGCAGCCGCCGCCTCCACAAGGTGCAGCGGAGAACCAACAGTCGCTGGCACCACGTGCTCGGCCTGGTGATCTGTGCCATGAACACCTCCGGCTGGTACACAAGACACCTATTTACTCTCAGCCAAGAAACACAGACAGCCTGGCCGAGCCCCGGAAGGGGCTTTTAGCAGCCGTGAGCTCCATGCCCTGGTCCTGCTGCCCGGCGCTCAGCTAGTCTCCCCACTTGCAGGCCCCTGGCCCCAGGAGTGGCGGGGCAGTCGAGGTACGGAGTCTTCCCTGTGCTTGGTGTTTCTTTTATTTCTCTACATTTTACTTATTCTTTTTTAAAGAACAATTCTGGGGCTTGGGAAGCTTGGCAAGTCCTTTAACAGGTGAACTTAGGAAGTACTCTGTAGGGGATGGACGCCACCCTGCCCGTTGTATCAGAACATCAGCATGTGCATCTCCTAGAACAGACGAGACAAGGCATGTCTCGAGGTGGGAAGGAGCTCATGGGGGGCTGCTGAGGCCTCCTGCCAGGGTAGAAATAACTTTATGAAAATCCTGTGGACTCACGTCTTTGTGCTCCTGCACAGATTTATTCTGTAGAGAGGGGAAACTGCCAGTGGCAGAAAATTGCAATAAAAGTTACCAGAAAAACTGATCTACTCTGGCCTCTGCCCCAAAGTGAAGTTCAAGACAGCAGACACATTGAGCCAGGGACAATGACGAGCTGCTCAAAAGCAGGCACCCTTCCCAAAGGGTCCCCCGGCCTGTGGGTGCCACCTGCACAGAATTCCGAGATAAAGGGCAGGGCTCCTCGTGCTTCCGGAGTGCCAGAGCCTCCCAGAGCCTTGTCATAAGCTCTGTGAGCACAGCCAGCCTCAGGCACTGCCACTCAGATGCTAACTGTCTGGGAACTTCGCGGAGAACAGGGTCACTGGGGAGGCAGGGGCAGGTGGGGGGAAGAACTGGAGCCCTTGGGCGGTGGCTTCGGGCTGCTGTTAAGGTGCCAAATGCCCCTGCAGCCAGCAGCTCCTGCGGAGTGGCCAGGGGCAAGTTCAGGCTGCTGGGCCCCCCACTTTTGGGAGACACACTGCCCTGCCCTGCGAGCAACAGCTCAGGAAAATGAGGGCCAGCTGGACTTTCTGGTAGAACTAGAAAAAAATGGTTCCTATGTTTGGGAGGCTCAGTGAATAGAAATGCAGTGGGAGAGCTTGGCGCTGACGGTTAGTGGGCAAAGCGGTGTGGGCGCCGAGGACTGAGGATGTCAGCCTGGCTGTGAGATCAGCCCCCGTTGTCCCTGCGTCTCCGTGAACCTGCTCAGCTGCACTCACCTCCCCTTTGGCCACCTCCTAAAGGTGCCACCGCGTCTGGGACAAGGACGTCAAGGCTCAGGGTGCCCCTATTGTATACTGGATTTTGCAGTAACATGCTGAACCTGTCTTGTTTTTATACTGGGCCATGCAGAACCTCTGCTAGAAGTGCGGGGCCAGCCTGGAAGGGCCAGAGTGACACAGGCTCATGGGGGCAGATTGGCACCAGGGACATCCTGGGTACCTCAATGGGCTGGGCAAACCTCAGCTCTTCAGTGGTCCCCTTTTCCTGTTCACCCTTCTCAGAGATGTCACGGGAGCCCATGAGGTGACATCCAGGCAGAATGCGGCTCCCCTTGTAATGCAAAGGACAGCAGAGGGGCCTGGTGGAGCACACGTGCCCTCAGGGCCAGCAGCACGTGGGAGGCGAAGCCAGGCCGGCCGCGTGAGCAGCAGCCCCCTCTCCCGCGCTCCCGGTTGACTGAATGCCACTCCCGTGTACCCCCAGGATCAACATGCACATCCCTCAGGAGCAAGTGGAACCCAAGGGCCCCGACCACCCAGCAGGGATTTCCAACTGCCTGGGAGCCTGTGATTCGCGCTTGGGGTGGGTGTGTCCACTGCCATCCTAGCGACCTTGCTCAGCAGCGGGGAACGGGCGGCACTTCCTGTCTGTACCTGACCCTGTGGGTTGTTTTCCTCGTTAGGCCCATGAGCTCAAGTTTCATCAAGGAGGGAAGGAGGAGACGCCGGGAAGCCAGGGGGGTCAGCCTGCTGGGCACGTCCCTTTTCTGAGCTCCCAAGCCTTTACCAGGCCTAATGTCTGGTCCGCAGATGACGCTCCAGATTTCTCTGGCCTCCATCTGTTCTAGGTGTCACTTCCCTTGGAATCTTCCTTCTGCCTGGAATGCTGTTCCAGGCATACAGGGCCTATTTTCCCACTGGGGGTGGAAGATGCTCAGGCCCAGAAAGACCCAGTGACAGACGGTAAAGGCCACTAGCTACGAGCCCAGGCCTGAAGGCCACCCACCACCTGCCAGCTAGGTGGCATTTGGGTGAATTATCCAATACTTTAAAGCGTCAGGTTTGTCATCCAAAATGTAGGCTGATGCTACCTGACCCACAGAGGTGTGATCAGTGGCACTATAACATGATGTGCTCACTGGCACCTGGCCTACCACAAGGGTAGGCACAAGTTCAAGATTACAGGTGCACACACCTCACATTAAAAGTCAGTTAAACTGGCAAAACTTGATGATGGAACATTGTGTGGTTGGTAAACATAGAATGGTTTTCATAAATGCCAGCAAAAGAAACAAGTTCCAGAATTTCTTCTTCATCATTACTGGGGCCAAGGACCCTGGATGGCAGGTGCCTGGAGGACTCGGCAGCCTGGCCAGCAGTGGACTGACCCTGGCACATGCCACCTGGGCGTCTGAGGAAAGCGTCTCACACACCAGCTTGCCACATGGACCCCTAAGGGTGGTGTCCCTCCGGCGCCCTGCGTGTGTTCATTTCCTCTGTGGACAGGTACGATGGGTCACAGCACGACTCCTCAGTGCTGCTGGGGGTAACGGGGGGCGTGCATCTGGGGAAGTCATGAGCTGATGCTGATGCTGATGAAGGGACTTATTCTCCACGTGGTCTGCCAAACGTTCTCCTGGGGCTTTTTGGTTGCCTCAGTTTTCTGTTAAGATTTAGATTAAGCCGTTATGCTGGCTCGATGCCATCTTCTTTCCCTTGACAGGTGGCGGGTGGGACTGCAGAGCGCCTGGTGACCGCCCGTGTCCCGTTCTGGAGGGTCAGCGCTCTGAGTCTGAGCCGGAGACCCTCGCCCTGGCACAGCGCAGCAGCAGCAGCCACAGGCTCCTCCCTCCGCGGGTCTGTGGGCGGTCCTGTGTACGGCCCATAGGGCCCGAGCCTTCCATGGGCATCTCCCTGCCGCTCCTGCTGGCCTAGCAATTCTGGCCAATTAGACACGCGAACGTTTTTGTTGATTTGGACTTGTCAGAGTGGAGGCAAAACAATAAACTGCCATATTATGTTTTTTTCAAAACTCTGAGTAGCTAAATGGACGGTGGCCTGTCTCCGCAGGTGTGGGAACCTGGGGACAACAGAGTGACCGCAGCCATGCTCGCTCTGGAGCGGTGAGTCTCCTGGGAGGGCCAGCTCAGGCCCCCCTAAGCCTCCGTCCCTGGCCAGGGAGTGGGCAGCTGCTCTGCTCCTCATTCAGCTTTCTAGACACTTGTAGCTCAAACTATAAAGACTGTCAAACATTTAAGAAGAAATTCTGCCCAGCACCTCCCTGGATCAGAACACCGCGGTGCCCTCCTGTGGTCTGGGTGGCTGGCGTCCCAGGTTCAGCACCCTCCACCTGCAGAGACGGTGAGAACACAAGCCAGTTCGGGTCCCTGCCCAGCTCACCGCCTGCAGGGGAGCTGCCACAGAACACAAAGGCTGCCATCCGCTTCCCAGCTCCAAACTCAGCAGGAGCGGGTTTTGGAGCCCGTATGCCAGGACTTGGTCACCAGCACCTCTGCAGGTCTCTGGAAAGGGGGCCGTAGGCTTGCTCATGGTGAACCACAGTGTCAGTGGGTGACAAGGGCCCAGGGTGCAGAGGGGCACCCATGCTTGGGCAGCTGTTATGAGCCTGCCTCACTGCTGTACACCTCGGGGAAGAGGCAGGCTTGCCTGTCAGCAGAATGAGATGCAGGACTGACTTGGGGCTGAGGGAAGGCCCAGACCACAGGACCAGTTGGAGGCGGCGTGAAGCAGTGGCAGAGCCTCAGCAGGGATGGACGGGCAGGAAAGGGGGCACGGTCCACTCAGCTGTGTGTGTGCCCACCGCCGGCAGAGCGATGCAGCCACCATGAGGCCAGCATCGAGCTTATTTCCAGAGCAGTTTTTCCCGTGGAAACACATGTTTTCATGGTCCCTCTCTGACAGTTACGCAGGCACAACGCTGTCCCGGGTGACGCCGGCCCCACAGGCACCTTCGAGTGAGTCTTCAACCTCCAGGGCTGCTGTTGCCACGTTCCGTGGACTGCGTGGCTCAGCACACTGCGTGTTTATCACTGCACAGCAGGGCTGGCTCCTGTTGGCCTTTACCAGCTGCCAGCTGCCGCCCAAGTGTCACTGCTGAAAATTCGGGATTATCTCCCAAATTGCAGGCCAGGTGACTGGCAGACCTTAATTCCCCTTTGCATGTGAAGCAACCAACGTAGTCATGGACCCAGGGGTTGGGGGTGGGCATCCTGGGGCCGTTACTCTGCTGCCAGCCTAGGAAATGATAAAGTGTAACCCGCCAGCTCGGGGTCTGTCTCAAGAGCAGACTTGCACTGAAAAATTGCTAGACTGATGGTAACCTTGACAGAAAAGTGGCCAAATTATCTTGAAGTTTTAGTGGCCAAGAAGGAAGATGCTGGCTGGACATTTAATATGCAACCAATGAGACAACCTTGTCCAGACTCTAGAAGGGAGCCCAGCCAAGGAGAGATGGGAAACCCCAGGGATCAAGAGCTACGACACACAACCACAAACACCCCAGGCAAGAAGAGGAAAAACAGCTGTCCAGAGACCAGGGTGGTTCGGAATTTAGGAGCCCGCATCAAAGAAGGATGGGTGTATAACTGAGGATGGGCCCTGACGGGCACAGACCCTGCAACCAAAATGCCAGAGAGGTGCACCCTGAGGGGGCTGGTGGCGCAACAAACACAGGGGGCGGGTGGGTCCGGGGGAGAGTCGTTTCAGCTGTGGTTGAAGCCAAAAGATCTTCCCAGGTAGGAAACCTGACATTTTAACAGGTAACTTAGAGAAAGTATGTCCAATTCTCTCCACCAGAGAGAACACCTCTCCAGACCCGAGAGGATGCAGAACAGATAGTCACGGAGCTGACAGGTGGTGGAGGACCATGCGTGGTCAGGGTCTGGTCACTGGCTGGGCGGGTGAGGACAGCGAGTTCCAGGACTCCCAGAGGAGGCACAGGAGCATCTGGTCGTGTCCATACTGCACCGTGAGACCCAGGGCCAGGCCGTGGCTGGACTCATCCCCACAGTGTCCGGGGCCTCTGCGCATGGCCAGGATAGGGGAAACCGTGGATCTGGAAGCCAGGCAGGTGAGCTTCCTATGGACCTGGCAAAATGGTCAGGCTCTAACTGGACAGTTGGTGAAGACTTGGAGAGGGTATGGTGGCCGTGGGTGAAGAGTAACTGGGGCAAAGAGATGCAAAATCCAAAATGCAGGTCGGAACCTGGACTGCATGCTGGCTGAGTGCAAGCCATTGCACAGAATATATAATGGGACACTCGGGTGCATCTGAAGGTGGACAGAGCTTCTGACTTCCTGGGTTATATAATAGGGTCATCGTGACGCAGGGGAATGTCCTTATTTTTAGGAGACACAGGCCCACTTACTTAGATGTCATGATGCCTGAGACTCATTTTGAAACAGTTCAGTCAAAAAATAAATAAAGCACACACACATCATACAAAAATGGCAAGATATTGAGAGGTGGTCGTAGAGTCTAGGTGGCGGGCATGTGGGAGATCATCAATTACCATTTCAACTGAATGTTTTAAAACTTCTGCAGTAAAAGGTGAGGGATGGAGGGACTGCCAGCTGGTGACATCTCTTTGCAAAGGGCCTGTGGACTGGCTGACAGGGGAGTCCTCTGGCTGGTGGGCAGGCATGGCAGGGCGACGGACTACCTCACCTCCTTAGGCCGTGGCTCCTCTGCCTGCAGCACAGAGGGGGGCTCCGTCTCCAGGGTTGATGAGCACCCCGCTGCCTGGGTGGGAGGGCCTATGAGCAACACTGTGCATCGGGGCGCAGAGGACGCCCTCCCACCTGGGCTGCATGGTGGGGCGGAGGCCACACTCAGCCCACGGACCCGCCCCTGAATGCACCTTCATGGCCCGCGTCAGTGTGAGGGGGGCCGGGGGTGCAGCGCCCTGTGCTTTTCCTGTTGGATATGTTTTTGTTAGTGACTTGAGGACACATAAAAGTATGTCTATAAAATGTGCAGATAGTACAAAGCTGAGAGAGGGACAGACGATGAACCAGGAACCAAAATCTTGAGCTGGAACAGGGGTCAGTTTGTTAGAAATGAAGGCAGAGCTCAATTCTGGGGGAGCCCCTGTGTGAGGACAGGCCAGAGCTCGGGGTCCTGGCTACCGGAGACCTCCAGGAAAAGACCCGGATCTTAGTGGGTGTGAGCCAGCCTTGGGCCTCTGCACTGCATCAGCTGACAGCCCATAAACGATGCCCAGACCAAGGGGAGACGCCCTTCTGAAGGGCTGCAAGTGAGCTCTGGGTGAGGGAAGCCCTGGCGAAGCGGACAGGGTGGGGTTGGGGCTGGGCGGCCGCTGCCGAGGCCCCGGTGAGGCCCCTCCCAGCACTGTGGTACTGTGCGTGGCCCGGGGATGCCTTGCCAACCTAGTGGTCTAGCTTCAAGGAGAACAGAAAATCTCAACCTTGGTTAAGTCATGCAGCTTCTGTCCCGAAGACCGGCCGCCCCGGCTCTCGGGGCCCCAGGATGGCGGCGGGAATGCACCCCATGGTGTACGGACACTGCCTTCAGATGGGCTCCACGGAGCGCAGCCCACTGAGAACCACTCTGTGCTTCTCACGCCTCTGCCAGGACAGGCCCCCTCCAGAAGCACAGCCCAGAAGAAGCCCACACAGAACGGCTGGCACACTTGCTCTGTGGCACCCGGGCCTCCTGGCCTCAGGCAGAGAGAGGGCCAGTGGGCTGCGGGGCCGAGAAGGGGGCGAAGGGCAGGGTGGCCACGGCAGGCGCGGTGGGGCCTCTGAGCCCCCGGGGGGGCAGGGCGTGTGAAGGAGGACAGAGCCGGCCTGCCAGTCAGACTGGGGACCCCAGGACCCCCCGAGGGCAAGGCAGCCCCGTCTAGGTCGCTCGCCAGTGGCTGCACAGGAGTGTTTTCCTCTGGGGATTCTGCTTAGTTTGGAAACAAAAAATCAAAGCTCAGTTGGGAAAGAAACTATGTCCCGTGTGTTTTAAGGAAAAATGCTGCAGTCCTTGTAATGTATTTCAAACACTCATTTCTACGTTTGAAATTTAGGTGCATTCTGCCAACATAAAAACCCCTGGTAAGTCCCCAGAAGTCTGGGTGTGGCAGTGTCCCATCAGCCCTGGGGATGCGGGTTTAAATCCAGTTCCTAGCCTGTCAAACGGAGGGTGTTCCCGCGAGGGCGGGAGGCGACAGGCCTCCCTGGGGAGACAAACACACACACGCTCAGCACCGGGGACGTGCACACGGCTGGGGCCGCCCCGGCGACCTGACCTCTGCGGACAGCAGCTGGGGGTCGGCTCTCTCCTCACCTGGCCACGTCTGCGAGGCCGGGCAGGGGGACACCAACAGCAGTGCCTCGGCAGCAGCGTCCTGCACAGCCACATGGTGAGCACGCGGCCTCAGCACCTGCCTTTGCATCGCACGTGTCTGGGCCCTTAGGTCTTCACGCTCTCTGGCCCCACCCCCGCGTGTTTCTGGGCGCCCACCCAGCTCTCTCTTGCTGTAACACTGGGTGAACTCGTTTGTTAAAATGATGCATCAAAATAGCCCAACAGCCTTGTGCTCCTGTTAGTCCACAAAGCGATGAGCAGAATGTCACATGATTCCTTTTAAAAAGGCAAAAGATTTTAAAAAGCATGAAATTCTCTTGAGATGATTCACTAGACCTCGCACAGTGCCAGTCGGGCACCTCACCAAGGCTAGTGGCTTTCCCGTCTGACGGGTGGCTCGGGAGTAGCTAGAGTTGGGGCTGGTGGGGACGGAAGAGCCAGCAGCCCAGCCACCGCTGCGCCTCCCACGGAACCAGCCGGCCGAGATGGCCCAGCGCCCGAGGTCTGTGGCCTCGCCTCCCCTTGCTGGGGAACACGGGGAAGGGGCTTCCTCGTGAGAGAAGCGGAGGGGCTGCTGGCTGGCTCAGATCTAAGAGGAGCTGGAGGCAGGGGGAGGGGTGGCCTGCCGGGAGCAGAGAGGGCGTCTCTGAGGCCCTGCCAGGCGCATGGTGGTAAAGTGCACAGCAGAGAAGTGACTGCACACGGGGAGATGCCCTGGGCGCCCGTCCCCAGGCCCTGCAGGCCACAGCCACGTGTGGAAGCGTGGATGAGTACCGGCACCCTCCCCACAGACTGTGCCATGAGCGCCGGCCCACTGCACACGGGGCGCCCACAACGGCCTCTGAGGCCTGCGGAACCCCCTTTCGTGCTTCACAGCTCTGCTCGAGAGCCGATTCCACCCTGGGGGAGGGCATGGTGGGGGGGGAAGGTGGCGGACAAAGTTCTCGGTGTGTTTGCTCCACGCCGTGCCTGCCCTCTGTCCCCGCCCAGGCTCGCCTGCCTGAACCTTCCAACCCACCTCACGCCCCTCAGCAGAGCCTCCGAGCTGCATGGCGAGGTGCCAGCCCAGGAGCGGCCGGCACAAGCTTCATCCTAACTCCTGGAGCCAGAGTCTGGCAGAGAAGGGGGCTCCCCTCCGGCCCAGACCGCTGCCCAGGTGTGGCAGGGCAGGGGCCGAGGCTCCCAGCCCCCTGCTCAGTGGGACCCTCACCCTGATGCCGCCTCAGGGGGTGTCTCTGTGGACACGGGGCCTGGCCTGTGAGCGCCGCAGACCCACCCAGGCGGCAGGGTGCATGGACAGGGACGCCGCGGCAGCTCTGCCGTGGTGGGGTTTTTACTGGGGGGGCCTGAAGAAACAGCTTTGAGTTTTAATGCTTACACACGGGGCCTGCAAGTGCCAGCGAGACAGGGTGCTCAGGGGGCAGTCAACACCAGCTCAGCCCCCCACCGCTCCTCCTGCCCCCGGCTTACACCCTCTGAGGGCAGTGCTCAGGCTTGGTGCACGGGCAGCCCTGCAGCTGGCAGTGGCCCCAGCACACAGTGGGCACTTTATATGTTGGTTAATGGCATTTTTTTTGTTTTTCTCAATAGAAAACCTTTGAATTGCAACAGCTCCTATTTTTAGAGCTCTCCAGGGGAACCCCCAGACCTCCTGGAATCAGGGGTCTGGTCTGAACACTGTCAGGAAAAGTCACACTAGAAGCGTGCCCAGTTTCTACCAAGGCTGTGGCATCCAGCTGGGCCCTAACACAGCACAAGCGTCCAGCCCCTGATCACTCTGACCCTCGAATGCTGACTTAATCGCCACTGTTTGCTGTAAGGGAAAGGGCTACTCGCCCAAGCAGGGCGCTGCGGGCTGTCAGGGCAGGAGCCACGGCCACGGCCTTGGGCACCAGAGGCTGGCTCCCCCGGCAGGGACGGGGCTCCTGATGCAGGGCAGTGCCCTCCCCTCCCCCCACCTCCATGTGGACGCTGACCCTGCGTGAGGTGGTGCGTGGTATTGCTGTGCCCTCACAAATGTCAGGTGACAAAGTTCATTTTGTTGTGTCTGAAGTATGCATGGGTATCCTTGCCCCAAGTTCCTGGTGAGGGAGCATGCAACTGAGTACCTCCACATGCACATGTGCACACATAGGCATACACCACACACATGCAATGTGCACACACACACGCATCATATATCTGTACACACACATGCATGCACACACTTTTACACACACACAGCACGCCCCCCACAGAATCACTCATGAAGCCCACATTCAGTCAGTGCCCATCTGTATCAGACACATTGCCACAGTCACCTGGATTCCGCCCTGCCTGCAGGTGGGTTTACATATTAGAAGGACAGCCTGGCCTGGAACCTGCTAGAACAGGAGGGAGTCCCAGCTCGGTGAGGAGGCTGGCTCTGCCCTGTGCAGGTGTCCTCCTTTCTGAGCACGCATCACCCCGCACACAACGGTCGGCTGTGTGTCCACCCAATGTGAGGGGCTTTAGGCTTGGCATCCTTTCATCTCCTGGTGGGACCCAGATAGACCACAGGTCCTCGTAACACTTGCTGAGATCAGGTGAGGCTGGAGGCTGCTGCACACCCCCACCCTGTGCTCGGCGTGTAGGCTCCACACTCACCCCTCACCCCATCTGCACAGCTTTGAGATTTCAGGGGTGGTGGCAGGATCCCAAGTATAGGTGAAGGCAATGCGCACAGAGGCTAAGAATTGGGTCTCAAATCACAGCGCCAGCAGACAGCACAGACCTGCTGGGGCCTGTGTTCCCAGCCCGCGGCTCAGGATGGCACAGGACCACAGGAGGCCGATTCTCTGAGTAGGCCGGGCTGGGGATGCTCAGAGTGAGGGGTTGTCTGTAGGGGGCCGCCTGGGGCTGGGGGACCTTCCACCCAGGGGAATGGCCACAGGTGCAGCCGCCCTGCCCGCCACCCTCCTGGGAACCCGGGGCTGGTACCTACAGGTCAGCACTTCTGGGCAGCGGTTCTTGGCCACGTTCTCCTCCCTCTGGGCCACGAGCGAGCTGCTGGGCTCTGCCTGGTATGCACATAACGCCTCCCACTCCTCCTGCAGTCGGTTCTTGTTCTTCAGATGGTCCTCCATGTAGGACTGCAAGGGGGACACAGGTCAGGGTGCACCCCCCGGACCAGGCTGGCGCCCTCGCACCTGCAGTGGGGTCGGGGTCGGGTCCCTCCAGGCCTGTGAGACGCAGACCGGCAGCTGCATGAGGCGCAGCAGAGGCTTTTCTCATGTTTTGTTTGTTGGTTCAAAGGTGCGCACAGCACGTTTACTATGGGCATGAAGCTTGGGCGTCAAGGACACTTGGATTGTGACGTACCCTCTCCAGCCAGTACGAACTGATCAGGGAAAACGCACACAGTTACGAGGTCTGACCGACCCACCAAACACTGCCAATGACTGCCCACTGAGGAGCGAGCTAATGGGTGGAGCAGCCAGGGAGGTTTCCTGCACCCTTCTTTGCAGGGTGAGGGGTTGACAGGGGATGGGAGGATGCCAGGCACGGGTGCAGTGCAGGGGACAGCGGCGTGGAGGGTGCAGGGTGGTGGGGCAGGAGGTTTGGGAGCAGGTCCGCAGCTGCACGTTTCCTGCTTGGAAACTTGCAGAGACCGCGGCTGGTATCAAAGGAGGAACAGGCGTGGCTACGTAAACATAAAACATGAACAGTGTCCCTTGGGAGGGAACTAGAGGCCGCAGCTGGGTTAAAGGTGGGCTAACAAACACCATTAATGCACCTCCACCTGTGGAAACATAGCAGTAAATAATGTTTTGCATTGAGAGCCTTTCATTTCTCAGAGAACCACTGGTTACCAACAGATGATGTGTTGCAATAATTGCTTAAAATTCTTCACTGGAAACTATAAAATACAGTTTGAAAACTATTTATATATCCAATCAAAATCATGCCAAAGTGGTTAATTCAGAAAGTCTCTCAGACAGAAATGAAAACCATACCCCTCACGAGATGCTGCAGGATGGCCACCCCAATGGGGACACAGAGAGACGGAGGTCTTCCCTGACACCCGGGGCGGCGCGGGACCCGGCTCGCAGGGAGACGTCCCCTCGGAGGTGCCCGCAAGGCCCCACAGCAGCGGGAGACGCCCGAGCCCCAGCGCACGGAGGAGACCGGCGTGCTGGGTGGCTCTCGGGGTTCGGCCAGCCCCGAGTCCTGCTCACTTCCAGGGTGTGCAGCCTAGGCCAGTGTGTTGACAGGGCTGTACTTGCTCCCATTTGTTTACAGAATAGTCACGTTTCTTGTAATTGGCCCACTTTTCTGCCCTGGGTGGATGCACTCAGGATCCTGGGCCGTCCTGATGTGCTCAAAACGTTAGACGGCCTGTACTGTTCGTGTAACAAAGACAAGACAGTGGGACCAGGTATTTTGGCCCTTGGCTGCTTCCATCTTGATTTTTCTGGGTACTGGTCCGTCGGCGGTGATTCCTAGAAGCGGGCGAGGAGAGGCCTCCGGGACACTCTTTCCCACAAGGCCGACCGAGTCGGCCAGTCTCATCCACGTGTCCCATCGAAACACGCACGCGGGTGCCCACAGTGGGGCACCGGCGCCTCCACCCTGACCCCCAGGTAACCCCCACGGGCCGCTCCGGGGCGGGCCTGCCGTGTCCTGTCTCGTCCCCACAGCTGCTCCTCGACCCCCCGGGGCCAGCGGGGGAGGAGGAGGGTGGGGGCCAGGCACCTGGGAGGAAAGCCCATCGGATGGGCTCATTCCTACACCTCTCCTCCAGGTGTGGACTAGGGCTCACCTGAGTTGTTCTGCGATTTAATTCCACAAGGACCACCTCCATCCATGATGGTCTGACCCACGTGTGCAGTAACACGTGTGTGCTGAGCCAGCCTGTGGGAAGCCCAGAGCCCTGGCAGGCGCGTGGGCGCTGCGGGAGAGTCGCCCTCAGGTCTGCCCGACCCAGCGGCTGAGGCCCCGTCCTGCTGGGGACACTGAGTCACCGGTGGCTCCAGGGGGACCAGAGGCGGGCTGTGACCAGAGGCCACCAAGGGACCCCATGGGAGCCTTCTGTTCAGTGACCGCCACACACCCTGAACCTGCGAAGGACACCCAGTGGGGTCAGAGACGTCGCAGCTGCCTTACGCCTCCCCTTGTTGACCCCCCGCACAGCCCAGCCCTCCCCCATGGCGGGGGGTGCATTTAACTGGCTCAGTCTAGAAAATATAAACTACAAACTGCTTTCTTTTGAGATAATCATTATGGAATATCAAATACATATATCTGTACCACAGTTATCCTAATAAGGACATTTTTACACAATATATCCAAGTCTCATGAAGACACCGACTGGCAGACGTGGCCTGAAGTGCCGTGAGCCGGGTGCTGGGGGGTGGCTCTGGGCCTGGGGGGCAGATCAGCGCCCTGGGCGCGCCTCTCAGGGTCAGGCACTGCCAGCAACGGGGGCCCTGGAGCTTGACTCCCGTAAGCTCGGCTGTTTAGGTTTTCATGTTTAGTTTACCATGGGAAGTGGACTCTGCCTCTGCTCACTTGAATTTCTAAATTTAACGCAAGACTCCAGTGAGCAAGCCGGGTGGTAGGCGGGAGGAAGGGGTGGGTATGGACACTGTCGTTTTCACGGAGAAGCCATCTAAAGACGCACTTGCTTCTACTGAAATCGACACACACTTTCCACTCGGCATGACTCCCTCTCGTCTGTCCTGTTTTTGTCCTTTCAATTCGATCTGTTGTGTTTTTCTATTAATATTTCATGAAACATTATTATATTAAACTGATGCAACCCCTGGCGCCCCCGCCCCCATGTCTTAGAAAACTTGGCCCTTCCGTGTTCGTGGTAAGATGCTTTTCATCTGTGCCGTGGGTTCTCACACTGGATGTGGGGAAGCTGGACCCTCGTAGCAAAATAAAAATTTCGTAGACGAAACGAGAAACAGCACCCGAACTGCCAGGATGACTCGGCACTGGGGGGTCCCTTCTGCAAGGACGCGAGGAGGGGCCAGGACGGGCGCAGCCCTCGGACACAGGCGCCCCCTGGAAGGAACTAACATGGCATCGAAACTCCGCTCACGATTTCCCCCACGTGGGCATTTAGCTGTAGGTGTTTTGAAAGCTGACATTTGAACACTTCCATGCGTGGGTGGGGGTGATGGTGGGAGGGCTTAGCTTATTTTAGAAACTGTGGCTCCTTACTGCATACACGGCACATGCAGAAAAGAATGGAAAATGAAGCTAAGCAAGAATGAAAACAAAGCCACTGATAACCCACGTGCAGGGCCACGTGAGCTTCGGTTGCCCGCCCTTCCTGGCACTGCTCACCCTGCTGAGGCTCTGGATGACGTCACAGGATGTTCCTGAAGCCGAAACGATGTGGAAACGAGGCTTTCACCCCGCCCGGGAGCCCGGTGCCTGAACGGCTGCAGCCGGGTGCCGGGGCGTGAGCCAGGCTTGCCGGGAGCTCGGCTACACCCCACCCCCGCCCGCTCTCTGGTTCCTTCTCGGAGGCACCAGACCCACATTCCGGTTCAAAACACCACCTGTTTCAGAACCAGCGATGGCGCCCAGGACGGCACTGTCCCTGGTCCAGCTGCATCTTCCCCGCCGGCTGCCTCCACCCCGAGACCACCTCCCGCCCAGTTTGGGCCCCCTGCCCAATGGCCATCAGTCAGCCTGACGCTTCTGGAATGAGTCTATCCCGGCTCCAAGGTGCAGACGCCGCCTCCTCCCTCAAGTCTGGGACATGCCTGCCACCGCCCTCTGTCGTCTTCCTTCCCTGGGTCCCCACCCCCCACACCGGACGCCGTTTTTAAAGCCACGTGCCCATGGCATTGACCACACTCTGCTGTGTGCCGCAGTGCCGGGCGCCAGGACCTTCTCGCTCCCAGGAGGCCGGTGTTCTTGAGGACGGGGCCCACACCCTCCTCACTCAGCATGGGCGCCAGGGACACAGCCACTTCTGCTAGACGATGGCTCGCAACCTGGGCGTTTCTGTGCGTGACTGTATGACAGATAAACATTCTATATTGATGTGGGGCGACCAAAAAAATTTGCCTTCGACATTTCTGAAACTTGCAAGAACTGCCCCGCAGAGCAACAGAAGACCCTTGGCATGCCGCATAGACACTTCCTCGCCACCTTCCTCCTGAGTCAGCCCCCGAGCATCTTCCGATTTGTGCGGGGAGGTGGGGCACACCGACGGGCTCCTAGGACAAGCCCCGCGTGATGGCCAGTCATGCCTCTGGGGGAGCAGTTCAGAAAGCTCTTCCCCCAGGCGCTCTACCTCTTCAAAGTCCCAACTTCCCTTCAGAGTCCAGGCTTGGTTCTGCGGCCCCCCTGGGGTGCCTCTGTCTCTGTGGGGACCCCTGCACGCTTGGTAAGCAGCACTCATTTGGGACATAACGCAGGGTCACAAGTTGGCAAGCTGGGCCTTTCCGACGAAACCTGTCTTCCCGATGGGCTGCGAGCTCCTGGGGGCTAGGGCCCCAACCTGTACCCTGTTCCCTGCTCCAGGAGGCACCTCTGCATGGAAACCTTGAGGGGGAAGCTCTGGGGTGTGCGGAGTAGAGGTACCAGCTGGGAGCCGCCGCGTGAAGGCGTCCCCACCGTGGTGAGCGCTCTGAACAGACGTGAGTTGGTGCTCAGCACGTGGATTCAACCCGGAGAGCGTAGGTAAGCTTGTTCCGCTGGCTGTGGGATGGGTGAGGCTACAGGATGCGCGGAAGCAGCCCTTACTCTCTTAGAGGCGCTCACGTCCCCTCGGGATTGGGGAAGCAGAGGTGGGTTCTTGGCGGGAAGGACTCAGCACGTTTTCACCGTCACCAGGGCAAGTTTACCGAAGCCGGTTAGATGGGTCCTGAGCGGAAGGCATCTGAACCTTCTTGAGTTGCAGTACTTTGAAGGACCCAGACTCAATATGCCTGAGGAAGGGATATGCTTCCAGACCAAGCCACTCATGGAATAAATCCTCAGGGCTTTGAAATGTGGGTTTTGCAAGTTAGTGAACAAACACACTGGCTGACATTGACCTCAGACCACGTTATCTCTATGAGAGGCTGAAGAGCCTCCTGCATTTGAGATTCTGCCTGAGAGTGACGTCCGCTTCTATAAGCCCTATTTTAAGAGATACTAACCCTGTCTAAGGTCCCCTCTTATTCTGCCTCTTATCTCTGACCTCATCCTTCCAGCTCCCATCTCACATCTTTTTCCTAGCTCACACTATCAGACCATGTAGGTAGGAAAATTATGAACATTTTTAGAATGTTCGTTTTGGAACAGAACACAAGGTCACTACATGCCACCAGACCCTCTTCAGAAAAACAGTCCACGTGTCAGATAAACCAACCGGCTTCCACCGTCAATGGAACTACTGTGCACAGAATCCCAAACCCCCGGAACAAAAGTGTTACTGGCGTCATAAGGTGGAGACCTGTCCGCAGTCTGCCGATAGAGCCTGAAGGTCTCCTGATCAAGTCGTCCACACCCTGAAGTCAACACAGTGGCTCCCAGGAATGTGGAGCATCCGGGGCTCCCGGAGCGGGGCTCTGCCAGCGAGGACAAGGGCGCTCTGCGTCCTCAGGAGGTGACCTCGCCCATCATTCACAAAGCCTTTACGAATGCCTGAACAGGATGGTAATAAGATGGAGAGGGTACTGGGCTTGGCTTCAAAAGCCTTCCTCACCGTGGAGCAAGCAGAAAGGGCTGGTCCCCTTGCAGCTGCTTCTCTGCCAGGTGCTCCTGGGCCAACCACTGAACCTCAGGGACCCTCGATTGGCTGCCACGTAAAATGGGAATCAGTATATGTAGTTCTGAAGGTGTTTCTGAGGGTTGACAGTCAATACGTGAACCAGACCTTGTGACCTACCGAGTCTCTACAAACGGGAGGGATGGTGGTCTTGGTGGGTCTCAGCTTTTCATTAGAAAAAGTAGGACTCTTTGAGGTTGTCCTTCACAGTCTGTGATTCCACAGTTCTGGGGGGACATTTACCCTCCCTGCTGAAATGTGACAAAGTCTGCAGCCACTGAGGGCAGCCTGAACGCAGAGCTCCCAGGGCACGGCAGTGGCGCCATGACCATGGACGTACATCGCTGTAAGTGTAGTTCACCATGGTTGACGTATCAAACAGGCAAGCGCACGAGTCCCAATGTTGTATCCTGTTTACGAGGGGCAGCGGCCTTCCTAACAAGCCCGTTTCCTACTGTGTGGATGAAGCCTGCGTCGATGGGTCGCCGTGCAGGAGTCGGTGTGCACGCCGCCGTGGGGCCAGCGGGGTTGTAGAGGGCACCTCCGCTCCCCTGTGTGCCTTCTCGTGCCTATCCCTGTTTTAAGAGTGGGGGTGTGTCGTGAACAGTCTTGAGAAGAGGAATCGCTGGGAAATGCCAGTTGGAGAGATGCTGAAAAGTCAAGCTGCCGATCGTTAAGATGATTTCTAGTGTGGAGAGGCAGGCCGACAGCCTGCAGGGCCCAAGATCATACCATAATCTGAGGCTGCCTACGGGCACCATTTTCATAGTCAACACTGAGGACCAGCTTCCAGGATCACTAAGGAAATAATCCCACTTATTTAAACTATTCTATGTCAGCGTTTGTAGTCTCAGTGGCGCATTGAGCTGTGCTTGCTCCCAGGTAAAGTCTGTGGCACCCGTTCTCTGGGGACCACAGCCGTCTACACCTGGGCCAGCAGGTGGTGTTGCAGCCCCACCCCCGCATGCTGGGATAACAGGGTCCGGAGACTTGCAAAGGACTGTCTGAATCCAGCTCCCAGAGCCGGGGTCCCTTGTTCCCTACATATCCCAGCTGCCGAAGGCGCTCAACCACACCCACGTGGAAGGGCCGGCTAGCGCAGGACACAGTTTCAGCTCCGTGAGTCATGGAAGGTGTGCTGCCCTGGCATCTCTCACCGCCAGCCACAATGGGGTGAGACTCTGGGACGTACGAGATGACTTACTATCATGGAAGAGAATAATGAAGACAAATCACTAATGCAAAATGCTGATAGCAGTAAGGAGGGTGGACCGTTCACAACAAGAAAATAGGACCTGCTCGGCAGGCAGCGCGGCCAGTGTGTGCAGGGGCCCTGATGTCAGCATCAACAGGCATGGAGCCTTCTGCTGCTTTGTGGGTCTTCACATATGACACAAGTGGAAACAGTGCCATGAAACTTGACCACGATGCTGCCAGGCAGAGGCACGTCCACGAAGCCTGGGGCTCCCGAAGGTCCAGCTCTCGCTGGGAGGCTTGTCTCCGCTCCTCCTCACACCGCCGCCTACCACGACACAGCGCCCTTTAGTTTGCTGGCATGGGGGTCATACTCTGCTAACGTGAAGCATGCACCCCATTTACATGTTCCTTCCTCGTGAGAAGACCACAAGGTTTGTGCTTTAAAATCAGACAGAGTTAGATCCATGCACTTAAGGGCAAGCTGTAAGCGGTTTCTTTGGGAAGATGATGACCTTTTTCCTTCAGTGGTAAACAGGGTCACTTGTCTTCATTAATAATTAAAGGCAAATGTTGATGTTAAATGTTTGAATCCCAAGCAAAAACATGAAAGAGGTAAGAGGAAATTAGGTGGGCCCGTTGTCTTGGCTTGGCATATGCAGACGTAGAGCTATGCTACACATCTCTGTATATGCTACACGTGGCTTGTAGAGATTTAGGGACAGCAAACTGCTTGATTAGGAAAGGCATTTTGGTTGTCTACAGATTGCTGCATGTGACATATTTTAAATATTATTTATTAATATTATGCAGCAGGCATATTAAGATGTTGGAAATTCAATATTAGACATTTAAAGTAGTATGCTTGGACTCAAGGGACAGATATGGTCAAATGATCAGAGGGTAGTTTTTGCTACTTCTTAGCTTAGGAAAGATTTGCTTGAAGCAGGAATCCAGAACCATACCTTGTATTCAAGTTGCCATGTGACTCCAGTAAAAAATAACTCGGCACAGAGGGCGCTGCCTGACAGCCAGCCCCCCTGCCGCATGCCCCCTCCTGCTCCGGCATGCTCGCCGTGGGACTGCGGCCGTTCAGACACGCATTGCCCGGGCTCTCCAGACGAGGGGCTTAGAATGCAGGGCAGATACACGTCATTAAACAAGGCACGAAATGCAGACCCGGAAGGGCAACTCAAAGCACGTTCCTGGTGGGTCAATGTGGGGTTTACGTGAGAAAAGCAAACACGGTTTGGAATTCAGCCTCGGGTTATATGTACAAAGCCTAAAGAAGCACGAACGGACCGGAGGAATTAGGAGGAGTGAGTGAAGGACCACGTTTTTCCCTTCACCACATTTCCAAAATTGCTTCAGTGGAAATTTGATTTGGGGGAGCGCATCTGCAATGACTGACCAGTTCCCCTTATCCTGGTGGATTGGGAGGCGGGGAAGCAGATGACACTGTCCTGTACCGCGCTGCACATGGGCAGACCTGCCTTACCCACAAACGTGAATCAGCGTCGTTTTCCCCAAATGTGTCCCTGAAACGGTTTCTCTAGCTGAGTTATTCCAAAGGCCAAGTGGAGTCTCTGCAAGCCCGGTGACCCCTGGGAACTCAGCACTGTCTTAACGCAATTTAGAAATGTGCTCCTGCCCTTTATGTTGCAGCCAGCAGGGTGTGGAGCGGCGAACATTCTAAATTGTTAAAATGGTGGAGAAAAGTTCAAGCCCTTCCTGACGTAGAGCCTGTGACAGAAAGTTCCCAGCTCCACTGGGCCTAAGCTGAGAAGGCGAGTAAGCAAACGCCAGCATCAGAAACGAAGGAGAAATGAGGTATAACTGCTTTTGAGCCCGAGAACACAGAATTGTCTGTTTTACTTAAACTCCTCTTTGTAACTGAGAAATAAAGCGCACACAAGAATTAAGGAAACAAACAGAAGCTCTAGAGGAAATGGCAAGTGTTTCAGAGTGCTGCCAGGTCTGCAGAGGGCAGCAAGCCGAGGCGTGGCGACACCAGGCGCCTGGAAGGGCAGATGGGGGACTGCTGAGCAGAGGCAAGGGCAGAGGGCGTGACAGCCGGCGGCACCTCCATCATGTAGAACTCGGCTGACTGGAGGCGTCACCGGCATGTCTGTATTATGATTCGGGTCCTGGTACCCCAGACCAACAACTAGGTCCAGGATTGCAGATGGTACCATAAAAGTGAGTTCTTAACAATGGCCGCGTGACCTCGAGGATGTTCCTGGAGCCACTAGGTCCCTCGCTGCTGTGTCAGCCCCGCGGGGTGCTCCCAGAAAGACCCCTATGTGCCAAAAACAAGGTCGTGACTTTAACCTTCACAGATTTATAGAAAAAGAAACCACAATTTTATGAAGACTTACAAATAAAACCCTGATGGAAAATGTTACTAGTGAACACACTCCACTCCAGACACGTGCTTACTGGTAAGCTTGAAAACCGCTTGTCCTCACCGCCCGCTCTGGGTGCTCAGGAGGGAGGCGGAGCCCGCTCTGTGGTGGGCACTCGGCAGCACGGCACCCTCCTCGGGCGTGCGTAGGAGAGGGTGACAAAAGTCTTCCGCAGAAAGACTGGGTGGTAACGGTGACAATGACAATCAGCCTGTCGTTCTTCAAGAGGCTTAAAGGATTGTACATAAACAATTTTACGAATCTCATTATCTTATTTAACATCTTAAAAATTAAGGTTATGTGAGCATAGGTAAAATTTAAAGATGAATGCTTATAAGCAATGGGAAATAATTAAGAGAATTATACTGTATTTTCTATAACTGTACAGCTATTGATATTTAAATTTAGGGCAAAAGAGGTTTGCTTGACGTTCGAGGGAGCCCTGGATTCCCCCGGCACCGTGGGGGGAGGGAGGGGCTCACTGTTTCTGAGTCTCACCCCTTTGGTGGGTGGTGGGACCACTGGCTCACTGACCGCGTCCAGGACGCCGATAAGCAGGGCTGCCGTGTGTCCTAAGGACCCAGCAGGTAGCTGGGCAGAGGACCACGTCCAAGCGAATACATAACTTAGGCTGAGAAGCTCAGCTCACGGTCAGCGGTGACCACGGGAAGTGACGGGTACAGGAAGGGGGCTCAGACGCAGGAAGGGGGACTCCTTGAAGAGCTGAATGCTGGGTTCCTCCTGAAAGATGGGGAGCGGCTCGTCATGTGAAGACTGGGGGTCTTACAGGGAGGCGGATGAGCAGGGAAGGGAGCCCCCGCGTGGGGATGGAGAGAAGCCCTGGTGGCTGGAAGGAGGGGCGGGGGCCAGGGCGGCAGTCAGGGGCCGTGCACACAGGGAGGGACCCGGGGAGGAGGCTGACGTTCCTGCGAGGAGCAGCAGGAAGCCACTGGGGTGTTAAGCAGAAGAGGCAAGTGACGATAAGGACACTTTTCAAAGGTCACACTGGCTACAGGAGGGCATGGATCACGCAGGCCGTATGCCCCTGCTTGGCGCTTAGAGTGGCCGGGCTTGGGGAACAACACTGTGGGCGGAACCGGGAGAGGAAAGGGAGATGTGGGCTACGCTCTGCAGGCAGAGTCACCAGGGTCCACTCACAGGGCAAATTAGAGGCTTTCAGTCTATTTATTGTAGATTCAGCTCATTTCACTATCAGACCTGATCCTCCACACACTCCCAGTCCCTATAACCCTTTAGATTGCCAAGCATTCTGTACTTGTTTCATATCTTTATCCCTCAGGCAACCACACAGGGAAAGAGCTTAATGATTTGATCTGAGAAACAAGGTCACAGCCTTAATTTACCTCAAGTCAAAAAAGTCTGGGTGAAAATCTGAAGATTCCATCAACAATCCTGGTATTTCTAACAACCTTTATGCTTTCGTTACGTGGACAAATGCTGATACTTGACAGCACTGGTTAGTTTTCATCTTGGCTGTTGTAGGAAATCTCACTGAAGATAAGTTTGCCCAAAATACCACAGAACATTAACAGCCAATAGCTAACCTGAAATTTAAAACATAAAATCAATCAAGTAACTAGCTGATCCTTGAACATGCTGATTTGCCGACACACGAATAAGGCAGTTTTTGCAATGCAGACAAAGGTGTGTGAGCCCGTGTGCATCGGCAAGCCCAACCCGTGCTGTGCGAGGGGCACGTGACTCGCTCGGTGGGAGACCCTGTGTCACCTCCTTCAGACCACCTGGGTCTTGGTCACTAAGGTGCTACTGCAGTGATGAAGTGGTTCCCAGAGGACACGAAAAGACTGTGAGAGATTCGCAAATTGGAGTAGACAGACAGGATCAGTGCATTGAAATACATTCAGACCAAATCGAGGAGACGGCAGGTCTGAGAGAACACGAATTTTTAAAAAATGAGGTAAGAGCACATCTGCACCCAAACCAGCACCTGCTTGTCCCTGGGGGCACTGTGAGGGGCGCTCAGGACTTCTGGAAGCAGCACACCAGAGCTCAGGTCCCCCACAGGCAGAGCCCGGCTCCACCACGACCGTAAGCTCAGAACATTACATGGGACTCGCCACAGGCCCTGGAAGTGACTGTCCCCCAGGCCAGCCTTCCAGAGCTTCTTGAAATCTGAGCAGTGCCTTTCTCCTGCTCAGAGCTCTAGCCACATGATGCTCTAAACGTGGCATTATTTAGTCCGTGCCAGCGGGAAAAATCAGGACAAAGCAGTGAATGTAAGACGAGTCTTGCCACTGCCAGTAAGCTGGCTGATGCTCTCCGTACAGTCTCTCCATTCCGGCGTGGGGCCTGGCACAACCCCGTGGCCACGGAGTATCTGCCGGATGAATGAAAGGGACGCCCACCCACCGAATCCATGCTGAGAACGTACTGCAGCTCCACGGCCTCTGACGCGGAATCCTGGCGTGGTCAGCGCCAGTCCTGTGTGCCGCACGCGGGGTTAAGGGACAGGCAGAGCTGTGCCCAAGCAGAGACGCTGAGCCGCGCGGCGTCACCACTAAAGGCTCTTTGGGTAAATGAACACTGGTGCTTCACCGAACAGTCTCCTTTAATAATGCTCGCTGTTTACGATCTGAAATCAAACGAGCGCTCAGAAGGGGGGGAAAGGCAGATCTCCATGCTATTAAACAGATTCAATTTCTTTTAGAATATTCTCATAATTTTTCAGCTTTTCTCTGGCTAGCTTACAGCCTCCCTCACCTTTGCCTGGATATTTGGGACAATTGCATAATCCATTCCTGGAATGCATGAGCAGTCCTGGGTCCTATAAAATATTCATTCACTTTGAAAAATATTTGCACCCTGCTGTCAATGCAGACAAATTCATATGGAGCACCAGAAAAAGGCTATTTTAATGGCAAATGCTTTCCTCAAACCTCCCTTCCTACTGAAACGTTTTCTTCAAAATTATTTTCATAAGAAAGATTAACAATTTCAACATTAGCTGCTAATCCCCTTTCATTTAAAACTCTGCTGATAAAATTCTTTGCTTGTCATTCAAATAGTAAGTAATAATTATAGATTTGAGGCTTCCATCTCTGGCTTCATTAATGGTAAATTGCATGGAAGTCTGAAGCATAAGTCAGCTTTGATACATCTCAAAATGCAATTTCCATAGCTTCCCTTGGCTATGTACAATTAATTATACAGTTAATAAGGGAAATATGTTAATGAAAGGAACATTATTCATCCAGACCACCTGCCTTTACCAAATATCTTTTGTGTGTTTCTCGCCTTTTTGTAATTTTGGTCTACAGACAGTAAAAAAGAAACCCCACAATTGACAGTGTGGTGATTTTAAATATCAGCCTGCTTGTCAGCAGCTCCTTCAATTAACACAAGTCTAAGGAAGAATGAATTCGATTTTATGATATTTCTGCTAATTTCTGCCTTTTGAAAGTTTAAACTGTCTACCCCTGACATTTTAAACTCCTGAAAAAGCTGTTTATCAAACAAAAAATTACAATAAAGGTGTCTTATTCTACCAATGATATATTCATCTTTGTAGATAAATGGAAAACTTAGAACTGCAGGGAAGACAAAACAATAAATCCCAATTATTCTAAATAGATAACATTCTCCTGACGCTTTCCTCGTCCACTTTTAAATCTGTGCCCAGTAATAATTAAAACCTCTCATTCCATTAGGTTAATCAAAGTCTGATTATAGATCATTGAGTGTAGAAACCAGTGTTAACCTTTAAAAACAGTTAATGTTTCGGAGACTTTGACACAGAACAGAAATCAGAATAGTCTAACTGGGAAAGGAGAGTACCTGCCTAAAGATACATTCCTATTTGCCTTTATAAATTAGTTGGATGGTGTGGAAGAATGCATTTTCAAATACTAGTTTTATAATAAACTTTTATTGGTATCAATGCACCGTCTTTATTAAATGAGAAAACAAGAATTTGGTTCAAGTCGCAATCATGTCCCTTTGACTTATGAAAAATACTTTAAGCCACGAGTTGTTTAGAAATCCCATTAATGTATAAAATTCAGTTGGAAACCAACCTCAGAGCCTAAAGCGTTAAAAGCAAAGCAGGGACCCAAGAGACAAGGGGAGCTCGCGGTCCTGAGACAGCCTACTTAAGCTGCTTAGATGACTGGGGGTTTCATTTCATCTTTTGTGCAGTTTCTTCCAAGTTTTTCAATGGTTTCTAATGCTTTTAAGTTTCTAATTGGAAATGCAGTTCTTTTCTGACCCTGGAAAGGTCTTCTCCCGTGTTAGCAAACTCTAGGAGAAAAACAGAACCTCCAAAACAAGCCACACCCACGGCCCTGGCACCGTGGCACCTGCTGGGCAACAGCCAGAACAGAAGTCGTGCAGCGGAGAAATCACGGGTGCTTGTCAGTCACCTCTACACTGGCATTCAGTGACTTGGGTGGTGCTGTTTCTTCCAAATCTTCTTCAAAAGCAGTTTTCGAATACCTATTTCTCTATGACGTGTACCAGCAGATTCACGTGTTTGAACAGATACCCACCCGCCCGAGCCCAACTCAATGGTCAGCCGTAAAATTCAAATGGCCAGTTCCAAGCCCCAGTTCCAGCAGCAGATTCTCTCAAAAACCCAGCAGCTTCTCTATCACCCAACTGACAGGAAAACGCCCAGAAGAGATAATTTTTGCTCGAAAGATGACGACGGTGGTTCAACAGGAAACCTTTCAGAAAGAGGAAAGAGGAAGGGCTGGTTGCCTGGCAACCCACAGACAGCCCCTGGCCCCCCAGAAAGCAGTGGGTCTTGCCTCCGCAGCGGCCTTTTATGTTCTGTACCCATGATGTACTCGTTACGATTTTCTGATGAAGTTTTTAGGGAGAATAAAGAATGCCAGTGAGTGCAATAAAGGTTGCCTAGGATAGCAACAGAGACACGAATTTTCTCTCCCACGTCCAGATGGGAAACGCTAGAAATCCTGGAGTATGTTATTAGAAAATATTTGCAGAAATTCTTAAAGTGCTCATTGGAATTAGGACGCTTGGGTTTTTAATTCCTTAAAACCAACAGGCTAACATCCTCATAAGCAATACTACAAGAATGGGGAGATAGCAATGGCACCAAGGCTGGAAAAGCTCATATAAGATGCAAAAACTTACCTTTATCTCTTCACCAACCAAATTCGCTAAGAGGGATGAAGCCCAGATATCTATTTTCTCTACATTCCCAGACCTTCCTACCAGCAGTGAAATAGACCAAATGTGGTGAAGAAAAAGGGGAAACTAGGATTCAGTAGTCAGCCACAACAGCCAGGAGCTGGCTGGCCGACATCATTCATTCAATTGCTGTGAAATGAAGAATTCAAAGTAGACTGAGTAGTTCATCTATCAACAATTATTTTCACTTTTTAGGGTGAAACATTATTGCTTATATCAATTAGGAATCGATATAAGACTATCAAATATATTTTTAACCTCTTTTCCAGCTCAGCGGCCAATCATGCTGTGGACGGCCTGAGTTACACACCCACGGGTTCTCGAGGGGATGGGAAGCGGGTTATCAGATGTCATCCTTTTTGTTCTTCTGTTTCAGCACAACACCACCCAGGAGCCTGCCCCTCCTGACGGCTGCTGCTGTCATCGTCACAACACACGTACCGTCTGGTATTTCTCCATGGCCACCAGCTCTTAGTGTTTAGCGTCCACTGCCCTGCTGGCCCAGGCTGTTGTCAGCACACACCCATGGAGGCTTGTTTTGGACATTCACGGGTTAGGTGCTTCCTGAAGCCAGGTGATTCCTCTGCTGCCTTCAGAAAGGAAGGGTGGGAACCAGCCTGACAAGGTCACTGGCTTTTTTTGGCAACAGGTAGCCACCTTTCAGCATGTGTCTTTACCATGCAGACCACAGCGCCCATCCTCGGATGACTGTTGAGGTGGTGTTCAAGCACCTGGCAGAAACCACTTGCACTGTGTTCCCTTTGTTGAACTTGTGCTGAGCCTTATGTTCCCAGAGACATGAAGAATGAGATCATCTGAAGAGCCTCTTCTATGAGACACGTAGAAATGCTGAGTAAACGGCATAGTCAGCCTCCACAAAATTAAGAGAAATTCTCAGAAGTCCAAAATGAAAAAGGAAGTGAAGTGGGAGGCTGGTGACCTGAAGCCACTCAAGCCCTTGTGGGAGGAGAGGGCAAGATGATTTCCTGCACCTAAAATCCAAGGTCTTAGCTTTTGTTGTCCATGTAGCGCCATAGGGGACACCCTGCCATTCAGGAAGTAGGGAGCTGGACATGAGACCCTCACATAAACCAGGACCCTCAGAAGACAAGGTTCCCAGTGAGAGGGTTTGCTCAGGCCACAAGGAAGCTCCTCTGTCTCCACATGGACTCAAATGCGAAGGCAATCAGACCAGGGGCCTTGTCTAGGGATGAGGCTGAAGTTTACAGTATGAGTGTTCTGGGGATCAGTGGGTGACGGATTGATACAAAGGCGGTCCTGGTTTAATGACAGGCTGGAATGTCTAGCAAAAGTAATCTCAAAACCTCTCTGAAGGTGTCACCCTCAGGACAGGTTACACAAAATTCTGAGAGATGAAGCTCTGCTGTGAGGAGCTCACCAGACAACAAACTACCATGAAGAAATCAGCAAATCAGACAGAAACAATCAAATAATGCACTTACAGTGACTGAAGATAATAAAGTGGGAATCAACAATATAAGACAAGAACATAACAGTGGGCAGATTTAACAAAAGAATATACAGAACAACTGCAAATGAAAAATACACCCCTTAAAATTATAAATACCTGGATAGATTACACACTAGGGTAGACACTGCTGAAGAGAAGCAATGCATACTGGACGACAGATCGGAGGAAATTTCCTGGGATGCACACAGATGGATAGAGAGAGAAAATGTGGAAGAGGTTTATGAGACATGGTGATATGAATGCCCAGCACGCTTCTATCAGAGGAGGATTGAAGAGTCACATTTAAATCATAGATGGTTTGCCATTTCCCAGAACTGATGGAAGACATGATTCTCCCAGTCAGGACTCAAAGTAAGTCTGGAGCAAAAATAAAAACAGGTCCACACTGAGACAGGGCACAGGAAATCCCAGAACAGCGACGGCGTAGAATTCAGGAAGAAAGTATGATGACCCGCCAACCAACAGCCTTCTCACAGCTATAGCATCAAAGGAAAGGAGACTGGACTCTAAAGTAATGAGGGAAAATGAACGAACCTGATCCATGGCCAACTGGTAAGCAAGTGTGAGGATTAATTAAAGACATTTTCAGACAAAGACTGGGAAACTTTCCAACTGAAAGACTGAAAGGAGGATATAGTTCAGGAAAAAAAGGAAATTTTACCCAAAATGAAGAACAGCGAAGGAGGAATCGTTAAAAAAAAAAACCCAAAATCCAGAACCTGGTAAAACAAGAGTTAAGGGCTAAAATGGTTGGTGAGAGGGTACACAAAGAAGGCAAAACCGAAGTGCTGTGCACGACGAACGTGGATGTCAGAGGGAGAAAACGAAGCTTCTGAACTGATTTGGGATGAGGGCAGAGATGGTAGCTTTAGATCTCGTTGAAGTATGCTTGTTAATATTGTCAGGATAATTATTAAATTATAACCACTGAACGAGTAGGGGGAAAACCCACTCATTCCAGAAGCTAGGAAATGATGCCACAAGTGTATACACACACCGGTGTGCACATCGGCTAACACGAGATGTATATGGGCTGACCACTGAGTGATGCATTAGGGTGTCTCAAAGCCCACTGTAGTGACACCACGATCATTCTGTTTTCTGCTAGCATCTCGCTTCCAGCCTCTCTAATAAGTGTCTTACAACTCTTTGCAGCGTGCTCAGAGATTTGCCCACAGAGGATGGATAACATATCCTCCCTTCCAGCAGTGCTACTATGTGGGTTTTAAAAGCAGTCATGTTTTATGGGTGGAAGCCCCACATTGAGTGAGTTTTAACGCTGACCCGGCTGCCACCGGGACAGCAGCCTCTGGGTGTGAGCCGTCTTTTCTTCCGAGCGCGGGCTCTCTCAGCCTCTCCAGGTCTCATCTCCCTCTCTGCCACCAGAGAACAGGGGCTGTGGCCCTCTCAGTCCCTGGCTTGTCTGCCGGAAGTGCTCTCACCTGCTAGCCAACAAACACGAGTGAACCAATGAATCAATGAATGAAGCTTGTTGCTCTTCCTGTTCAGGCCAGTGTGGGCTGTGAGTCCGGCTGGGTTTACCTCTCGCTCCAGGCTGGGTGGCTTCCTGCCTCTTCCACCATAAACTCACACCCTGGGAATGGTGTCGAGGTCTTGGTGGGACTGTGATCTTTCCTGCTACCCTCCTCCCACCCGGGTAGCTGCTCCTCCTTGGCTAAGAGTGAGCGCCCCTCCCACGCCCCCACGAAGGGCAGAGGTCTTCTAGCAAGAGGACGACTTGGCATTTCTCTGCATCTGACATGTCCCAGCAACTCACTCCTCACTCCTCAGGGCAGAACATCCACATCACCCAGGATGCCACCAACTTGCTGATCACCTGTCCTGCCCGAGAGCTGGCCTAGGTGCTAAGGGCACAGGGTGGGCAGAGCCCACGTAACACACGCTCACTCAGGATGCCTGTGGGGCCAGATGGCTGAGCAATCTCAGAGGCCGCTCTTTATGTGGTGCTGTCACCCACTGGCCTGTACATGAACAACCAGGCCCACCCAAGGCTGCGCCTGACGCTGCTGCTGCTCAGGCCATCTGAACACCGCCTGCAAGTCCAGAAGATCTGGGAGGAACCTCTGAGGCCAGAAGAACATGGCCTCCTGCCCCGGCAGGTCACTGGGCGCCTGGAAAATGTTTCCTGTGCATATCTGTGAATGAACGCGTTCCAAGCCCCACTTTGGGCTCCAGTTTTAACTTCTTTCCTTGTAAGCTCGACTCATGAACACTGACCACCGCATTTGGCATCTGACTGCATTCCATTTAATTCCACAAATATCCACTGGATGCTCAATATTGCTCTGTTCTACCCAGTTTAGTCATACGAGGACGTCTGACGAGCAAGGAAAGTGTCCTGGTGCCGTCCCAGCACTTTACACAGATCATTTAAAGTGACAAGGCCAACCTCACCCCGATCAGAACACAAAAACAGCCCCAAAGGCTGAGCAGTGAAAACAACACTCTTTGCCTTGTATCAATCCTAAATTATCAAGTCACCAGTGTCACAGCTGCCAAAGGAGTCCCCTGGGACCTCAGAAGACGGAGTGGGAGGGTTGTAGGGGATGGTGGGGGCAGCAGGCAGGGGATGGTGTGGGGTGGGGGCAGCAGGCAGGGGATGGTGTGGGGTGGGGGCAGCAGGCAGGGGATGGCATGGTGGGGGTTCGGCAAGCACTGTGATGCCCACTCAGACACAGGACCGGCGCTCTCAGCACTGAGAGGCCTTTGCAAGGAGCTGCGGGGGACCCCTCTGTGGTGGAGCACCCGGCCTGGGGCCCACCTCTGACGGCCTGGCTGAGTGGGCTGCTGCTCAGGCCCCTCCCTGCGGCCCTTCTACCCAGAGGGCTCCCAACCTCCACCCAACACAGAGCCCAGCTGCTGGTGAGAAGCCGGCTGGCACATGTAGGGACTGCTGTGTGCTGTCATCTAAACTGTGGACACGTCCTTTCCCGAGGTCCCTCCTGGGGACAGGCCTCCTCCAGACTGAGGGAGACAGGGAAGCCAGGCTCCAGTGAGGCCACGTGGGCCGTGCCTGGAGGGAGACGTAAGCCGGCTCACCGACCTCTCCTGTGGGTCCTGGAGGTGTCGGCACCTCTCATGTGTGGCTGGGGGCGCAAGGCTGCGGAGGGGATGTGTCCGGACGTGGGCTGCTGGCCCCCTGCAGTTACCGCAGGCTCAGCCCCAGGGCCAGGGGTTCGCAAACGGCCCACTGGGGGCTGCAGGAAGCAGGCCAGGAACTCCCACTACCTCAGGCTACCGGGGACACTGGTCGCAGCTCGAGGTCCACCCTCGTCACAGCAAACTGTGTCCCCAAGTTCATCTGTGGGAGTCCCACCCGCAGGACCTCCGGGGGGACTGTGCTGGGACAGGGTGTTCACAGAGGTGGCTGAGATGAGGTGAGGCCTGTGGAGGTCCTGACCCAGGTGGCCGGCGTCCGCATTATGAGAAGCTCAGGACACAGCCACACACAGGAGCGACTGTGTGAGGACCCGGAGACGGCGCCCACACGCCCAGGAGAACACCCTGCCGACACCTCCACCTCGGACTTCCAGCCTCCAGGCTGCAGAAGCAGGTGTCTGTGCAGCTTGTCAGGGGCCCAAGCTGGCTGGGCCAGGGCTCCTGAGGATCAAGGCCCCACAGTGCCAGGCACTGGTGCCCACCAGGGGCCACTCTGCTTAACGACGTCGCTGGGCAGGTGAGTTCAGAGACAGAAGCCACACCCTGGGCATGTCTGACCGCGGATGCTAATCTGTGCACCCGGGAGGGGCGGGCTGGGTGTCTACCTGTCTGCCTTGCCCTGGCGGCTCAGGTCATTAACCCAGTGCCGCTTCTCAGCAAGGATTTTTGGTCTTCCTGAAACTTTACCCAAATCTGTTGCTACACCGGCTCTCATGGACACCCCTGGCCGCCTCTCACCTGAGGACCGGCAGCCAGGCTGTGGGAAGACATGCTGAGCTCAGCAAGGTGCCGCAGGCACCCCTGGCTGCCCGCCCGAGTGCACCCTTCCTGCCCGAGCGCACCCTTCCTGCCCGGCGTGGGGGCTGGCCCTGCAGCCCGGAATGCTCCTGAAGTGGCTCTTGGAGGCAAGGACGACCCACTCCCGGTGTGGAGAGTCGCTCCCTTTCCTGCACTGTCAGAGAAATGTGAGCAAAGACGACACGGAAGCAGTGCTTTCCACGGGTCAGCGTGAAGCCCAAGGCAGGGCGGGAGGGTGTGCGGACGTAAGCGCCATGCCCACGTCGCTGGTGTCTGTTCGGACATTCTGGCAGGGACTGGGCGACACCTCTCGAAGTCCATGGCAGGCACACTGGGTGTCCTAGGGTCTGTCTTTCAGAATTTAACCTACAGTTGTTTTCACATATGCTGTGTTGTTTGGAGTGGCAAGACTTGAAAATTGTGTAAATCACCCAGAATAGTATACAATACATAACTTACTGTATGATGAGTAACAGAGTAACGTGACTAAGATGAGCAGGGCACACACACCGACTGGGGCCATTGCTTGGCACAGGGTCACCTGGGGGACAGTGAGTGGCCTGCGTTGGCACTACTAATTCATCCCCAAGCCTGTGGTAATACTGGCTCTGGGGGCTGAGCCCCCCTCACAGAGGACGGTGCCCAGCGGTGCTGTGGGCACATTCTGGCCTCAGAGAGCAGGACTGGGGAATGTGCCACGAGGAATGGCACTTTTAGAGTTTCCATGCGGTGCAGACTTAGATCTGAAGGAGGCGAGGCCAGGGAAGCCCCTGCCAACCCAGCCCCCTGGCAGACCCGCCGGGGCCCCAGGAAGGGAGGCCACTCCGAGCCCGACAGAGAAATCACGGCTCCTCAGTGCGACTCCCGGCAGGCAGAAGCAGAAGGTCACGGCATTGCAGGTCACGTTGCGCAGACACGAGGGCCGAGCCGCGCCAGAGCCCGGCTGTCCAACGGGGACCCTCCCCCCGCGCTGGCCTCCAGGCCCCCCTGCCTGCCGTGGGGACAGCTGGGCTCGCCCCTGCGTGTGCTCCTCCCTGCCCGGCTTAACATCCCCGCTGTGGCGTGGGGCCCACGCGGTTCCCGCTTCCTGGCCTCTAGGCTGCCCACGCCTGCAGTTCGCTCTCCCAGGACGGAGGGTGTGCATCACGGTCCGGGGTCCACCCCTCGGCATGCACGAAGCCCCATCTTCCTGATGAAGCTCAACAGCCCTCACGCGGAGCCTAGAAAGCAGTGAACCCCCATCTGCCGGGCGTGTCCCCTCTCCAGACACCGTCCCCTCTCCAGCTGGTCCCAGAGCTCTGGCCCCGTGGGCCACGCAGGGACAGACCGTGCTGGCAGCGTGCACCCTGGTGTGCCTGCTTCGTGGCTGGCACCATGTCACTGGTACTCTTAGGACCATAATCTGCTCTCGACGCCCCGACAAAGCAGCTGTGCTAAACTTCAGCCTTCTGAAGACAAGTGACAGAGAAATAGGTCCTCTACACAGATGCGTCCAAGGGTGATTCTTCACCTTCTAAAGGGATCAACGGGATTCCCAGGAAGCCACGTCCTCGCACAGCAGCGTTCACAGTTCCGCGAGGCCGCGTGGATGAGGTCAGTGCGCAGCCCGGGTCACACAGCCTCGTCGTCCCAGAGACACTTCCTCAGAACCTCGGGGTGGACGGCGTGGCCTCTCCCGCCGTGGCCTCTCCCGCTGCCTCCTCCCTGGGTCTTCTGCAGACTTTACCCAGGCCCGCCTGCCCCTTCCCACGATGGCTGGGGGGAGGGCCCACGCCCTTCACTGGGCCACCAGCTGGCTTTCTAATTCCCTCACACAAAAACAGCTGTTTCTTTGCCACGACCCCTTCCGGCCATGCTTCCATCACACATGTGGGAAGATGCCATCTGTGAGGTTCTGCCATGTGCAGCATGTACGTGCTTGTCTTGCTGGGCCCTGTGAGCATCCCGGTGGGAGTCTTAAGCCCATTTTGCAGATGAGAAAACACAGGTAAGGATCTGTCCAGAGTCCTGGACCCGGTGACCAGCCAAGCTGCCCAGCTTTGCCCCAGGTTTGCGGGACCCAGGATCCGTGCTGCCAACAGCACGCCCTGTTTCTAGCCTGCCCCCCAGGGTGCGAGCAGAGGCAGCTCTGACACCTGCCCATCTCTGCAGGGGGACCTGCTCCCAGGATGGCTCTCCACGGCCAGCTGCCCCTTCCCACATTTCCACCCTGAAGCTGCCCAGAGACCCTTCCCAGTTCCCTGCCCCAGCCCTTCCCCTTGCTTCCTGAGACCTCAGGGCCCCCAGACCCCGTCTCTGGGGTCTGACTCCCCCAGTCTCTGCTGTTATTAAATAATAAATAGGTGAGGGAAGTTTCCACAGAAAGTAAATGTTTAACTACAGAAGCGCAGGGCCCACCCCACGTTGGCATTGGGGAGCCAGCTGCCGACGGACGCAGCTCCCCGACCCACGGAGCTGCCCTGCGAGCAGGGCGGCATGGCCTCTGCTGTCCACCCTGTGCGGGAAGCAGCACTGGCCTGAGCTGCTGGTGCCGGGCCACAGGGTGTCTGCCTTCAGGGACAGCAGTGGGGAGCGCCTACTTGGTGACGCTTGGACATGACACACGTGCCAAGCAGCCCAGCCTCTCCTTGGGTGTCCCTTTGCAGATGGTGCCCAGTCTCGGGGGGAAGGGGCAGGGAGCTGCAGCCTCCCCCATGGGACTCCTGCTCCAGGCCCTGGGAAGGGTCCCGAGGGAGCCGAGCTCCATGCCCTCTCCTCCTGGGCATCACATCCAGTGATAAGCAGGTGAGTGCTGTCCACCTGCCCAGCTGGTGCCTGGTGAGTGGGGGTGGGGGGAAGGAGCCCTGTGGTGCTGTCAGACTGCCAAGAAGGCCGAGCAGCAGGCTCCAACGGGCACATTCCCACCATCACGGCGGCTGTGCAGGATGGCCCATGGGCAGGTGCGTGGGTGGCATGCGCCAAGCAGCAGAACGGCGTGGCGCTCACACTGGAGCGGGCAGAGCCAAGGAGCCCAGCCTGGCTTCCGTGCCCACTCTCAGCTGCCCCACGAGGTCAGACCTGCAGCTGTGCGTGCTGTTGTGGTCGTGACACACAGTGGGTCTGCGTGGGCGCTGTAAGCCTCCCGCTCTTGCTCGCGGAGACGCAGCTGGACATGCTTCCCGACGCAGGACGGGCCTTACCAGGACCATGTGGCCGGTGGAGATGTCCATGTTGGGCTGTGCAGGCTCCTCCGACCAGGACGAGGTGCTGCTCCGGGCAGAGGGGCTGGGCGCTGGCCCGTCACTGAACTGGGATGAGACGCTGCTGACGCGGGATGTGTGCAGGGCCTCGGGGTGGTCGGGGGCACGTGTGGCCATGTGCTGCCGGCACAGCTCCTGGGTCACAGAGAGGCAGGGGTGAGTGCAGCCCGGACGCCAGCCCACCCTCCCTGCGGCTCTTCCTGAGCACCAGGGGCAGACCGGGAGGACTTGCCCCACGGCCACGGCCACACACACACACACACACACACGGCTACACACAAGATTCACCCACCGACACAATGGAGCCACAGGCACACATGGATACAGACACACACAGCACATATACACGCACAACCACAACCCCCTGCCACAAATCTAGGCAGATTCGGAAAAGGGGCCGCTAGACCACACTGGAATATGCTGAGAACATGCAACATACAAAGCCGGGCACGTCACAGGCTGTGGCAGGGGAGGGGCTTTCACAGCGTAAGGCTGGCACCACAGGCTGTCGAGGAAAAAACAAACCTCTTTTTGGTTTTTCCCTTTTCCCCAGCATGGCCCAGTGTGAGGGCAGAAGGTCCCTAGCAAAAGGGAAAACGGAAGGAGCCAGCCACCCGGCGCCCCCAGCGTGTCCTCCTCAGCTCAGGGCCCACCGGCTCCCAGTGTTAAAATGAGTTGGGCTGAAGCATAAAAACAACTGCGGCTGGGCCTGGGAGAGGC
The DNA here is from genome assembly GCF_030020395.1 of Manis pentadactyla. Lineage (NCBI taxonomy): Eukaryota > Metazoa > Chordata > Mammalia > Pholidota > Manidae > Manis > Manis pentadactyla. The sequence goes on from NC_080025.1 coordinate 148,478,587, forward strand.
CAGACAGCACCCGGATTCCCGCTCTCCCAAGTGACGGAGTGGGGTGCTGGGGGCGCTGCCCCTCCAGACTCCTGGTGACCGCGGCGAACAGGGCAGGGCCGCAGGCCAGACGTGCGTGTGTGAGGGGCTGCCGCGCTGCAGCCATGGAGGCCTGTCTTCAGTCGGCACAGAAGCGAGTGTTTTGTGCAATGAAAAGTAAAACAATTCTCTAAACCAGAACGAACTATGGAAGCGTGGGGAGGCCCAAGATATTTCCAGGGAGACCACAGAGCCTTGGGGCTGGAGGAGCCAGGGGCACACCTGACAAGCCTCCTGCCCCACTGGGTGGTTACGGGTCGATCAGGACGTGGCCGGGGCGACCCAGGCCTGGGCAGCCACACGGGGCTGCGTCCGAGACGCCGCCCAGAACTCCTTTTGTCCACACTCAGTGCCGACTCTCCTTGTGGGCCTTTAGCTTAGAAAAACGTTTCTTTAGAACGGGGGAAGCTGAGACAGAGCTCCAGGAAGAACCCGCCCCCCCTTTCAGCCCAACAGTAAGATACTCAGCACCGGCCGCCCGGAGAGAGGAAGGCCCTGGGGGTGGGAGTGCCCGCTTGGCCCAGAAGGTGGGTGGTGGCTGTTCCCCCATGCGGGGGGCCCCAGAGGGAGCTCAGGAGACTCACGGCCCAGTGGCGGCCCTGTGGGAACGAGGCCTCGTTGGCTGCAGGCTTGTACACACAACTAAAATTAAGTGCCATCTGCTAAGGTGGGACACTTACTTTTGAACTGACCACTGTCAGTCCCTACACGATAAACCACGAAGACAGGGAGCATCTGAGAGTTGGGTCGGGTGGGAGTGGGCTCCCGGGTGAGCCGCCGAACCTGTGCAGCTGGCAAGCTCCCGCCCTCCTCGGGCTGGTTCGCATCCGAGGCCCTGATGACATCTGTGCTAACGTGTGTTCCGGGCGCACCGGATGTCAGGAGAGTCTCTGGGCCTCTGCAGAGCCACCCTCCAGGCACACACACCAGGCCAGCAGAGCCGGGTGGGGATGGCCCCACCCGGAACCCAGGGCCCAGAGAACCGTCCCTCCAGGGGCACGGAGGTGGGAGCTGCAACAGACACGGACGGACGGGTTCTTCTCCTTGGCTTCCGGGAGACTCCTCCACCCACTCAGAGCACCAGGTCACACTCCTGATTCTGACTCTCTGCCGGCTGTGCAGCCCTGGGACAACAACCTCAACCTCTCTGTGCCCACTTCCTGCTCTCCTACCAGTGCCGGCTTCACGGCTTCATGAAGACTGAATGACATGACACGTCAGGACAGGCCTCCGGAGGGTGCCTGGCACACACCAGCTGATGATCAGCCATTACTGATTTACCTGGCATCTGGTTACTAGCACATACCATGTGTCAAACACTATGCCGGTGCCAGGCACACTGGTTGAATAGGACGCCCTGGGCGGTGGCTCCAGGTGCTCACAGCCTGGCCTGGCGCTGAATGGTACTGAGAGGCAAAGACGTCCGTGCTGGCCAGGAGTGCCACGGGCAGGAGGGCAGGTCCAGACGTGCTGAGGCAGGGTGGCCAGGTGAGGTAAGGGGGGACATGACAGCCCCACGTCCGTCCCGGCTGCCTCCGCCAGGCTTCCCGTTTGGCTCCCCTCAGTGAGCTTTGATTGCGGCAAGCCTCCGTTTGGGGAGTGAGATATGGAGAGCGCGGTGGTCGGCCTGGCCAGAAACCCTGCGCAGGGGACGTGGCTCCTGTGCACCGCGGGGCACCTGCCTCTCACAGCCCCCGGCACCGGCGTGACAGCCTGAACAAGTCCCAGCTGACGTGCCCCTGGGAGTCTGCATCTCACCGCCACCCAGCGGCTGCTAGGGCAGCCGGTCTCATGACAAAGTTTTATGGGGCCAGCGGAGAGCCAGCGGCCTCCAGCGGCTCCCCCTCACTGGCTGGCTGGGACCTGAGCTCTCCCTGGGCAGAGGCAGCAGCCGGGCCAGCTTCCCCTCGGCCACTCCTGTGACTGTCCCCTCCCCTTCCCAGTCTGAGGCCTGGGAACCAGCGGGAGCCCATGTCATAAGGTTGTGGCATGAGCATCATGCAAACAGAAACTGCGGAGTCACACCGACGAAGCCCTGTGCCAGGTTCAGACCGGGGCCAGGTGAGCCCCGGCACACTCCCCGTCCTGTAGCCTGGCGCGCAGCCTCTGGTGTCTCCCCTGGTGCCCGAGACAGCAAGGACCTACCTGCCTACCTGTGACAAAGATAGAGCCTCCCCAGCCTCAGTCTCCCAGACATGCCCAGGATCGGGCCCACCCGGCCCCCTTGTCGGAAGGCGCTCAGGATTTAATCGGTGTGCCTTCCAACCCTGGCTGGCTCTGCCCCTCCCGCGCCACTGTACGCCCGCCGTCCCAGGACCCTGAGACCGAGCCCTCCCATGTGGACACCAGGCTTCAGCCTCCTGGCTATGCCACGGCCCCTTCCTGTCCTGCCACAGGAGTCGCTGGTGGCCCAGAGGGGCAGGCGAGACCCCAGAGGCACTGCTGATGCCACCTCTGCTCACTGAGGAAGTCCCGGAGGGACGTCACTGTCGGCCCTTTCAATTTGTCCTGTAGGTTCATTAAGGTTTGTACACAGAAATTCCATATTCTGCCTTCCATATTCAGTCTCTGTACTATTACTTTAAAATTTAAAATGTCAAGGGACAAACTTCTTAAAACAGAAGAAAACGTAGACTACCACCTGACAGTAATGGTTTGGGTCAGGGAGACTCATTTACAGATTCTGAAACCCCTTGGGGTTGTGGTTCTGTGAAGTGTTTTGGGTCTACACCATGCAGGTCTGAACCTCTGCACAGCTACCGACCAGCAGCTCACCCAAGACGCGGGGGCTTTGCCTCCCCAGCCTGGAAACACTGTGTGTAGCTCGCTCGACACCACAGTCCCTGTGGAGAAGGGCCACCTACACCTCAAAGGGCCATCATAGTCCTCGTGCTGACAGGTGAAGGTGTGAGCCTACAGACCCCTTCGGCAGTGACGGAATGGGTGGGCTGGGCATAAACATTCTTTTAAAATGTAACCTGGAGCTTATAACATTAGCTCCCCATTACATGTAAACTGCTATCAGGCCAAAGCTCTCCCCTGCTCTTACTGTCCTACATTTACTATCAAACTTATGTGGAGCGTCCATGTAGAACAGAGCAGGAAGCTCTTAGCAGCAAGTGACAAGCACGGCCATCGCCAAGATAAACATTCTGTGGATCGTATTCTGTTAAGTGAGTTCAGAACACAGAGCCACGATCATCTATGGAGAGCGCTGTACTCGAGGAAAAGACGGCTGACAGTGCTGAACGAACCATCTAAGATGTTCTGGCATAGGCCTGGAGAGCCCGGTCATGTCTTGAAATTTTCCTAATTTATAATCCTGGCAGCAATCAAAAAGGGTATAGTCAATGCTGGGAACAAGTGTCCCTGGCTATGGGTGCCCTAAAGGGAAAACTGTAGGACGCACAGGCCCACCAAAGGTGCGAATCAGCAAAACCATCGAATCCTTCAACTTCATCAATGCAGGGCCTGCTCAGTGGGGCCCCGAAGGACTTGCTCTGCGTGGCCTGGTTGTGAGCACAGGGGAGATTTTTGGCAAACACGTCTGCACTCAGTTGGACGAGGAGGCTCAGTACCCTGCAGCCCCTTAACTTAAAAAGATCCCACAATGTTAAGATCCAGACCAACTCTGCTTGAATTTTAAAAATGACTTTGTTTATGGTCTGGGATGCCACTACCTTAATAAAAATGATGCTGAGCATTTAACTTGATGACCTGGAGTTTATAAAGACAATTGCAGTCCTTGTGTAGTAAGCATATGACGTAACAACGAAGAGGCAATTAATTATGCAGGAAGGAGGCAGATGCAAGCGAATGCATCTTCTGGTCACAGACCTACATGTGGGGCCAGCCAGCCAGCAAGCCACATAACGGCAAAGAGCCCTCCGGATGGCTCTTCGCCCGGGCCGTCCACCTCGGCAGACCAGGAGATGCCGAGCACCCGGATGGGGCTTACTCCGGGCTCTCCCCTTTGCAGCTGGTGTGCACCTGTCCCAGCACCCAGGGAGCTCACTGCATTGCTGCCGGGGCCCGGTTCATGAGCCACTCCCACCGGGACCTTGCCCAAACCTGTCTCCTTCTCACATCCTGATGCCTGCTCCTTAGCAGGAAAGAAAAAGCCCATGCATGTGTGAATTAAAAAAATTTTTTTCTCCAGATAGCAAAGGGGGAAATCACTTATTTTTGGACCACACTGCTTTGCATTTTCAGGAGGTCCCTCTCTGAAGGTAGACGGACTTCAGGTCTTTCTGGGGAGGTTTATTCATCTTTGCACACCTGCCCTGTACCTACTTGGCTGGACCCTCCCATGTTCCTGATGAAGGGGCTGCATACACAACAGTGGGGACATCGCAGGCCATCTCCACAACAGCAGCCACCAATGCCTGGCATGCCCCTGCTCTTGGGAAGCAAGTAGCCTAGAGCCTTCACTATCTTAGGGAAGAATCCCCTGGCAGGAATGAACACAGACCCAGACAGACCCAGGTCTGCAGGAGCAGGAGCACACCGGGGTGGAAACAAGGCCCTGGGCCCAGACCACCTGGGTCTGAACCCCAGCCTGCCACTCACTGGCCTTGGCCCTCTGGACAAGTTGCCCACATCTATGTGTCAGTCTATAAAGTGGGGATAATGGCAGAACTACCATGTAGAGCGGTTGGAGGATTCTGGGTGTGAATGTGTGCGAAGCGCCTAACTTGGTGCTGGTCTGTGGCAAATGGTCAGTCACTGTGTGCCTGCCCCTGGCGCCAGGCTGCAGGCCACCCTGCAGAGTGTCCTCATTCACAGATGGGTGCAGAGGCTGCATGGCTAGGAGGAGGCAGAGACCCCAGATCAGGTTCCCTGCCAGGGCCCCATACCTGGAAGGGCCAGGTGCACAGGGCCATCCCTGAAGCGGGACCGCAGCACAGAGGGCCGTGGCACACCCGTCTGAAGGCCGCCTGCAGGCTTTAGCAAGGAGACTCCCCCCAGCCTTCCTGGAGCAACTGGAGCACTAGGGTTCAAGGGGGACGTCTGCAGTCTCCTAGTTCTAAGTGCTTGGTCACAAAACAAACATTGAAGCTTGGGCCACACTATTTAAAACATCAAACAGTCCCTCGTTTGTCAGGGAAGGTCAGAACATGAGTGCCTATAACCAGGTGTGGCATGGGGCTGCCTCAAACATGCAGAGCCAGGTGGCCCCGTGGTGGGTCAGTCCCCCGTCATGTGAGCCCCGCAGTCACCTGGAGGCACTGATACCAGGGTGCCTGCGCATCCCCAACCCCTGGCGGGTCCCTGTGGAGCACAGTCAGCTCGGGATGTGCTGAAGGCCAGGGAGCATCACATGCCCAGAGCGACTCCCTGGGTACAAGGGTACAGGCCAGGGAGGCAAGCACATACCACGTTTTGGTCCCATACGCATCATCTGTAAAACGGCCTGCCTTCTGTCACACACTGAGCTGAGGTCCTGGGATATTTCTGCAGACCTCAAAGTATTTTATATTTCTTTATAATACAGTTTGCACAATAAGTTGAATAAGATTCTGGGGGCAGGAGTCCATCCACACACATAATAAAGCAAATGTCTTATTTCTCAAACCCTCATCTGATGGAGGAGAATCGCAGAGCAGAAACCACTCTGAGACAAGAGGCCTGTCGCTCCCGGGTCCCTCCAGGAAGATGACAAAGGCACAAAGGCTGAAGGAACCCTCTTGGTACGATCGCAACAAAGTAGCACACTCCTGAGTGTGTACACAGAGCGCAGCTGGACTTCTGGGGTTCATGGAGACCACGATAAGTGGCAATGGGGCAGAACCTCGGTGATGCACGAAGCCACAGGAGAAAGAGAAACGGGTTCCTGAGGGCATGTGGGGAGGGATGAAGGCCAGTTACTTTCCGGCCCGGGGAAAACCCTAAGAGACGCACTGAGAGGGAGGCAGCCTCTCCAGAGACGGGCCTGGTCTCCAGCACAGGGGGCACCGTGGCACCCAGCAAACGGAACACACGGCGGGCACACGACACCCCGCCAGGCAGCCTCCCGGACGTGGAGGCGCCCCGAGCCCTGCATCTACGGCAGCGGCAGCAGGCGTGTGCTAATGGGCTTGCTCGTGGAATCGCAGATTCAGGAGTAAATCCGAGTACAGGGACGACCTCGGGGGAGGCGTAGGGCAGGCCCCGGGACACTCACAGGGGCTCTCTGCCTGGGGAGGCAGGGGGCTTGTACTGTGACCTGTACTGTGTTCATTGCAGCTTCTGAACTGAGCATGTGTTACTTCTGTAATAAGGAAAGCCAACTTAAGGTATGTTTAAAACATGTAAAATTCTTCATTCAACATGACTGAAACGAAGTGAAATGTTTAGAATTTATGTATGGGGAAAAGCATTGGAGAAAAGAGCCCAGACTATCAAGGTGGCTAGTAATGTGTCATCAGAAAAAAAAAGCCCATAAGAAAATGTCCCGTATAATCACCTCTCCTTGTTCCCAGCAGTTTTACTCAAGCAGGCTGTTATTTCATCCTAAAACGAAACATGACCTACAAGGAATGGCCTGAATTCCAGGCCAGCCAGGCTGGCTGCGGACACAACAGCAGTAACTCAGGATCTCGTTTATGTGGATATTTTACATAAACAGCTTGTCTGATCAGTACTAATGGGGGAGAAGCTGGGGGGCTTCCCTGTGTCCTCGTCCCACGCGCTCCTCCCGAGACACCGGGGCCTTACGGCCACACCGTTTCTGGTAGGAAAGAGGAACCTGGAACCTGTCCTCGTCCCACAGACGTCAGGGCCACAGTAGATAAATGGGGTGGCCCTCTCCCTGACCTGGGCCACAGCGGCACGGGGTCCCCGGACGGAGAACCTGGCTCTCGCCCTACCTCACTCGCACTGACCTGCGACAGGCGGCCACTACCTTGCCCTGGCATGTGGCCTCACCACCTCCAGCAGGCTTTTCAGTGATGTCCAGGAAACGTTTACATTTCAACAGAGGACAACACACATAAGCACATGCATACACGTGTGCACACAGAAACACATACCACAAGGTAGAAACATTTCTCCAGAGCAACTCCTAATCCAGGTCCAAGGGCTTCTGTGGGATGGTTGGTCGTCCTGACCTTTAACTCAAGGCCTGGCATCACCACCCCCCACCCACACCCGACACTCTGATAATCACCACTTCGGCTGCAAACCTCTGCTGTTCTGGGCGAATGTCAGCTGCGTTATTTTAAGTGCCGGGTTCCACAGTGTTAGCCAGCTAACCAAAACAGCTCCGTGATAAACGGTGTTTATCAAGCAACATAGAGTAATTTTTTCCCATTTTGCAAGATGTTTTCTCAAAATAAAACTTAAAGATATGGACACATTTTAACTAGTAGAAGTGAAAATAACTTTCAACACTCTTCCCAACCTAGAACAGTCTTCGAACGGCCTCGAGTCAGAAAGAAAAGACCTGCTTGTCCCCCACGCCCAGCCCCCACGGCGACAGCCCATGTGCTGCCTCGCTGCCGGTTGGGCTCTAAGGAGCTGCTGGTCCTGAATTGTCTTTAGGGACTTTCATTTCCCCTCCATCTTGCCCCCCAAACTTGAGAACAGAAGTCATTTCTGTTTTCAGTCTCCCCTCTATCTCCCCTAAATCAGGAGGCTGGCCTGTTGGTGTGCACTGCAGGCATGCAGCAGCCCCGGGGCCTGGGCACCCACGCTGGGCATGGACAAGGCCATGTGGAAGTGGTGCCATGTCAGCCGAATCGAGTCCTGCTGCCGAAGGGCGTGGCCTCCCCCCCTGACAGGGTGAAGGTCAGGCTCCCTCGGGCAGACAGCTCAGAAGGCCTCCCATTTTAGGTTGTTTTGAGTGCAGAAGATCCGACAGTCTCACAAAATTTGCAGCTGGTATGCTGCCTGCAGGTGAGGCGCTGAAGGCAAATCAGGTGGCGCACTCAGCTTCATCCAAACGCACCTGATGTCCCTAAATCCAACAGGCTGCACCCACTTTGCTTAAGGGCTGTCTTTTAAGACCAAAGACACACTAGTTTTCTCCCTTTGTTCTGCTCCTGATAAATATCAGATTGAAATCAGGAAAGAGTTCTGAAGATAAAGACAGGAAGGAAACACATAATTTCAGCAAGCATCTCCTTTCTCCCATAACCCATGTTTAACGTGGGTTTCTGTAACGATCTTGACTGCTTGAAGGGACGGCTGCAGTTTTATGAGTTTTACGGCCCCATCTTCAATACCTGCAAAACTCCCATTAGAGGAGGTCTCAGCCATGGCCCCAACCTCACCAGCCAGGCCGCCAGATTATAAGACAAATAAAACAATAGATGCAATCTGCAAACCTCCTGGACTCCTGCTGTTGATGACTCATGATTAAATTTCAAGGGTTCCCCAGAAGTCAGAGATGCCTTCAAAGTCCGTGGCTTCGACTCCACCTCCACGAGCAAAGCTGGTCTGGAGCAGCCCCAAGGTGTGTGCTTGCTTTTCAGTTTCATATTCAGACAATTTAAAATAGCCAAGTCAGCCAGAAATAAACCATCCGCCTCAGAGCAGCCTGGGCCTGACGTGGACTGAGAGAATGGGCAGCTGTTTTCTACAAGAAACTTTGTTACCATCCTCATTTTCTTTTGCTCAAATATAATGAATTGTCATCATTTGTCATCATCGTCACCACTTGCGGCAACATCCCCCACCCCCGCCTCTCCCTGGTGCCTCCTGCCTGCCGGGCGCTCTCCTGAACGCCGGGGCCACAGTGATGGTTTGAAGAGAACTCCAGATGCTTCCCGAGCCCAGCCCTTCTCACGCTGCTATCTGAGGTCAGTGTATGGATTCACTTTTTTTCGAGCACCTTAAGGCCCCCTGCGAGGTGCTGCGTGTCTATTATACGGAACTGGCATTTTGGAAAACAAGGTGCTCCTCACGGACAGAAGGACTTGATGGGGAAGGAACAGCCTGCCTGCTAAGCCCAGGTCCCCCTCGGCGCGCAGGGTGGAGAATGACCTGGCACGGAGGCCCACGTGCGGGGAGGAGAGTTTGGAGGGACAAGGCTGGCGGAAGGCTCGGAGGAGGGTGTGGGGTCTGAGCAGGCTGCCAGATGGGAACGATCTGGAAGCACAAAGCAGAGTGGGAGGGCTTTCAGAGCCGGAGGAGCAGGCGGCACAAAAGTTCAGGGGCAGAGAAGCACACGGGATACTCCAGGGGCCACAGGAGCCCAGCCAGGAGCACAAAAGCATTCACGTCTTTCTATGCGGCAGTGCTGCTAATCAAGCCAAAGGGCAGGGCCCGGGGGCCGGGGCAGGAGGACCGACCCGGGCAGCTGCTTCTGGTTTCCAGAAGCCGCCCACCAACCTGGGGCCCAATTGCTCCACCTAAAGCTGATCTGCGTGGGGGCCTCTCGGCGCCCCACTCCCCACAGAACTTGGGAGACCCAGGGTCGGTGGCTTGGCCGCTGGAAGCCGGGCGACTGGGCAGGTCCCTGTTCAACTCACTGCTCGGCTGTGAGGTGGGGGGCTCTGACCCCACGAGTTTCCAGACGTCTTTCATCTGCCACCAAGGGCTCAGGTACTGATGCTGACGGCAGGTCGGTGCTTCCAGTGGCCCGTGAGTCTGGGGGGGGTTTGGAAGGAGGTCCCGGGAGAGGATCCCAGAGCGTCCGGCCGCCCGGGATGCCGCAAGGCGCCAGGTGTGGCATGAAGGTCCCAGCGCGGCTTTGCTGCCGCACCTGCAATCCATTTGCAATCTGCAGACCAAACAGGTGCCTAGGAAGTCTATCTCCAGAAGCAAGGCAGGAGGAGCCCCCTGGGAGGCAGGGCCCAAGGTCGGGAAAGAAACAGCTCAGAAGGAGCCAGCAAAAGAAGCAGTTTTCCCTAGTTTCGCCTCTCTCACGTTTCCATTTCAAATTTCGGGGCCTCTCGGCTCAGGGTTTGTATTCCTGAGTGCGGTGGAAGGCGGGAAAGCCAGGGTGGGGGAGGGAGCCCTGGGACGCGAGGCCGGGATGACCTCCCTTCCCGCTGACGCTCCGCTGTACAGACGAATCCGTATTTACTCTCCCATCAAGAACAGCTTGGTTTCTGGTTAAAGTACAAATTTTGCAGGTATTGTAGACATAATCCTCTATTGGTTATTTTTCTACTCCACGATCTTCGCAAAATAAAAAAAATGACAAAATGCTTACTTATAGAACAAATTTAGGTTTTTTACTTGAGAGGATTTAAGCCTAGTTGTATGATACCAACATCCCATGCATGCTAATAATCCCAGCATTTGTCAGTCTTTTAACTGATTTTGATTAAACATCACATTCAACCCAAGTTGTACACCCCTCAAACACCACACAGAAAGTGACGCGTTTTCAAATATCTGGCCCTACTGCTAATCTCATCATTTGTGAATCCTCCTTTTCCTGTCCTAGTAATCACACACACACACACACACACACACACACACACACACACACACACACTAACGTGCTCTAAGGCACCCAATTTTTGCTGGTTGTATTATCTTTTACATTAAAAATCTTGAGAGGACACTTTTCCCCAACTGTCACCTTCCTAACCTGCCACCCTCTCTGACTGTCCTGTACTTGCTAACAGAGAAATGACCAAGATCCCATTCGTAATTATCAGCAAGTTTCCCAAAGCAGAAAACCCCATTAGAGACTTAGATATTTTGAGCAACAAAGTTCAAGAACGGTGTTTTAGACAGCAAGGGAAGCTCTATTACATGTCTGCACTAATGTAACAGAAAAAGGTGCTGTTACCTTCCTGAAGGAATGGTTTCACCACCCCCAGCCCGGTCTGAACCAGGTAAGAAAATCCTGCCTGGTCCCTGAAATCCCTCTACTCAATGCCCAGGCCCAGCTCCCCCTCTGTCCTCAGCAGCCCTGCTGCAGGAAGGCTGCCCCGTCCACTCGGGAAGCCCGCGCCCGAGGCCTCCGTGGCACCTGCTCTGTCTCCCGAGGCCCACGGCCACCTCCCCCGCTCGGAGCCTGACTTGTCTGGGTCCAGGGTCCCCGTGCTTGCGAATGGGTGGGAACCCCAGTGTGAGTGAAGCTCTTCGCTGCCCAGTTCAGAAAGCGTGATTCTACCACAGGAAGAAAGACGCCTCCGGGCAAAGCCTTTCTGTCCACCTCCACGCTCAGCCATCCAGCTTCCCCAGGCTCTCCGAGGTGCCCCTTCCTCCAGGTGGCCCTGTCCCCACCGCTGGGGCCAGGGTGGGAGCAAGGAGGCAAGGCGCAAAGCGTCCAGCCCACGGGCCCCCACTGTGGGCTCCCCCATGCCGGGTCTCCCTCGAGTCCTCGAGTCTCCCACACGCGATGCGGGAGCGGTTGTCGTCAGCTGGGTCTCCTCGGTCCCGCTGGCATTTGCCCTGTGCCCTGACTTCTCTCCCGGTAAACACGCGACTCCCGTGGTGCAGCTGGCCAGCGCCTCACCCTGCGCCGTGTCATCCTCGCTGCGTCCCACCAGTGTCCCTGCAGGGTTAAGGGTGGGCCTGGCTTCCTCTGGCGGTTCTCACTGCACGGCGGCCATCGGGGCCGCAGGTTTCCACTCGAGCTGCCAAGCGCCAGGCTGCCCGCAGAGATTCAGGCCTGCACGGGTGCTTCATCTGTGCATGGAGGGCCTTGCTGTGCCGACAGGGCTTCACAGAGCTGCTCGGGGCTGCTTCGCCGTGCAGACAGCGGCGCTGTGACACCAGGAGCCCCGGGGAGCTGGGAGATGAGCCTCCCTCTGCTCAGGGTCTGTCACGTCTCACGTGCACCTGCCTCAGCACCCCACCCTCTGGACCTCCTTCCCTGCCCCCCCCGTCTGACTCCTTGTCTGCTAGCTTCTCCCCCCGACTGCACTCCGCTTCAGAGGCACTCACGTCCTCAGCAGGGATCTGATCGGTGGGGTCTGCAGGTCTGCTGGGCACGCGCACCCTGCCTGCTCCTCCTTGGTGCCCCCGTGTGAGGCCCCTTGGTGTGGCGTGAGGGACACGCTTCCGTGGGCTGCGGTGGGTGAGGCAGACGGAGGGATCCTCCTGAAGGAAGATGGTCCGGGCCTCTCTCTGCCTCCTCACGCCCAGCTGGCTCTAGGTGGGCACCCGCGGGATGACAGGAACGTTCTCTGCGCTCCAGGGCCACCTCAGGGTGCCTTCCTCAGACATCTTGGCTTCTACAGATGAGTGTGGATTCCCTGTTTCCACTCCGGTTTTCCCTAGAAACACATGCTTTCTTTGCAGGTGGCATGTCCTCAGTTTTGGTTTAGAAACTGTGCCCCTGTCTCTGAGTCAGGCCTGAAGAAGAGAGAGCTCAGATGCAGCATGCAGGGAATTTAGGTAGACTATTTTACAGGGAATCTGTAATAAACACTCGGGAATGGAGGTTTGGATCAGGAACCAAGCCATTCAGGTGAATCCAACACCCGCCAACAAACACCTCTGAGCCGCCACAATCGCCACGACCCTCAGAACGCAGGGCCAAGACCCGCCTGCCCTTGTGAGCTTCTCTGACCTTCACCAGCCCGGTCAAGTGTGTACCGCTGCCCTCCCCTGAGTCAGGAAAGCGGCCTGACAGGGCCTGGTCCAGGCTCTGGCTGGATGGCCTCTTTCCGTGAGTGTGAATGCCAGGAAAGAAAGCAACTTAAAAAACGGGAGAGTGGCAGGAAAGAGAGGAGCAGGGCAGGAGGATGGCGGGGTTGGCGAGGGGCCGTCGCCCTCCCTGGGGGCTACGTCGGAGCAGCAGGGCACAGACGGGTCCACATGACACCTCTGCGTGGGGGGACCCGCCGTGCGCCTGAGGCAGGACCCTCTCTATGCTGCTCTGCCCCGGTGTGAACGCTGGGGACGCCCACCCTCCCCGCAGCCCTTGCACTGCTCCGTGGGCCTGCCCTTGGTGGGTCTGTCCCCACAGTGCTGTGAACACCCAGCACCCGGACGCCCCCCAGCCGTCGGGGTCCCACCCTCATGAGCCCACGTGGCACCTCCACCCGCTAGCTGGCTGTGCACCTGCAGAGTCTGGTTCCCCTCATGCCAGCTGCCTCTTGGCTACCTGTGGACTTGCATTGCTGACTATTGTTCACAGGTTTTTATGGCAAACTCCTCATCTACAAGAAACCAAACAGAGCAGAGAAATGACATCAACTTCTCCTGAACCTCCCACAGGGTCTCACACCACGAAGGAGGAGGGTGGGGGTCAGGCAGGTCTGTCCTGGCCTGGAGAGCATGGGCCCGGCCTGACCAGCTCAAAGGGCAGAGGGCAGAGCTTGGTGACCTAGGTGCCACCAAGTGTCCTTGTTCAGCTCTGCCACCACCAGCCATGGGGCCCGGGGCCAGTCACCGCTCATCTGACACTTATTTCCTCCACATGCCAAGTGCCTCAGCGGCACAGAAGAGTGGACGAGGCGGCAGGGCATGCTTTCAGGCAAATGGCCTGCGGGGAGGGTGCTGGGCAGCCAAGGGCCGGGTGGCAGGGAACGTTCCAGCTTGTGCAGGGTGTCCCCAGCGAGCTCCTGTGGCTCCCCTGAGGTGGAAGCGTGCCCTGATTCAGACAGCGACACTGCAAGGCCGACCAGAACATTCCCGTACTGAGTACAGCACGGCCCCTGGCCTGGTACCTGGAGGAGCCGCTGAGACTCGTTCCCCCTTGGCCAGTGCAGAGGGACTCAGACCCCGGCCAGGTGGGGAGCCCAGGTGGGGAGCCGCGCTGCCCGAGGGAACCCCTTGTTTTTCTCTAGGCAACAGTTACTCAAGGAAAAGTGGGATCTTAACAGGCTGCCAAACGCCGCAACAGAGTCACACAACTGAGCCTTGGAATGCACACACTCCACTCTCTTACTTTCCCGATGTCTCACTGAGTGGTCTGTTACTTTTAATTAAGTCTGATCTAATAACTACTGTCTGATCAAGGGAAGTGGCTTGCTATGTTAAGAAGGCAGCATGTTTTATTTTCATGTTTAGATACATCTCTGGCAATCTTTCCAGACTTCAGCCTCCTCAGAAAATCTATTTCCAAATCTCAGGAGCTATTTTTGAGGAAACATGTTGCACAGAAACTGCAGAGTGTAGCCCCTGCTTTTGGAAACTGCATGTTTGAAGATTTAAGAGTTAAGAGAAAAACACACTACAAATTCACACCTTTCAGAAAAGTCACACCTTCAGACTCACCGTGGAGAGCTGCCTGGAGGGTCCATCTGAGTTTGCAAAACCAAGCTCATCGGTCCTGACACTGATCATGAGAAGCAGAACGTACTTGCAAACACAGGTTCTCAAAATGTTTGGGATGAGAGGGTTCCTGTGCTCTCATCATGGCAAAAGTTTGCAAGTTGTCCTTAGGTTATCACTTGACTACCTAGAGAGGCATGCCATCGGGCAGCCATCAGACAGCGACACAGACGTACTTAGTAAGCCCAGGCTTGCTTCTGGGATCAGAGTCATGCCATGACAAGGCCTCAACCTCAGGTGCCTGGCTTCTGCTTGAGCAGATGAAATCACCTACTTGGAAAGTTTCCAGAGCATTCTACCTATAGCCCTTGGCAATACCAGCTGCTTCAGCAAAGACAAAATTAGAAAGATTCCCATACTCAGGCTTGACCAGGTTATAACAGAAAGAAATGTTCTTCAACAATATTTCAGGGCATCCTCCCATAAGCAGGATAGATTTTGCTTGTTGGAAATTTGCAAGAAAAGATATTTTGACCTGAAAATTTAAGTCTAAAGCAAAGGAAAGGCATTCTAAGCTACACAGCTGACTGTTTTAGGTGCATTTAGGCTATTTTAGAAACTTGCAGTGGGTCAGGCAAACCTCAAGAAACTCACCATCTTGCACCTAAATTGGAAAACATTTCTAGGACTAGTGATTACACCACTTACAGAGGATTAAGCTCAGCTACAAAACGAAGGATGCTTTAGTTCAGAGCCCAGGGGAACCAGCCAGTGTGGGGACACGCCCCCCCCTTTGGGAGCCTGGCTTTCCCTGCACAGAGGTGAGAGGCCAGGGCACCTCGGCTCACGGGTTCATCGGCCTGGGCCCAGGGAGAGTGCCCAAACAGCAGCCATCACCACGTCAGCACACTGATCATTGCTGTTCATGAGATGGGTGCCATGTGGCTGTTCCCCAGCAGTCCCATCACCCAAATGCATGCTTCTCTGAGTCTGATGCCAAAGGCCTCCAAGTAACAAGGAAGCCTGTTGGGTATTGTGAAATAAACCATCAAAAGGAGACCTGCTGAAAATTCTGCTGGAGACTCTGTCCTCATGTGGGGAAGGGAGGGTGGGTTGGCAGAAGACTAAGCTTGCTGCCCCAGGATGATCAAAGCCTCAAAGAAATGCATGCAACATTCAAAGAGACTCAGAGACGAAAGGGAGGGATGCCCTCTAATCATCTAACGACTTATTTCTGCAGTTTTACCCAATCGCCTTCCACAGAAATAGGACATCTATGTGAAAAAAATGTGCAATATATACCCGTATGCCACATGCCACAATTCTTTGGTGCCTGTGTACATGACTCTTAGTAAGCATGTGTGTGTACATATATGCTTAAATAAACCCACATATATTCATACGTGTATATGACACGACATGCTGATTTGGGGGGAAAAAGTGAAGAAACTGGCCTGTCGAGATAAGGAAGAGCACCTTTAATCCAAACACACTGTTTTAGACATTTAGAAGAAAAATAACATTTACTAAAACTGGGGAAAAGTTTGGTGGCAGTATTCCATTTTAACAAATGACCTTTAAAAATGGTCTTCATTTGTTCTAAAAGTTAATATACCCAATTTTTTCAAGTTTGAGCAAGTTAAACTTCCACAGATTATCTGGTGAGACTGACATCTTGTTAAATGTTAAAGAGTCTACCAAGAAAGATTCAATTCTCCAATAGGTAAAACAAACAACATATCACACATATACACGTGTGTAAGTAAACTAAGAAGGGTTTAAGATGCTGACTCTATCAAATAGTTCTACTATAAGGAAGAAAAGAAAAAATGTGTAAACATGTTTGCATTAGAATCTAATAATGCAAAAATACTCAGTATTTTGAAACAGCTTTAAGAAAAGTCTACTGATGATTCAGGAACATTCCACCCAAAGCCCCAAACCATGAACTGCAAGTACAGGGGGTGCCACACAGACTGCCTGGGACTTCAGGGGACCCCATCATGAGGTGCATGTTCTAAGGGCTCACACAGACCATGCCTTGTGGAGGTTGAACAGCGCCAGGGGCCTTCCTGCTGAACGTTCCTTATAATGACAGTACCACTGTGCTGTTTAACTGGGACACATGGACATTCCTTCTCGAGTTTCTGGGAAGAAGGACTCCTACTCCAGAGGTGCCTCCTCCAGACACCAGCTCTGAGCTCCTCTCCTCCCCACTCCATCCGTCAGAAGGCCTGTGCTCCAACTCCCCTGCTAAGAACACCTAGTTCTCTCCTTTTAAGGGGAACTTCCTATTCTGGCATTAAGGCAACATTTCATTGCCAACTCCCATTCTCCCATTCCTACATCCCTTACTTCCAACCTAACTCACAATCATCTATTCCTCTTTCAGAAACTTTATACAAATAAATTGAGTGTTTCCATGAAATAAAGCATAATCTCACATGGTTCAGTTTTCCTTGCAACCCAATGATGAGAATTAGAACAAATTCCACCCACATCACCTTGTTTGTAGAGTAGTATTAGCAAAATGCTGAAGTCTCAAGGATTTAAAAATAAAGCATTGAAGCAACCTCTCCTGAGATTAATCGTTTTATGTTTGCAATACTTAAATAAACCTTTTCAGACAGATTTTTAAACTTGAAGCTGGGGAGGGTGTCTCAGTGGCTGCTAGAGAAAACCCAAATGAGGTATGGGCACATTAATGAATTAATACCTGCTTCATTTACAAATCTAAGTACCCACTGTTTGTGACTAAGGTGTTAGGGGTCCTAAATACATGACTCAGCTAAATTTGGAGCTGACAATCAGGAAATCCCCATCCCCAGGTGCTGGGTGCCGCTCCACTGAAAGTAAAACTGGAACAACGCAACAGTCCAGCCCCGGCATTTCCTTGCCAGTGAGCAGTCCTCTCTGATGGAGGCAAACCTCCACATTTAATGAAAATAGTTCCCTAAAGGGTGTTTTGTAGTGAGTTCAACACTATGCCCACCAGAAAATCCTTATAATAATTTCAATTCCAAATTTTCCTAGATCATTTATCTAAAGGAAAAGTTTTTCTCTAGCTTTTCCCCCCTTTTTTATTAATCTGGATTGAAGAAAAGCACACATTTCATTTATTGTCTGGATTACAGGTTCTTATTAAACAAACCAGAGCTCATTATAAAATCAATATCAACTTAACCACCATGCCCCCAGGAGGAACAGCAAAAAGGTCACTCCGAGAAATTCAAACAATTTTCCTGCTGGAAGGGCATGATTTTAATTACAGATACTATTAATTAGAGCTGTCACTGGGAAGATTTTTTTCTGTTAATTATCACAGACTCAGTTCTAAGTATGCATTTTCAACCTGCATTTTTGTTAAAATTGGTCCTTTTCTCAAGTCCGACCTTTCCATTCTATCAATATTTTATATTTGAATTTCAAAGTGTATCAAAGGGTGCCATGCTTTCTAAAAACCTACCCTGTATGATCTTCTGTCTCTTGCACATGGAACAGAACTGATGTGATAGTTTATTTATGTGCTGGCACAGATTTGGCCCAGAAGACCCAGTATCCTACATTGACGGCCTTGCTCAATAGAGTTTCCGGATAAATTCTTACTAGTTTATGTGACATTTTTTTCAAGGCTTCTTCTTCAAACGTGATTTTTCTTTTGCTTTGAAGCAAAGCTGTGGGCTGCGATTGAAATGCCATCTTCCACACATCTGAAGTTGCCATTTCTTTATAAGAAAAGATTGTACTGACCAGGCTCATGACCTCCTCCAGAAAAGTAGAGGTTTTTTACATTCAGTGACAGTACCAAGGATTCTGAAATGGGGGGGTGGGGGGTGGAGTGCTATCTCCTGTCTCTTTTGAGCATAGTGATTTTATAAATTCATCCCTGCTCCTTGTGCAACAGGGTCAGGACAGCCCACAGAGCATTAAAAACCAGCTCAGACAGCTGGGGAGGGCACTTGGCAGAACAGTTCCCCCTGGGGCTGGGGTGGATTCTAGGAGTTTGAGAGCCCCACCCCCCTCCATATAACTGTTGATAGAATAACATTTAACTTACACATGATCGTGAAATGTATTATTTAGGAGACATTCTACACATTTTAATCATGTGACTAGAGAAAATCTAGTCCAGCAGGAGAAAATCTTCTACAAATGTATGTTGATTGAACTTTTCAAACAATTAGGTTAGGAAGTTATTTTACCTTCCCAAATGGGAAAATACACTTGGAGTTAAATGAGATTTTGGGTTAAAAGAAATCAAATGCCCTGACTTATATATATTCTGGATTGCACTGCTTTAAAGCTAAAGGCATATTCTCACTATAAGACATTGTTAAATATGAAGCGCCTGCCACAGAACTGCCAAAAACTCTGTGAAATTTTTTTATGTCCAGTTTGGTCTGAACCCGCCTTCCTCATGTTATCCTTGGCTTCTGATTTGTTTCAGGTGTGTCTGGAATATTTCTGTATTCCAGCTGCTTCCATTGTTCCCATGGAGGCACCCTCAGTTTACTTCCCATTTGTCAGCATTATATTTCACTTTATCCCAATAATAGCAGAGGGTGGCAATGGATCAGGTCAGAGGATCTTCCCATATAAAACCCTGAGGAAGTCAATGCTTTAAGAGGCATCTTCAAACATCTACACAACCCATTTATCTTGCAACTCTGGCATTGTTCATGAATAGTGGCCAGACTAAGAAAGATAACAGATAATATATCATGCATGTATTGTACTTTGTCCACATTTCTGATTAGCAATCCCTTTCACAGCTGGCATGAGACAGTCCAAGAACAGCCTGAGGTTAATATAGAGCAGGGAGACTGGCTGCAAGGCGTCTACGGGAATGTTAAGACGTTTCAAACTGTTGGGAATGAGGGAGGGGCCAGACACGAGTTTAATCTCTCTGTTCAACTGATGAGTGGAATCAAGAAAAAATGTCTCTTTACCTGGTAGGCGGCGGTGGGATCTGGGCCTAGGCCGCCCCGAAGTCCTGAGAGCTTCTCCTTCATTCTGGACTGAGAGGTGTGGCGCAGGCAGTAGGCGACCCCGGAGGCCAGGAGGACCCCCACGATGGCGATGACGGAGATCAGGGTGAGCACGATGAACTTGGTGGAGTCCTCTTGCTCGGCCTGATGAGGCGAAAGCTTGAGTTTGCTTTTCTGCAGAACAGAAGAGGGGGGAAAGGTTAGTAACTAACAAATCATGAGCTCTTAAAAACCACCCTTTTCAAACGCAACTTAAAATGTAAAGCTCAACACAGCAGGAGGGCCACAGAACGGCACCCCAGAAGATGAGAGGTCACTCTGAATGGCGCCCTACAGACTGCAGGGTTTCCAAGAGCAAAGTTGAAGACACCGCTTTTTCTTTCTCAATGGCGGCTGTTTTTCAAACTCAACAATGTAGAGTATTTGGCAGCTCATTTCCTACCGGACGAGAAATAAAGGGTTCATCCCTTCTTGCCAGTGGGTCTGAGGGAAACGCAGCGATGCAGCCAGAGCGCATCACACACACACGTGTGCCCGGCGCAGGGGCGCGGAGGGGCGCCCAGGCCTGTGCGGAGGAGGAGGAGGGGCCCGGCGCAGGGGCCGGCATCGCAGAGCTGCGCGCACGGGCGCCCTCGGGTGCGCCTGCTTCACAGGAGCCGCGGGGCCTGGGCGCGGGCCCGCCCGGGGTCCCCTGCTCCGCAGTGCGAGGTAGGGGAGCCGAGGCCCGCCAGGTTCTCGACGCTTCATGGGGGTGGGGGCGAGAAAGCGCTCCTGCTGCTTGTCCCTGGTCCCCTCGTGCGGGAGGTGCACGGTGCCCGCCCTCATTAGCTTCTTTATGAGGCGTATTAGCAACAATTAGAAGCTCCCGGGAGCACGGTGGACGCGGGCGGTGCTGCCAGGACGGCGCCCCCCGCAACTACCCGGGAAACGGACGGAAACGCGCCCCCCACCCAGGCCCGGTTGCTGCAAGATGAGAACAATTAGCAAACTCCTCTCCACCACCTAATTTCGCGTGGTAACAAAATGGATTTTTCCCCATGAATGCCCGGCCGGCCTATTCATTCTCTCTCCTCGATTAGCGGTTCTCTGCTCCGCATTCAGCCTCCAAACCCTCCATTTCCTCCCGTCCCGAGCGTACACAGGGCCTCCGACGTCAGGCCGGGCCGTTTTTACCTTGTGATCATAAAGGCCACCGAAGCAATTATCGCCGGTCTTGACTGGAAAAGCTGGTCATTAATTAGCCTCCTTTTGCCTTGGGTGCCGCGGATTAGCTGGTGCCGGGACTGAGTTAATGGAAACGCGGGTTAAATGAGAAAAGACGCCGGATTTCTTGCCTGGGTGCGCGGCTCGGAGGCGCGCGGAGGAGGGGGGGGCGGGGGTCCGGGGGTCCGGGCGGGGCGCCCCAGCTCGGAGTGAGCGGCGCGAGACCCCCCTCCCGGCCCCCCCACTCCCGTCTCCCGCCCCCACCGCCGCGACCGTCAAGGAGTGACGGGGGGCGCCGCTGACCCACCCCCAAAGGCGGAAGGCGCTCCGACGCTCGCCACCCACGTTCTCCTCCCGCGCGGGGCGACAGCCAAAACTGCGTAACTAAACGGGGGGGACCCAACCGGGCGCCGCGCGACCAGGCGGGGCGGGAGGGAACGCCACCTCCCCGGCCCGGCCACGCGGCTCGCGCGAGGCGCTCTGTGCGGCGAGCCCGTCGGGCCGCTCGGTGCGCGGGGCGGCGAGGGCGCGGCCCTGACCCGGCTCGGGACGCTCCGTCCAGGGCCACCTCCGCCGCGCCCGGCTCGCGCTCCGAGGTTGGGGCCGGCCCCCCAGCTGCCCCTCTGCTCCCCGAGAGAGGCCCGAATAGGCACCTCCTGGGGGTCCTTCCAGGAGCTCGGCGTGCGTCCCCGCGCCGCCCCGGCCGGACCGCCTCTTTTCGGCAGACGGAGCGGGGACGACAACAAAGGCCGCAGCGCGGCAGGCCGGGGAGGCGTCCCGCTGCCCCTCTCCTGGTCACTGCGCGCCCCCCACTCTGCCGAGGGCGCCTGGCAGACTCCGCGCTCCGATCTCGGTCGAGCGCCCGGGCTGGGGGTCCGGCCCAGGCGGCGGGAGGACCTCGCGCCTGCACGAGGCCCACTGCTCCCGGGGCTTCCGGAACCTTCCTCCCCGCGACGCGAGGCGCACACGCGCGCGGTGACCAGCCGGCCCCGAGGGGACGCGCAGGGCCTCAGGCCGCGGCCCGCACGCATCTGCGCGCTTGGCAGACGGTCGCCCGCGCGCCGGGGACCGAGGCCCGGAGCCGGCCCCATCGGGGGCTCGCCGTGTCAGGGGCAACCGCAGCCCGGCTGTCGCTCGGTTCCAGGCGAGGGGCCATGGATTCGCAGGGGCCTCACCGAGGAGCCCATACCGTTAACCCGGCCCGGGTCTGGGCGCAGCACTCTTACTACCGAGGCTGGGCCCTTGTCGTCGGAAACCGACGGTCCCTGTGACCCGCGATGCGCCCGGCCTGCGTCGGGGGCAGAATGGGGCCTGCCAGGCTGCCCCTCGCGCTGCACGCTTAGAATTTACTCAAAGGTCAAAGAAAACTGTCAAGGAGAGTGATTACCCAAACAGCTCGGGCCCCTCCTCCTGACTGCCCAGCCCCTGCTGGGTCCCGGGAGCTCCCGGAGGATGGGGGGAGCAGGCGGGAAAGAGGACGGGACCCCAGGGCATGGAGTCTCATTTTCTGTGGGCTCCCCCAGCTCCCCTCTGTCCAGCAGGGAAGGGGTGACAATGGTACCCAGGCTAGGTGGGAGCAAGAGCCCCTTTCCTGCAGCCAGGGGAGGGGGCCGGTGAGGCTGTGGACAGCGGGCAGGTGGTCGCAGCCGGGCCTGGACCGCACCTGGGCGAGAGAGAAGAGGGGTCTGACCCCGAGGGGAGGCGGTGGTTGGGCAGAAGGACCCGCGGAGTCCGGCCAGTCTGAGGTTGAGGTCGCAGGATCCTAGGGCCGGGCTGGGAACCCCTCCGTACAGCGGGCTCGCCAGCACTGAAAAGCCACTATTCCCTGGGTCCCCCCAATGGTCTCAACATCCTGTCTAGTGAGCAGGGGAGGGTTGGGCAGGGAGGGAAACTGTTGGCTGCAAGTCAGGTCTCAAGAATCTCCGAGGAAATAAAAATTTACATAAATTATTTTTTCCTTTTTTAAATTAGAGAGTGAACTCCTTTCTTGGCATAGTGATTGAGTTTTAAAAACTTTATGATTATTTTATTTCCTTTCTTTTTGTGGAGTTAAAACAAAACAAAACTTCAAACCCCTGCTAAGCAGGAGCTTTAAGAGGAAGAAACAAGTCGGCTTCTGCTTAACAGTGAGTTTGAGGCACAGTCCTGCCCCAGGTGTGACTTGGGCGGGCCTCAGCACCCTCCCTTCCTGGCGCCCTGCTCCCCAGGGTCCAACTACAGGTGCTTTCCTGAAATCTTGTCCTGTGGCTGGGCCCTGCCAAGAGCTCATGACTAATTAGAGGCATCTTGTCAGTCTTGACTTGAAATTGAAAGAAAATAGTGTTTAAATATTTATGACTTTGACATTTACAGTCAGTCGTCTTTTAAAAATGGAACACCTCCTTCTGTACAGTGGCAGCTTGCTTCCCTGAAAGTTTGGATCAGGGGAGGGGAGAGAAAGAAGCAATCCTGAGAAACATGGTCACACCAAGGGCCGGGGGCTTCCATGTGCCTCAGGATGTAGGAGACCCACGTACAAGCTATTAATTCTGTTTTCAGATGCAGGAAAAGCATGGTCTTAAAAATAATCAGTAATAAGTGAACTTTATATCAGGTTAGTTGTGTCTTGAGAATAAATTGAAGTACAATATTGCATATTTCTGCCACCCAATCATCTCCACCTGCAACTCCTTGAATTTAGAATATAAAGTATTGCAAAAGCTGTGATTTGAAGTAAATGTGTGACCACAGAGACAGTTTGTGAAACTGCTCTTAGAAATTAGAAGCCACAGACATTGTCCTGACCTATTTAAACTATTTGATCTTGCTTATAAGTGAAGGTGCATGTGGCTTCTCTTACATTATCTTCTGAGCCATTTATGGCAAAATATCTTCAAAACATTTTTTCCCTAGCTGCTCATGTGGTGAGCTCAAAAGAAAAGAGAACATTCTATGCCCAAACTTGATTATTAGAACCAAGGCAGCCATGCAAATTTGAAACTTCACAGTAACAAGTAATTGTTGACAGGAAGTAAAATTTACTATTTTTTCAAGGCTGTGCAATGTGACCAGGGAACGAGAATAATTCATTATCTAAGTCACTGACTTCAAGTTTAAAATACACTTGTACCCAAAAACATGGGTACAGGCATTCATTTTCATGAATATTGAACTGTAATATCACAGACTTTTTCATTTATTTCTGAGGAGTTTGATGTTCCTCTGCACGTTTACTTTACTATAATTGTAAAGACCTTTCTCTCTGTAAAATTTAGAAATCAATTTTAGAGACGCTGAAGAGTCACTATACTAAGTCTGTCTTTGGTTTCCCAGATGAATCATCTTAGAATTATTTGGAAATTTCATGCCGAATTTACTAAAATATAGTGTCACTTTAAAGCTGATAATAAATTTTATTAGTTTTCAGGCCATGGGAATGACCAAGCTTAAAAATATGAGGGGAGTGGTCTTAAAATATTTTAAAAGTATTTTTTAAAGCTGTTAACTGAACTATTTTTAATTTGGAATTCGCCACAGAATTCTAATAAATGAGAGAAGTCAGGCGGAAATAATCATGTATTAATTCTCTGCATTACAAAATCTTTTCAGAAGCTATTATCAGAGCAAGAGGCATTGCGGTCTGAATTCAGGGTGGGAGAAATCCTTTGTGCAACTGAAAGCTATTGTTCCTCTGTGCAGATGAAATTGTACTTGCAAATCTGCCATTCAAGTAGCCAAAAAAAAAAAAAGCCTATATGGTCAAAAGAAAATAATCTCCAAGATGTAATTATTCTTAACTATAAACTGTAATGTAAAGAAGCGGGGATACTCTGTTTTAAAGTAGGGTATTTGTTGATGTTTTTTCAGGCGTAGGCATAAAAGTAAACATACAAAAGATAGTAAATTGTTTATTTGCCGTCTTTAAGAACATCACTTCTGGGGAAATACCCTTTTAAGGTATCACGGAAGATTTACGATATTTATGTTTAAAGGGAGAAAAACTACCCTCGTGTGAACTAATTTTTAGTAGAGCTTGATAAACAGCAAATTGTCTCGTGGAGAATAGAGGGCGACCAGCTGAGAACACACCGAAATGGATCGGCCCCCCAGGAGAAAGCCTGCCCCCAGCCATCTTGCAGATTAACTGCCGGCATTTTTATTGCATCCAAACTCGAACTCGGCCAATAAACTTGCTGCGCCGGCTCCTGACCCGCGTTTTTTGGCTGCACCTCCGGTCCCCGCGGCCTGCTACCACGCGCACACGCGCCCCGCGGTCAGGCATTCCCTGGATGACGCCGGGGCCCGCAAGTTCTTCCCCCCAAGAGCCCAGCTTTCCTCAGGATTGGGGTGCTTGCTTCTCCTCCGTCGCGGAGTCTAAGAGGCCCCATCCTGAAGAGCGGCCTGGCCAGGACCCCGCGGAGGCGCTCCTCCTCCGAGCGTCCCGGGAGCACACGTCCCGGGAGCGTCCCGCCCCACTTACTTAGAAGATCCCCGCAGAGGTCGGGAAGATCAGACCCTCGGCCCGGGCACAAAGGGGCGTTCGCAGCACCGAGGGGTCCCTGCGCAAAAGGCCCCTTCCCCTCGGGGACCATGCGCGGCGCAGCCTCCCCTGCCACAAAGCGCGCTGGCCTCCAGGCACCGATCGACGTCCCCAGCGACCAATCGTGTCCCCCCGCGCGGAGCCACACAGGCCCGCCGCCCGCCACCGCGGCCCTGCCCCACCGCCGCCACCCCTCCCCGGGAGCCAGGTGGGGTGCGTTCGGCTGTGTGGGGGCAAGTCCTTCTGTCTCCCTCCTGCACACAAATTCTCACCTCCCCGCACCTTTGCTCGCGTCTAAATTTAGGGGAGGGTGACAAGGCGAACACAACTTGGACACACTGCGCCCGTGACCCCAGGGGGGAGGCCTCCGGGTACAGCAGGGACCACTGTCCGCGGACTGAGCGCGGTGCCTGGAACCTGGAGGGTGAGGACGTGCAAGGCGACGGGGCAGGCCGCTCCGGCGGGGGCAGTTGGTCCGCCTGCGGCCCGCGCATCGGGACCTGCGCGGCGGGGCTCCCGGCCGCCCGCTAGGTGGGCGTATGGGGGTGCAGTGGGCACTGCGGTGGCACAGACCCTCCCGCCGTCCAGCGCGGAGCGCGGCGAGCTCAGTGCACTGGTGTCAGAAAGGGTGTGCAGCCGGAGCCGCGGGGCGTCTAACCCCCAACTTTGGGGTCCGCCCGACTGCCTCAAGCGAGGCCTCCAAAATCTCGCAGGAGGCCACAGTTCAGAACCACGCAGACAGCGAGGAAGGCAGGAAGCGAAGTCCCTCCTTCAAGCAGCTCCGCGTCAGAAGTTTCCCTCCGGCGAGCACGCGGCCGCCTCCCGTCCGGGCGGGGGGCGCGTGAGCGCAGGTTCCGCGTGGGGGAGGGGAGCCGCTCCAACCGGCCGGGGGTTCCGAGGATCCTCCATTCCCACGCACCGCCCCACCTGCCCCCGCACGCCCCTCCCCGCGTGCCCATCCAGGGTTCTCTGACTGGGACATCCCGACGGCACCGCAGCGCACTCGCGACTCGAGGGAGGAGGGGCAAGAGCGCCCCAAAACGGGTTCGGAGGAAAATGTCCCCGCGCTGGCTCCGCTCCTCCCCGGCTGCACATCCCCGTCCTTCCTCTTTCCTCTCCCACACCCCTCCGCATCTACAGGCCCCCTGCCCACTCCCCCTTCCGGGTCTACAGCCGCGGCAGGCTCGGGAGAGGTCCCCAGCCTAGTCGGGCGATCTCCGCGGGACGCTGGGGGTGGGGGGCGCAGCTGCCAACCGTCTCAGTCTTTTGCCATCAACCGGGTCACCCTGGGAATCCAGCCCAGACCCACTTGGGGCATGACAGGCGCAGACGGCTCCTGCCAACCAGAGCTTTTGACAGGCGTCCTGCTGCGAGTGAGAGGTCGCCCAGGCAGCCCCTCCGAGCGCTCCGGGCGCCCCCTCCGCCCTTCCCGGCTCCGGGTCCGCGCCCCGCCACCTCCGCGCCTGGCGGGACTCCGGAGGTCCCTCCTGCTCCCTCCCACCCCACCCCAGACCTTCCCGCTTCTCCGACCGCCCCACCAGTGCCCGCGCCCTGGCCCGGCGCCCCTGGTTACCTGCAGCGAGTCTGCGTCCGGCCCCGAGCGCGAGGAGGGGGAGCCCTCCGACAGTAAGCCGGGCCGAGCGGCCTCGGGGAGAGGCGGCGCCATCACCGCGGACAGCCGTTTCCTCGCGCCGAAGCCACAGACGAGCGGGGCCATCCTGCTTCTGACCACAAACTTCTCGGGCGGCCGGCAGAGACAAAGGTGCCGGGAGCCGCGGCTCCGGCGGCGGCGGCACCAGCTTCGAGTCCGCGGCCGCTAGCAGCTCTGCGCGGCCGCCCGGCCGGGCTCTGTGCGCTCCGCCCGGCCTGGCCTCGGGCCGAGGCGCTCGGGGCCGGGGCACGGCGAGGACGGGCGTGGGGCCGAGCGCGGGACGGCCCCCGCAGGGCCACCGGCCGCGCGCGCAGCTCCATCCAGCGCGGCCGCCGCGCCCCGCCTTATATCCGGCCCGGCGCGCACCCGGCCGGCGGCGGCGCGGCTCGCGGCCCAGCCACCGGTTGCTATAGCGATGCCCCCCCCCCACATGTTGCTGACAGCAATTGGCTAAGGGGCCGCGGCTCCCGGTACACCCTCTCCCGCCCGGGACTATGAATGGACATCGGCTTTGTCAGTCACGCGTCGGCGCCCGGGCCTTCGCCTTTTCTTTCTTTCAGCCTCTCTGCCTTTCATCGTTCAGTCCAACTTCACACTGGCAAGTTCAGGGCAGCGCTCGGGGGAGAGGGGACTCGGCAGGAAGCGTCACCCGCGAGGCCCTACTCTGACCTCTGCTGTAGGAGGGGTGGGGGCGTCGGAACTTTGCAAGAGAAAAATGCACAAATCCTTCTTTCTAGTTAGTTTCTCCACTTTTGCAGTGGGGGGGGGGGCAGGGGGGTTGCTCCCTTCCGAAATCGAAGCAAGCCATTGTCGCAGGGCAAATCGGCGAGTACCCCACACTTAAAGGAGCCTGCTCGGGTGCTTAGGTCTCGAAGGCCCGTCCAAAACGCCGTGCCCGACGCGGGAGTTAGTGAGGACGTTGCCACCCTTTGGACCAGGCGCCCTGCAGGCAGCCCACCCCTAACGCCCGACTGAGCTGGGTCCTCTCCTCCCCAGGTCGAAGGCCTGGCGTGGACCACCGCCCCGCGGGCTTGCGGAGAGGAGTGGGGTCACAGGGCCGCGCCTCCAGTCGCCCGAGCCCCCCGACGCCCCGGCGTGCCCAGGGCTAGAGCCAGGCAGGTGGCCCTCCAGGCCAAGCAGTGGCCTGGGAACCGCCAGGCGGGCTGGGTCCTGCGGTCGGCCCCCCGCGGCCTCCTCGCCGCCTCGCGTCCCCCGGGCCCTGTTCCTCACACTCTCTCTCCACAAGCCCTGGACCCCCATGGCAGCCACAGGTTGTGGCGCCCCCGGTGCGCCGCGCCCCCGCAGGGCAGCCAGGAGCTGAAACCCAACATCTGTGTGTACAATACGCTCTTGGAGGCCCACAGCTGCAGGAACAAGGGGAAGAAAGGAAGGCGAGGGGGAGAGAGCTCGTCACATGCAGATGACAGTCTGCGGAGGGCTCTTTAGTCTCTCCTTTTCTGGAAACCCCGGCGCCCCCCTCCCGGCCCCCCTCTCCCGCCGCCTCCCCATTGTTCCTGCGCGCGGGACGGCTGGAGGCGGCGGCCGGCGCGGGGCAGGGCGGCCCCTCCGGCCCCTCCGCGGCGAGCCGAGTCGCCCCCCACCCGCCCCGCCGGCCTGGCCAGGCGGAGCCTGCCCCGCTTCCCTCCCCTCCGCCACCCCCGCGCTGCCGCAGCGAGCCTCTGCCGGGGCCGGGGCCGGCCCAGGGGAAGGGGTCCTCCGCGACGTGCGTCGGGTGCCTGAGCAGGGCTGGCCCTGCCTGTGAGGGCCCAGAGGACGCCCCCTCTGACCGCGGGCCTAGGCTGAATTCTTTTATCCGGCGTGTGCAGGGCCGGGCCTCGGGCCCTTCCTGGAGCTCCAGGGCGCAGGGGAGGCCTGAGCGGCCCAAGCTGTCGGGGCGCGAGGAGCCCGACACCGCCCCGCTTTAAGAAGCTCGAGGGGAGACGAGCTCCGGTGGAGGCCGAGGGGGAGCCTCCGCCTCCCTCGGGCTTAGCCGCCGCGGTGGGCCCGCGCCTGTGCCCCGGGAGGCCGCGAGCGCGGGAGATCACCAGGGTGCTCGTGCCCCCGCGCCGGGGCAGGGCCTGCAGATGCGGTCGGGCGCGGGGCCGGGCCCTCCCCTCCAGCCCTGCCGGCTGCGCCTTCCCGAGCGGCCCCGGCCCCCGCATCCTCCCGGAACCCACGCCCCGCGCTGCTCCCAGGGCCCGAGCGGCGGGGGTCCCATCCCTCCCCGCGACCCTTCTCGGGTCCGGGCCCACCCGGCTGCCAGCGGCCTGGGCAAACCTGGCCAGGTCCTGGGAGGGGAGAGAGGGGGGGGGCTGGCAGGGGGCGCGGAGGTGGCTGGAGGGGCCCCGGGAGGCCCTGAGGGCGACTGGGGTGGACGGCGCGGAGAGGGCCAGGGGGAAGGGAGGCCTGGAGGAGGGGACCTGCCGCCCTCAGCCTCGCTGGCAACCGGCCTCTCCATAGCAACGGCCTGGGCGCGCGCCTCTGCGAGAGCGCGGGAGTGTGTGTGTGTGTGTGCGCGCGCGCGCGGAGGGCGGGGCGGGTTCCCGCGTCCCCGGCACCGGGTGGGGGTATCAGAGCCCCGGGGGCGAAGGGGAGTCCCCCCGAGGGCTGCAGGGCCGGCCTGCGGGGTGCCGGGGCCGGCGAGAGGCCCGCGGACGCCGCGCCGGGTGTGGGGCGGGGCGCGGGGGGACGCGCCCAGGCCCTGCGCTCGGCGGTAGGGGCAGCGATGCCCGGCCCCCACTGCCGGGCCGCGGTCACAGGGCCAAGGGACCTCGGGGATGCGCGGCGGCTCGTCTTCACCACCCCGCGTGGCTCGGGGCGCGGCGGGCGGCCGCTGCAGCCGCGCCAGGAGCCCCCGGGGTCGCGGGCAGCAGCCGGGCACCTGCGCGCCGGCTCAGGGGCCGCCCGGCCCGGTTCACTGGTGCGGGTAGGGAATCGGCGCAAGCGCCCAACCCGCGGCGCCGCGCCGATAGGCTCCGGGAGCCCGCGCGGGGCCGGCCAGTCCCGGAGACACGACGTCGGGGCCGCTGTCCACGCTGCCCGCCCGGTGCGCGCCCTCGCGTCTTCTCGCCGGGATCGCCAGAAGCCACCATCAGGTGTGAGCGCCCTGCTCAGATGGCGGCCGGGCGGCGCAAGTTGGGTGGCCGGCTGGCAGCCCAGCCCAGCCCAGCGCGGGTCCGGGCCCTCAGTCCCCCAGGTGGTCCAGACCCGCGCGGCCACCCTGGTGGTGCCACAGCGCGGGGAGGATCCTCCAGGGTCCTGGGGCGGCCGAAGGTCGGCGACCCCGGAGAACTGGAGCACAGGGCAGGCCTGAGCAGGTGCAGCTCAGAGACAACTGTTTCGCTTTCTGTACAAACATGACATGAGGTGACAAATAAGTAAGTAAATAGATAACCAGATTTATTTTATAGTTTTTCAGTTGTCCCAAAGAGTTTCATTTCTGACATCAAATCACCACATTCCTGATTTAATCAGAGTTTAATGACCTACCTGTCTTTCTATGGCTTTCAGGAAGGGTAGGTGGGAAGATGGTAACACTTTTTGATTGGATCATTTAAAAAATAGTTTGATGGACTTCATCTCCTAATGCAGGTATTCATAAACAGAAAAGTATTTCCCCACTGCTCCCTTGTTGCAATAGTGGGGCTGGTGATTTCTCTTATTAAAGCACCTCCTTCTCCTTCCCCACATCAGTGCTGACGTCCTGGAGTTTAAAGATCAGGCGATTTTGCCCGGGGAATTTATTTAAAGAACGTGTTTGTATTTTAGTTGCTGATCTCTTCAGTCTACTGTTTTAGAAACTGGTAACTTAATCCTCCAGGGTTTCATTCTGTTTTCCTTTAGTTTAAAATCCTTTCTTATTTCCAGGGCAGGAACAATATATCTATCCTTTAATTTTTGAAAATACTTTATAAAATTGTCTTGACAAAAATATAAGACCACATTCAGCTAATATCTTGAAGAATGAGTGATTTTGTTAGAATTTTTATTTTCACTGTGAGGGCCTCATTTAATAATAAATTTCAATGACATTTTCGGAGAAAACTTTTAAACATGATGCAAAATGTTTTTGAGAGGCATGTTGACTGAAATCATTTATATGGGATAAATGAATATGTTATTCATTTAGAAGTTAGGATGTCTGGCTGCTGAATAAAAAAATACAGTGTATGTAAAATTCCCCAAGACCTACAAAATATCTAAATAATATCGTTTAAAATGATTTGTTGATCCTGTTAATACTTCTTTTAAAGTGCAGTCACATTTGTTATGTGTGAAACCTAATGTTCTGTGATAAGCAGCTCATTTTGAACTTAGGGAGCACCAAGCTGTGATAGATCACATATTTAAGTGATGAGGATAAATTTCCAATGTACTAAATTACAAAAGAAAATGTATTTTTAAACAAAACAGAAAAAACTGTCATGAGAAGCATGATTATTATAAAGCAAAACAACACCTACTTTGGGAATTTTAAATGATATGGTAGGAATAAAATGATAAAAACATCTTTTGGGATACTTGCTTGATTTCAGAAGCTCTAAACGTATTTAGTTTTAAAAATAAAACAATAATTTATAATAATGGTACACAAATTATATTTTAAATATATTTGATTCGTAAATCCATTTAAAAATGATTTTAAATTATAAAAAGTAAATTATATCCTTTTGAATAGTGTAGGTATGTGTATATGGTATTTCTATACATATAAAATGTTAAAGAAGATAGCATTTTATGATATCAATGAATGGATTTGAAAGCAAGATGTTTTAAACGGTCAACTTCCTAGTGAAACAGTAATTGGGCCTGAGATAATTTAAAAAATATCCTTGTATAGGTTAATACAGATGCCTGTAAACTGAAACTGAAATTCACTAATTGTCAATAAATAGCTTTTTTTTTTTCAAGGACAGTATGTGGAAGAGCATTAGACACAATGACAAGTCCTTATTCACCCTGAAGACAAACAAGCCCCTTGCAACAAGGGAGGGAGTACGTTTCAGATCCCTCACCACCCAGTCCCGCATACTGGAGGGGAACTTTATCCCACAGGACAGACGAATTCCTGAACTGGGGAGATGCTCTGGGATAGGTTTTGCTGCATTTCTTACTATATCTACTCTGAGATATTGCTATAAAATCATTGCCCTCACTTTAGAATAAAAAGGAATTGAGAAATAGTGAAATTATTGATTCAAATATTTTACTTTATTTTAAAAAAACATGAATTATTTACTGTAAACAGAAAAATGCAAGTCATTTTTTTCCTGGTTTTGAAAAATAATGACCAATATAACTCAGCTTTTATTATTAGGCCTTATGTTGACTCACATTTGGATTGACCTAGAAGTTTTGACATCCATAAATAGGAACTCTATTATGAAATAGATTTGATACTCCTCCAATGGCTTAACATGATCACATGAAGCCATTTTATTAAAAACAAAAAAATATATTTCAGCAAAAATTTATGCTTGAAGTATTGGCTAATAAATACATAGGGCTTTTTAGATTTCCTCTTTCAAACTTTGAAGTTACAATTCCTGTAAGGACAAGAGCCTCAAATCTTCTTAGTTTGCCCATTAAATGCAGGATTCTGAAAAATTGCTCTTCATAGGGACAGATACAAACAGAACAGTCTCCCTACAGGTTTATCTGGGTTTTATTCTCTAGATTCTGAAGTCTGGGAGGTGTATTACTTTCAATTTACCTCTTTGTGAAGATCTTTTATTCTTTACAAAATAATGCTATAAAAATACATCTTTCATAGTTACTGTTCAGTATAGTATATATAGATACTGTATGTTCATGACTAGATTTTATTCTTTACAAAATTGAGCTAAAATACCTTAGAATGACTATAAGAAAGACTAATTACCACGTGAACAAGAATCTAACTTTTGTGGAAATGGCTGAATTATGCCATTCTCTTCGGTTGGAAGGAAACTGGGGACTTATCTCCACTTGTGGTTAAAAACTCTTTCCTGGATTCTCTCAGTTGCATGCTATAGGTCCATTATAATTGTTTGGAAACAGTTTTTTCCTTAAATTGCTTTGGAATTAAAAGTAGAACAACAATACAAGTAAATGTTTATTTCACAATCATATCATCGGCTTTGTGCTGTTTACACACGCTTTTACGAAGAGTGCCCATGAGAGCATTAATGTGTGAAAGTA
Organism: Manis pentadactyla; assembly: GCF_030020395.1. Classification (NCBI taxonomy): domain Eukaryota; kingdom Metazoa; phylum Chordata; class Mammalia; order Pholidota; family Manidae; genus Manis; species Manis pentadactyla. Next base: position 148,511,312 of record NC_080025.1, read on the forward strand.
GGCTCCAGCTGAGTGAAGGAACTGGCTGGGCACCTGGAGTCTTCTCAACAGCCATCGTCAAAAACCGATACTTTCTGTTTGTATACTGCAAACGTGTGCGTGCATTAAGATCTAACGGGGACAAAAATTCTGGAAGCAGCTAGGTGCTCCACAACACGACATGGAGCAATTCCAGAGGCTCAGGGGAGGCTCTCGTTCCCTGGAGAAGTGAGTAGCGGCACTTCAGAAGGCCGTACGGGTCCGCCCAGAGCTGCCAAATAGCCAAATGAATGAAAAACCATCGGCTCTTCTCTGTAGATGCGGCCTGACGGGCACTGGCATTTTAGCAGGTCTAGTACGGAATCAGCATATGTAGAGCGCCATGACATACTGGGGCTTTGACAATTCTTATAAGCCTACTTCATCTATATATATCCCAATATCTTTCAATTCGGACACTTCAGCCTTGCTGCATCATGTCTAAAATCCCCATTTAGAATTATCTGGAGATACCACCCAGACAAAACTAGAAATCTAGTCTTGTATCTTCTAATGAATGTTTACTTCTGATTTCCCCAAAGCTCTATCACTTAGCCTGATCACACCCATTTCACTGTCCTCATGACCAAATAGCTCAGAGTATTTTTTAAAATAAACCTTTCAAAAAAGATCGCTTCCCACCATTAAGAGCAGCTTTTGAAAGGTCATTTCACAAGAGCAGCGCCCAAAACGCAGCAAGCCCCAATGCGGTGGCCTCAGGAGGTAGGACAGAAGCCTTCACTTTTCTCCATCGGATTCCTGGTTCCCATGGCAACAGCCTCTCTGGCCTGAAGGCCATCTTTGGGGTGAGGCTCCAGGCTTCTTATCCTCCGCCTCCTGCGGTCAGCTCCCACGGCTGCTTTCAGGCCGTGCCCTGGCCCGACCTCACTCCCTGCCCGCCTGTGCCGAGCGTGGCTTGCACAGTCCTGCTGCCCGCTCCCAGGGTCCAGCCCCTCGGCCACTCCCGCCCGCCACAAGCCGCACTGGCCCTGCCTCAGCCACCAAGTGCACAGCCCCGCGCTGGCTGCAGCCAGCAGGCTTTCCCTTCCAGCCTGAACGCTGGCCCCGCTGCATGTCTGCCATCCTCTCACATACGTGCACACACATCTTTGCACTGGTACACATGCCATCCACACACATGCAAACACTGCCCCACCCATGCACACCATCTCATGCAATCCTCTCACACACGTGAACATCATAGACACATGCCATCAACATGCATGTACACGATCCTCTCACACACATACACATGCACCTAATACATGTTCATATAGCATCTTACACACCATCTCACATACATGCACATACTTTTGCATGTGTGGAGAAAGGAGAGCACGTTTACTGAGCATGACGCAGAGACAGGGACGCTGCTGGCTGCCTCTCCAGGTATCATCTCATGGAGCCCTCATGGAAACCCGGCGATTTGTGCTTTGTTATTCCCAGCCTTACAGATGAGAAAAACAAAGCCATGTGAGGCAGAGTACCCCAAGCTGGCCAATGCTGGAACCTCAATGAATACATGCACACACGCAGACCTGCAGCACACACATGCCGGGTGATGGGGAGAACTGGATCTGAGGCCCAGACTGTGTGAGCCTGCGTGGGAGTCGGGCTCTCTTGATCCCCACTAGATCCCCTGGGCCCCCCGTTAGGTCCCCCAGGCTCCCCATTAGGTCCTCCAGCCCCCACTAGGTCCCCCCAAGCCACCTGTAATAGTAGTTGCTATTACCTGAATAATTACTGTCTTTGGAAGAGATGAGTGGCTTTTATTCTTCTGATCAGTCTACCTACCTATGGCTCTAAAAATTGATTTTTGTTAAACGACTACAACAACACATCCACCAGGGAAGTGCAACCCAGCCATTCTGGAAACATCTGCCAGGTGCCATGTGCCCGCTGTCCTGTGCTGCCGCCCCCTGGCTGACTCCACTGTGGTGGAGCCAGCCCCACAGGTGCCTGTCTCTGTGGAGGTGCATGCCCGTGAGGTGGAGTGGCAGCAAGTCTTCAGGGGCCTGACCCCGTGAGCTGCTGGAATGGCTGGGTTCAAGCTGCTGCTTTGGAGCAGGCCTGGTCCTGGGAGCAGACTGGCATGGAACTCTTCGTGGTAAGTGTTAAAGTACACTTTAAAAAAGACTATAACTATGTCACAGTAAGTTTGGAAATGGGGAAATAAAAAATACTTTGAGTCCAGCCTGCAGCAAGTGACCGACTGGCGCTGGACACACCCATCCTGCACTGCAGCGGCCTGTGCGTGGGGGCCTGTGGCTCGCTCCGTGGACAGAATGTGGCGGAGTGAGGGCAGGTGGCACCCAGCATCAGCGCACAAGCCCTCCTCGCTCTGAGGCAGGCCAGCCGCGAAGTCAAGCTGCCCTTGGAGAGAGCGACGTGACAGTAAGGATGCCTCTGGCCAGCGGCCCGCTGAGACCGACCAGCGCAGGAGGGCCTGGCTCACTCTCCCTCCCAGAAAGCCTGGAGGCGGTGCCTCCATGGAAGCCTCATCGTGGACAGTGGCCAGGGCCGCCCACCAAGATCAAGCCAGGGTCCCAATCCCCAGACACTATGAGTGAAAAATGTCTGCCGCTTCCAGCTGCTGAGTTTTGGGATGATTTGTTACACAGCAAAGGATGACTAAGAGAGCTGGGGGTGATCTGGGAGCAAAATCAAGCTGTCTCGGAGAGGCCCAGTAGGCCCCAGCTGCTCCTTCCTCAGAAGGTTATTTGCTTATCTCGGCGAGTCCTGGCCCCCAGGCAGGTCGTCTGCTGCCTCTGCACAGGTCCCCAGTGGCTATACCGCTGCCTGTCCCTTGCCGGTGCATCCAAGACTTCAATGGCTCTTTGCAGCAATGTGGGAGGGCAGACAGCCTCCCAGCGTTACGGTGCTGCTGTCGAAAGGGACGGCGGCTAGCCATCTGCCAGGTGCCCCTGGCGTGATACCAATGTGGTCAAGTGTGGCAGCACCGCGGTGGCAGGCGGGAAGACCTCAGGCAATGTCACACTCAACAGCCGTGTTATGTCCCCCTGGAACCTCTGTTGCTTCCTTTGTGGGGCTACGCAAGCCACATGGGCATTTTTCTTAGTTTTCAATGCTTCAGGCCTCTTTCCACTAACATATTGGGGCCGAGGCGACACTGTGCGGTGGCTTAGAGAGAGGAACCCCTGTCCTGCTGTTCGCTGCCTCTGCCCTGAGGCAAGGGGCATGATTGTTCCATGACTCAGTTTCTTCCTCTGGAAATGGGGCTAAAATGGTACTTGCCTTAAGGGCTACCGGCAGGACCCAGTGGGCTAGCAGATGCCAGCCTGTGGGGCAGTGTGCAGAAGTCCACACCAGCGTCCACGACCCTTAGCTCTGTGGCATGCGCCCCACCTTCATCTCCATAAACGCAAATGGGAATTCTGCTCCCAGACAAATGTTGGAGCTGTCATTTAAGATGATACCATTCAGTAAAGAAAATACAAAGAGGAAAAAATTAAGCCCATTAAAGGGGGCACGCAGCAACGCCCTACGATCAGGCAGCCTGTGAAGTGGGCAGGCAGGTCCTGCGTGCTGCCTTGGGGAGCCGCCCACCCTGGCGTGTTTCTGCCCCCTCACCTCCTGGAGGGGCAGGGCCACATGCAGGCGGCTCAGCTTCTCACCATCACCCTCTCAGGAGAGCCAGGAACAGGCTGGGTTTGTAGTTAGCACTACTGTGACATTTTGCACTTACTGTGGCTTACAGTATCCATTCTTGTATTATTTTTGCTTTCAAGAGCTGTTTCAGTTCAGAATTGAGACACACTAAGCGCCTGCAGTGACCTTCGTCCATCCCAGAGTGCGTCAGGCATCTCAACAGCTCTTTGGTGGCTGGAAACCCCTGAAAAAGCCGAGCCTGGGGCCTTGGACTGTGTCCGCGGACTTGCCTGTGCACGTCCCTGAGCGCTGACAGGAATCCTCTCACGCCGGCGTTCCCTCTTCCGGACGGGAGGCTGAGGCCGGGTTGCCATGTAACTTGCTGGTCTCGAGGCATCCGATACAGGGCTTCTCGATGAACTTATGCTGGATGCCGAGGGTAACGGCCCACACCTGATGCAAACGGGGACAATTCCGCAGTGACTCACACGTTTTCTAATGTCCAGATACTTGATGCCCTGTTGGGCTGAGCTCACACGTTTGAGCTGTGCCTTACACACTTGGCGATGTGTGAGGTCCTGTGGACTCAGCATGGATGAATGTTGCACGTTCACCAAAAATACGTGCTTACTGAACGCCACTTGGTGATGGCGATGAAAAACATATGTATTTAAGAGGAATTAAGAAAGGCCTTGGTCAGAGGGCCGGGTAACACTTCCCTGAACAGGATTAGGCTAAAGAGGCCCCTTACCCAACATGGGAAATAAAAGTAACGACACAAGATTTGGCATCTTCGATTTGTTCTCTCAAAAATAACATCCTCGTGGTTATCTGATGTCAGCAAACGTTACTGAAGAGGTGGGGACGCCACAGTCCCCGAGAAGCCGAGGGAAGCACCTGCGACCAGGCGGCTGCCTTCTGACGTGCTCTCCCCATGGACTTGCACTTCCAGAAACGAGCCTCTCCTCCGGACACGATCTTCCCCGGCTTGGCTCTGTGTGGAGAAATGGATGTCTCTCCGACAAGCGGGGCTTCAGGTTCTTTCCCGCACGAGAGTCTCTGCTTCCCGTGGGGTGCAGCTGGCTGGGGGATGCTGCCTCCACCGTGGGGTCTGTCTGGATCCACAGAGGCAGCAGCAGATGTTCAATGGGTTGCCACGCACCACGCCGGTGTGGGCTGCGGCCCCCAGGCGACAGCATGTGGATGGAGCAGGGTGGCCACAGAGAGGGCTCCTGGCCAGGACGGGACATGCTTGTCACGCCCAGTTTCTGTCTGAAATGACCATTACTGGGGCAGCCACGTGTGTGTGCAGAGTTTCATGGAGCCGCAGAAGCATAGCCAGAAGTGAGCTCTCTCTCTCTGCCTTCCCACATTTTAAAGCAATTTGGTCTTCTACACTTAAAATCCACCACAAAGGTGCCTTGTGGATAACTCTCTCTATGGGACTTATAGGTTCATAAACCACAGAATGTAACATGATACCTGCAGGTACATAATTTACTCACTCTTTATACCAGACATAATATGGGTCACAATCACGATTTAGTAACAAACCGAGGAGGGCTCAATAAAAGTCACCACTAAAGCAGGAAATGCTATTCCTTTTTTTTTTCTCTGCCAGGGCCCAGCGATCACGCAGGGTCTGCAGAGAGATGAGCTATCACCTGACAGCTGACACCCCTTCCAGGGCGATGAGGGGCCCGCTGGGCCTGGACGCAGAGGCCAATCTTTCAGAGGATGGCCCGCTGCTCCCATGTGCCCCGACAGGGGACGCCCCGTGTTACGGGGGGGCATGCCGCCTGGCGCCAATCAAACCTGGTCTCCCCTCGTGGGAGAAGGTGAGCATAGACGTCAGGATAATATGATGCCCTTGTTTGCATATTCTGCGCAGAGGTTACTTCTGGGTTATTCAGAAGGAGTTGCCTAACTTTATTTCCAAGGGAGTAACAAAGCTCTGGCGGTGCTCCTAGCCCCTCTTCCCCTGCAGGTAACAGAGCACACGGGAGGCAGGTGAGGCGGCGTGTGGCCAGGTCACCTGTGGCTCATCACATCTAGATTCCGAGACCCCGAGACGCAGCCGTGAAGGCAGTGGACCCTCGCTCCCTTCCCCAGGGGGTGTCCTCTGGCGACCTCCTGAGTCTGCGCGCAGCTTCTCCCTGCCTGGATGTCCCCCCCAGGGCAGCACAGCCGTGTGGACTGGGCGCCGAGGACTCACTACACCTGCTGCAAGAGTAAAGGGGCTTCCCCTTATTCAGAGTCACCCCGACTTACAAGGGCTTCAGAAGACCCAGAGGACGGAACACACTTCAGTCTCTGCCGGGCGGGGACGCTCCGGGAAGCTAGGATTCAAGCATGGACCGTGCAAGCCCACAGGGGAAAATCGCCATGAATGAACAGGAGAGACGCCCAGCGGCGGGTGAAGCGCCAGCCTCAGCATCAGGACCTGTTTAGGAAGCAGGGGTCCGTGACACCGCGAGCCCGTCTGCGTTTCCCCCGCTCAGCCCCGTGGGGGCAGAGGTGCTCGTCTGAGGCACCGGCACAGGGTGGCGGAGCAGAGGGGGAGTCACTGCTGGCCTCTGCCCGCAGGCGCTGCACGACAGGTGGTGGGTGGGGCAGAGCAGGGAGGGAGACAGGTCACAAGCTCTGCTCTGGCCTGAGGAGACCGAGGGGGGGCAGGGCAGCGCCGAGGAGGCAGCACCGACCAGGGCTGGTGAGCGCCGGACCTGGGGCCACGGGTCCTGGGAAGTCTCGCCGACAGCGAGGCGCCGTCTGAGCTCTTGAGCTCTGTCCACTTACCCCCCTCCAGGCAGTTTAACCTGCGCTTCCAATCGTTCAGCGTCAACGCCGCCCCCTCCTCTCATTGTCTGGTCCTTCACACCCACGCAGGCCTGCCGATGGGGTCACGCCATGTCGGCACATGCTCCCAGGGCTCCCCCGAGGGCCCCAGCCCCGCCGTGATGAGCCCGGCACACCCCCAGGCTACAGGGGGACAGCTCCGGCCCGGGGCCCTCCTGGCCTCACAGGTGGTCCCTCCAAGTGGAGGAAGGACTCCTGGCCACGGGGGCTCAGATGAGGTGTCAAGGCAGAGGCCCTTGGGAGCTGAGGCCCCCGGAAAGAAGTCCACGTCGGGCTGCGGGAGGAATCTGGAGTGGACCCTCGCCCACTGGGAAGCCAAGTTCTCAGAGAAAAGGAGGTGTATGTGCAGAGCCGGCCTCCTGTGGCTAAGCTCGGAAACGGCTCACATTCTAGCGAATTCACTGCAGTGACTCGACCCATCTCCGTTTACCAGTAGAAACTGAAGGCTTCTGCAGGAATAGCAAACGCTGGTTATCCACACCCCCGAAGCATCAGACCACGGGTACTTGTACTCTATTTCTCCTCATCACATTCGAGCTGTTTGCTTACATTTTGCCCATCACTTCTCCTGGGTGAGAGAAAATACCCAGCCGCCTGGAGCACAGGCTGACCACGACATGCACCCTTCATTCCTGTCTCCCGCCCCGCAGACGGCTTCCAGGTGCAGCATGACGTCATGTTACTAGCAGAGCCTGGGATCCGACCACGAGCCAGTCGGCTCCAAATTCCAAGAGTCCATGAGTCCAGAACCCGGAGCCCGACCCACGCTGGGAGGGCTGGGTCCTGTGGAGCCGCACACACGAGCAGCAGTTCATACGCACACGTGCACATGCAGGAATGTGTTCATGCCCCCGCCTCGGGGCACTTCTCATGTGTAGGGACAGTTTGGGCTGCACGGCCGTAGGGGTGCTACCGGCATCTGCTGGGGGGCAGGGCGGCAGCGTGATGTCCTGTGGTGCACGGCCGCCCCACGCATCCAGTGCTGAGGCTGAGAACCCTGTGTTGGCAGAGCCCTGGCCTGGGAGCTGAGCTCAGCACCAAGCTGTGCGCTGCCTCACACGCTTCATTTTGGGGCCTCCCAGGCCTCTGATCCCCCCTGCGACTTCACCGTCCCTCTGAATTCTGCCTTTCGGGAAACACACACCGTCTGCCTTTCCCTCCACCTGCATCCGGGTCCCTCAGCCTGACCTTGTCCAGTGGGGCACGTCCCAAAGCAGTTGTGTTATTCCTGGAAAGCCCCCAGATCTGGAAAGCCCACCTCAGTGGCCCTGAAAACAGCACAGTCTTTCATGTCCATTCACTGCGATCCTGCCCTCAGGAGCCGCCAGGAGAGTCGACCCCTTTGGGCGAGCGGTCGTGCGCCCACGTGAAGACAGGGACCAGCTCCTTCACCACCCCTTCCCGTCCTCTGCCCGCCTGGCCCCGGGCAGGCCCTCTGCATGTTCCCTTTGCCTCTGCTGATGCTCAGGCCGCTCAGCCCGGAGTGGCCGTGTCACTCTGACGTGGTGTCCCCACCAGGACACTGCAGTTGCACTGGTTAAGTCTACGGAGCATGACCATGTTTGTCCCTCCTGCAGCCAGTTTTCCACTTCTGTTATAATTTTATCATTATTCTAGTGCATCTATTTCTTATACGAGATGCCTAGAATCCTTCCTGGGGACAGCAGAGTGGAAATCAGGGGCAGTGACCACCAAGTCCTGGGTGAGTGGCCAGGTGTCAAGCAGGATGCTGCAGGGCGAGCTGGAGGGGGCCTGCCGGCTGCCCTGCTCGGCAGGTACGCTGGAGAGAAGGTGGGCCTGCTGGGGCTCAGACCGCTTGATTTTTCTTTTTAAGTTAAAGTCAGATATCTGGGTTATTAGTGTAAAGTTTCTCAATTTTGAAAACACCCAGTGGGCTGCTATGGACTGAATTCTGTCCCTCCAAACCTCAGATGACCAGTGAGGTCCTCAGGTCGGATTCTGATTCAGTGTGTCCCCATCAGAAGGGGCATCGGACACAGACACAGACGCGCGCAGAGAGGACCACGTGGAGACACAGACACCGAGGCTGGGCACACACACGTATCTGCAAGTCAAGGGCCACCAAGGGTTTCTGGGAGCCGCCTGGGGGGCAGCGAGGACCCTCCCTGGGAGAGCCATCCTGCCGACACCTCCATCTGGGACTTCTAGAACCAAAGACAGTAATGTCCTCTGCTAAAGTACCTGTTTGCAGAACTTTGTCACTGCTGTCCCGGGAAAGTGATGCACGGGTAAGTGCATTGTGGGTCAGGCCAGCCCAGGTGCCGCTTGGGGCCTCCGTGTAAACGACCGTGCTGTGGCCTCCCATGGACCTTAAGCACCCCCAGGGCCTTTCTGCTTGGCTCCGGCCCTTGGGCAGTGCCCGCCTCAGTACGTGGGCCGCGGAGCCTCCTCTTGCTCTCACAGTTGGCATCAGTCAAAAATTTAATAACCCTGGTTACTCGTCCTTAATTCAGTCCTTGCCAAAAAAGACGCTGCCCAGAGCAGCAGTGAGGCGGTGCGGCGCCAGGCCTGTTCCGGGGAACCCCTCCAGCTCCAGACCTCCTCGCTGACTATTTAGTTAATAGTCTGTAAGAATGGGCTGGTTTTCTTAGCTGGAAATTTTTCTAAAGGCACTACTGTTCTACTTCTCTCTCTCTTTCCTTTTGGAGATTTTGTTAAAAAAAAAAATCCCTTGAATCCACACCCTTAATGCCAGCAACGGTCCGGGGGTCTCCCTCAGTTGGGGGGTGGGCAGCCCCCGGTCCCCCAGTGTCTTCCTCAGGTTCCGCCGACACGCCTTCCCACAGCTGCTGAGACGCAGTGCACTTGGGCGCCCTGGGACACCGACAGAGTGCAGTGCCCGCCCCCACCGGGCAGGCGGCTCTGCCTGCGCCCCACGAAAACGACGGAACCCCACTCGTTGCTGTGAAGTGCAACAAGACGCCAGAGCGCGTCCTCTTCACCTGATTTGCCGGGTGTCAGCAGTCCCGAGTCACTGACATGTGACACTAGGACGCGATGACTGACACAGAGAGCACGCCCCATGAGCCTCCGCTGTGGCGTTTACTGCTGGTGTCACCAGACGGGTCCCTCTGTCGTTGATGTGGTGCCATCAGATACACTCCCTCGTGTTTGCAATACCGGCTCTGGGCTGGACGCAGGACGCAGGCCGGGAGAGTCAGGGAGCCCTCCTCCGTCCGCAGGTGGGGCCCAGCCGTGGTGTGCACCCTGGGGTCCAGCTGGCCGCTCTGAGGGACGAGGAGGAGGGCACCACTACGCTTAAAATGAATAGAAAACACGAATTTGGTAACTGCGGCACACAATTGCTACTGAGTACAATGTTCCAACTATTTTCTCCCTCAAAATCAACGTCCTGAGACCTGCGGACAGCCAGGATTGGCTTGGATGGGAAACTGCAGACAGAGGCCGGGCGAGAGTGCCAGAAGCCTGTTTCCCATGGAGACCCACCACAAGCCTGGCCTATTTCTCCTAAAATATTCTGCATCCTCGGCTTTCCAACAATGCGCCTCTGGTGTCACCTTCGTTCAGAATGAGTAGTTTTATTTTGGTTAAAATGATCTTCCTCAAGAAAAGCCGCGCATGCAGGTTGGGAGCGGACATGCTGGGGCGGGGGGGAGCGGTGAGCTGGGTGAGGCCAGGGCAGGGGCTGTGGGGACAGGCGGCGCTCAGGCAGCGACACAGGCTGCCTGGCCAGCCCTGGTGCAGAGCTGCAGGGCTGGCGTGTGTGCCTCTCACCTGGTCAGCCCTCCAGACAAGACGCAAGGCCCTGCGGTGACCTTGGAAGTGCCAAGAAGGAAGGCAGGGCGGGCGAGGGGCAGGTGGTAGATGACACTGGGGCTGCCCCGGGGGCCCCGGAAGGCCAGTCAAGGCCCATGGGCTCTGCTTGCCACGACAGCCTTTCAGCCCTTTCTCTGCTCTGCACTGTGGGTTCGACCTTAGCTGATGACCTCTGTGACCAGCACAGGGCCCTGCCTGGCATCAGGCCACATCACTGGGCCATCCAAATCTACACCACTCCAGAAACGGGGCAGCCCCTGCCGCAGCAGAGATCTGGGGGGACCGGACCTCCGGCCAGCCCCTGGGAGCTGGGGCTGCCCAGAGGGTCCTGGGCCCCGGGCCTCAGCGAGCGGCTCCAGGGCACGTTGTCAGCGGCCTGCCAAGGAAGCGGGAACCGGCCTTCATACACCGAGGCCTGTCGCGAACACGGGGCAGCATTCAAGAAGGCAGCGGACCCCCAGAGGGGACGAAGTCACAGTGACAGATAGCGATGCCTGGAGTAGCGGACCCGTGCACTCAGGGGGTGAACACTCAGGCTTAGCTTAGCTCTTTCTTCTCAACCCAAACCAATTTGAGATGCCCCCAAACCAGGGATGAGAACCAGCCCCCGGCAGCCTGCACAGATGGAATAAATGGCCCCGTGGCGTCCTGCCTCAGCAAAGGCTCCCCTGGGCTGGGCCTTGAGGTGGAGCCCACGGCGCACGGTGGCCATCAGGGACCCTAGGGCAGGGGCTGGGAGAAAGGGCGGGGCCTGAGTTCTCCCACCAATCGACGAACACACATGCCAGGTACAGCTGCGTGTGAATCCCTGCTGCTCTCGGAATCAGAGCGAAAATGACCCCGCACAGCGGCATCAAAACTGATTCACGAGACTTCTAGAAAATGCGTACATCCACGTTTGGCTCAGTAATTGTCACTCATGCGCTGAACTGCACGGCGTGGGTGCAGGAGGGCAGCTGGTCATAAGCAGCAGGGTGTCTGGGTGCACGGAGTGCTCACCGGACCGCGGTGCTGAGAGGAGCAGGCTTCGTGAGCTCTGGGGCCCACAGCTCCGTGCTAGGCCTGAAAACACGGGCACGGTGCCCTCAGCAGCCCTCCCGGGAGCCGGTGTCATGATCGCCGCGCGCGGGCCTCGGGGTGACCTCCCTTTGGAGCCAGCGCTCTTCCTGAAGGCAGGAGGGAGGCTCTGGCCGTGTTCCTGGAGGGCAGTGGTCTCCCTCATTAAGGAGCACACATGAGTATCACTCCTGTGGACATACGTGTGCTCAGACCAGGCCAGTCAGTGCCCGGCCGGCTCCTCCTGCAGGTGGGCCCCTGCCGCGAGGGCCTGTGGCCCGCGGGGCTGGCACACATTCTCACGCACTGTCATGCCTGCTGGAAGCGTCAGGAGGGAAGACCAGACGTTCACCACCACCGACATAGCCGGGCTCTTTAACTGCTGCAGACAATCTATTGTTCCTACAGCTTTAAGATGTTAGTACGAAGCCGTTGTGGGAATCTGTCCAGTGACGAGGAGCTCCGCACAGCTGCCTCGCTCGCACCTCCAGGCTGGCGGGCCGCCACCCCACTCTGTCCTCCCCGCAATGCACGCCTGACCCCCGGCATGCGCCACTTTGCCCTGATCTGCGGGTGATTTCTTTTCCAACCTGTTATAAATTACCTTTTGTAATCTCTCCTAAGCCATTACACCGAGGGGGCGGCGGGGGGAGAGCGCAGCAAAGGATAAATAAATCAGCAGTGAATGTGGAATTTGGGAAGGGTGATAAACATCAGAATAATCTTAGGGAAAGCAGCAAGTGAGTTTAGAATTTTTGAGCTACCAGCAAATTCTACAAATAATCACGTGTAGAAAGAGAGGCTGTTTTAAAAACAACTCATTTCTCTGCTTTCTCATCTGCTTGCGCTCTCCACAAAGCAAGGGATTAGTGCAAGTGTGCCCTGCACGCTGATGCTTGCAGGACGGGCGGCGGAGCCATCGGTGCGGCCGGCCAGAAGCTAATGGTCACCTTAGCTCCTCCATCGGGTGCACACGGAACATGAGGGGACTGCTCTGCGCGGCTCCTGGGAGCCTGCCTCCAGGATTCTCCCCTGGTGCCCTGGGGCTCCTGGGCAGGTACATCCCATCCGCAGTCCTCGGAGACAATGGCAAGCCTCTGGCCAGGCGCAGTCTGGCTCCGGCTGGTCATTCTGGCACGAGGACCCCCGTGTGCTCAGACCCCACCCACGTCCACGTCCGGCTGGTGTCCTCTGGGTGGGCCCCTGAGCGGCGGCCTGTGGCTACTCCTCTGCCCTCGTGCCCCGCTCGGACCGGCTGGGCGGGGGCTCTGGGGCCTCGTACTCCCGCAGGATGTCCCAACCCGGGCTCCCTGGGAGGTGACCCCAGAACACACTGACATGCACGGCCCTCCTCTGGTGGGCTGCCAAGACCCCCTGTACTGCTCAGCTCTGCAGCCAAAGCACACCTCCAAGCTTCTGTGCAGCAGCCCCACCTGGGCGGGAGCCTTCCTGAGTGGGTCCCTCTAGGCCTGTGGGCGGCTGGGTCCCGGGCAGCCCAGGTCAGCCAAGGAAGCGGGAACCGGCCTTCACACACCTTGCATCCACTGTGGGTGGGGCTGCTGGTGGAGCCCCGGGGCCTCAGCCAGGCTTCCTGCGGGCATGTGTCTGCCAGGCCACTCTGGCTAAAGGAGGGCGGGGAGCAGGCCCTCTGGGGGTGCAGAGGGGAAGCGTGCTGAGTGGGACCAGAGGGGAAGGACCAGCTCAGACCGCAGCTCCATGCCTCCCCTATCCTCAGCTTGCCTGCGTCCTGGAGGCAGGCCAGCTGCCTCCTCTGTGAGTCCTCTTTGGGGGCAGCTCCCGACTGGGTGGGGGGCACTTCCCGCTACTGTCTGCCATCAGCATTTAGGGGCGTCAGCTGAAGCGGAGGCGGGAGGGAGACCAGAGGCGTGGCAGTGGAGGGCTAAGTTTTAAGGGCCCAGGACCACTGCGGGAGGAACCCCGCGGCTCCAGGGCTGGGGGTGTCTGCGGGGCTAAGAGGTGTTCTTTCAGGATGGGAATTTGGGACGCTCACTAGCCATTCAGCCTTATCGCCTGTTTCCGCCTCCCTCCCACCACTCTGGGCAGCAACGGGCCCCGCGTGAACTTTCCCCTCTGTCTGAGAGGCCGTGTCTGTGTGTGATGCCATGTCAGCCAGCTTCCTCTGAATGCTCCCTGGCAGGGCTCCCTGTGCCGGCAGGTGGGCTGGGCCTGCGATGGGGGGAAAGACCACACGGTGTCCTTCGCGGGGAGATCGTCACACCTGCCTCTGGATTCCCCGCTGATCTCCCTCATTCCCCAGAGGCCCGGTTAGTGTGCAGTCTACCTGGACTGGGAGACAGGTCAGACGACACCAAGAGGCAGCCCATACGTTAGTTGGTTCATTAGTGTCTGGTCATCAAACCTTTATCGCGTCCTCATTAGGTATGTGGTGCTGTGATGGTGCAGCAGGTGCCTAACGTGTCCCATTTCTAAGGACCTTCTGATCCAGGGAGGAAGGTACACAGCCACAAAATACCTGACTCTGAGGCACGGGTACAAGCAATAAATGCTGGGACAGAAAAGCAAGTGCCTTGGAACTTGGGGGACAGCCGGCCCCTTCAGCTGGGGGTCAGGTCTTCATTTGCAGGAATGATTTCTCATCACCTGCACGGTTCTCTGGGGCCTTTCCCAGCGGGGTCAGTCCCAGACACCATCGGTGTCCCGCAGGCCAGGCAGGTGACCCAGCATGCATCCTGGCTTATCACCCAACTGGGGAGCAGCTGGTCCCTACCCTTCCTACCCAGCTGAAAATAATACTAAATATTGAATAAATCAGGGAATTTCTTTCCCTTCCACGAGCAGACAGCGCCCTTAGGAAGTGTTGTAGGCTGGGCTGTGTCACCTCGAGAAGGTTCACTGAGCGCTCACTCTCACATGAGCGCTTGTACCCTGGATTCACACCGAAATGCTGAGGGTGTGAGGGGGGGCCTGCGGGAAGTGGTGAGGCCCTGAGGGTCCAGCCCCACACATGGGATTGGGGCCCTTATGAAAGAGACCCAGAGAGCCCCTCACGCTCCCTCCATGTGAGGACACACCAGGAAGACGCTGTCTGACCCAGGAAGCGGGCTCACTAGACCCCAAATCTGCCAGAGCCTGGAGCTCAGACCTCCCTCCTCCAGAGCCGTGACGGGTCGGCCTGCTGCTGAGGCCGCCCAGTCTGTGCGCCCATCACAGCAGCCCAGACAAAGACCTCCAGCCCCTGAGAACGCAATCTTATTTGGAAATAAGGTTGCAGATGTAATTGGTTGGGACGAAGTCATAGGGTGGGCCCCAACCCAGTATGACTGATGCCCGTGTGAGAAGACGGCCATGCGAAGACAGAGACAAGGAGGACCCCGTGGCCGTGGACGCAGGCGGGAGGCACACAGCTGCAGGCTGCCGGCAGCTGGAGGCTGGGAGGCAGAAAGGGCCTTCCGGACAGGCGTTCCCCAAAGGAGACACGCTGACAGCCAACAGGCACAGGGAAAGATGCTCCACATCACCAATCATCAGGGAGACGCACATGAGAACCACAGGGAGAGGTCCCACACCTGTCAGGCAGCTGCTGCCAGAGAGACAGGACTCCCAGAGCTGGTGAGGATGGGAGAGAAGGTAGCGCCGTGTGGCTGGGGGTGACACGTGGTGCTGCCACTGCACAAAGGGACACGGAGGCGCCTCAAAGACCCAAGACCAGATCTACCACAGGACCCAGCGATCCCATGTCTGGGAATTGCCCACAGGCACTGACATCGGTGTCCTGAGATGTCCGCACCCCCACGCCCACTGTGCACTGCGGCCAAGATGGGGAAACATGCTCAGGGTCCTTGGTGGTGACTGTCAAGGAAAATGGTGCATATGCAACAGAATATTACTCTGCCGTGAAGAAGGCGCTCCTGCCGCTGGTGACGACATGGTGGACCCGGAGGGCATCCCGCTGAGTGAGGTCAGCTGCCCACAGAAGGACAAATACTGTCTGATTTCACTCATATGAGGTCCCAGGTGTGCCAAATTCACAGAGACAGAAAGTAGGATGGTGGGGGCCAGGGGCCGTGGGCAGTTAGCGTTTAATGGGGACAGAGCTCCACATTACCAGGTGGCAAGTTCTGGAGGTGGGGGGCAGTGATGGCCGCGCCAGGGTGGATTTACTCGACACCACTGAACTGCACACTGAAAATGCTTAAAGTGGTAAATTTTAAGTTATGTGTATTTTACCACAATAAGAAAAGGAAGGACATAATAGTGGGGACAGCCCCTGGGGCCTCTCAGGACTGTGCATTACTGAGAAAGAGCTGAAAGCCCCAGCACGGAGGGAAGCTGGCAGCGAGAGCCGGCAGCGGTGGGCAAGCCTGGGCAGCCCTGCAGATCCGGCCTCTGCCGCCCTCAGGCCCCTGCCGCCAGCCCACCTCCTGTCTAGCAGACCCCTTGGGTTAGGGGCCCCCACGGGCTGCACCCTGGGTCTCTCTGGTTCGTGCACCCAGGCTGGCTGAATCGGGGCCCCTCCTCTCTGCTGGGGGTGTCCACCCCCCGTGAGCCCCGTGGGCCCCTGGAGGCTCACATAGGCCCCGGAGGGCTCCTGGGACACAGAGGCACTGTGACGAGCTTGGATGCCTGCCCCCAAGACGCCTGGCACGTTCTGTCCTGCCGAGGCCCAGGCAGAGTCAGGTGGACGACCTACATGGAGGGTGGGGTGCCAGGGGTCCTCCTGGGACGCCCAGGGTCGGCCACAGGGTGTTTGAGAACGAGGGGGTCTCTCAGGCTTCAAGGCCCTCAAGGGTGCGGGAGGGAAGCGCAGAGACATCCTTGCTGGGGGAAGCCAGGCGGGGGCTTTGGAACCGGGACCGTCGGGGCGGCTCTCCTGCAGACCCAGGTGGGGCCAGGCCTGGGAGGCAGGGGCTGGGGACCGGGGCCCGGGGCGGGGCGCATGGCTCAGCGGCAGAGGAGCCCTAAAGCTCAAGGCTGATTCAAACTGGGTCTTAGAAACACGCGGTCTTAAAACATTTGTGCCAGACTGAGGGGAGGCCCTCTTACCCTCAGAAAGGCTTCAAAAGAGGCGGGGGAAGGGGGCTCAGATGTAGGCGGGGCCCCGACATTTGCCTGTCCACGGCCCCCTCCTCTGGCCGGCTGCCTGTTATCAAAAGGTAAAAGCCTTAGACTATTGAAAAAAAGGATTTGCATAAATTGCTTTCACCTGCTTCTTATTCGAGGTTAATGAAATTGAACACAAAGGAATGAATTCCTGAGCCCAACCCAGACCCTTCAGCGCCCAGAGGGAGTCTCGGGCCCACCCCAGCTTGGAGAGCCCCTCAGGCAGCCGCCTGCCGGCGAGGAGACGGGTGCCGGCTGCGCCCTGGGGTGGGACGTCCCCGCAGAGGCGGTCCCAGGGCCAGACGCGGAATTCCAGGGTGCTGCCTGGCGTCAGGGCCCAGGCAGCGACCGTGGGGCGGCAGGGGGGCCGCAGGAGGAGGCACGAGGCGGGAGTCAACCGGGGGCCTGATGGGCGGCTCCCGGGGACAGAAGCTTCATTAAAGACAATAAGGGGAGTTTTATTTTTCCATCTGCCCATCTTTGAATTTTCATGTTTAAAGGAAGAAGAAATTTAAGGCAGTAACCCCCTGCCCAGATCTGTCCAGGAGGCATGGAGGAACCCCGTGCCCTGCTTTCTGGAATGGTGGCTGGACTTTGCACACCAGCCCAAGGGGCAAGGGCTGGACACCTGCCAGGACCCCACCACACGGGTCCACTCTTTTTGTACCGGGATTCCTAGAAAGCTGCTCTCTGAAGAAAGGATCGTTGATAAAACTGCTGTGGGTTTAAAGGGTGGAAACTCGAAAGCAGACCTGGTGACCTCTGTAAGCAGGGCTCTACCCTGAGCTGGGCCTCGATGAGTGAGGCAGACGCCCTTCCCAGAGGCGGTAGAGGACGGGGAGACGGGAGGGGGCAGGGCCCAGGACCGTCCCCGGGGCTCACTGTGCATGGCTGGCCCTGGGGTGGGTCCTGGTGCGGGTAATGGGCCCAGGAGAGGGCAGACCTGGGCTGGCGGAGACGGCGGGAGGCCCAGGGCACTCAGGGTCTCTCCCGGTGTCTCTTTTTCCTTGGGAGAAAAACAGATGTACTAAGGAGGCTGCACTGTACATTTCCATCTCCCAAAGGCAAGAGAGACCACAGGGTCAGTGTGTCCACCTTCCTTGAGGGTCAGTTTTGTTGGAAGAGCAGAAATTAGTCTCACATCACAACAGAAAATGGCCACGAGTGCAAAACCAGGTGCACGTAAATTTAACCAGGGCAGGGGATGGGGTCTGGCAATTCTGGGTTCCAGGTCTGAACAACCCAGGACCTGGAACCTGAGCCCTGTGCCCAGGCCCCCATGGTGGCACGGGGTCGCTCTCGCTGAGGGAACCCTGGAAGTCCCACCCTGGGGTCCAGGGTCCCAGGGAAACGCTGTTTCCCGCATCAGCTGGTCACCAATGGCTGTGTGAGAACGCATCTTACAAAGCACGCCCAGGAAGTCTGTGGCCTGGTGATTGGGACGAGGAACCCGAGCTAACAGCCGGAGGTGGATGTTACCAGGGCCACACCGAGCCGGGGTGGGGGCACAGCTCCTGCGCCCCTTCCTGGGTCTGGGGTCACCACACTGCCAGCCCAGAGCACAGCTGAAACCGTGGCCGGGCCATTCTCGGCCTTCTACAGAGATTCCCCACCAAGGCTTAAAAGTCCTTCAGCATCTCTGAAAGGCCGCCAACTCCTCTGTGATAAAGGGTGTGACTGTGTGGGGCCCCACGTGTGATTAGTGAATCGTTACGCTCACAGAGGACCCACAGGCTCCTGAAGCAGCAAGCACATGGCCAAGCCCTGGAGCCTGGATGACTGGGCCCCCTGGGCCCCCGGCTGATCCCCACCACACCTGGCACATCCCGGAGAAGCTCAGAGCTGCTCCTGAGTGTGGCTGGTCCCACTCACTGCCCGTGGCTGGTGCTCAACCCCAAGCACCTCCACTCACCCTCAGGGGCAGGCCCAGAACCCCCAACTTCCCCCAACCCCTCTTGCCAGCCCCTCCATCTTGCAGCAGACGTTGTGTCCTGCTCTCCAGGGTGGTGCACACTGGCCCCTCCGCTCCTCCCAGCATCGCTGCTTTCAGTCCAGGGGAGGCATCCCTTCTGCCCCACCAAGCCCACCCTCTGCTGCATGGCCTCTGGCATGGTCCTGTGGGGCCCTTCCCATCTCTGCTTCTCTAGGCTCCTGCTCTGCCGGCTGCTTCCTCATGAAGCAGAGGGTTATGCAAAAACAAAATAAAACAAGCCCACACACTCAGCACACGCTGGTCTTCCCGTGAAATGGCCACGGAAAAAGCAGAACGTGAGCTTAGGAAGCACTGAAGTGGCACGCGTGGCTCTCCTTAGGGAACGTCCTGGGGGCTGCCTCTGTGGCCTCACGCCTAGGCCTTTACTGAGAGTGTTTCGTTTTGGGAGGGATGGGGTCCCCTGTTGGGCTCACAGTGAGAGAGGATGTCCAGCAGGCTGGGCTCGTGAACCGTGTCATTCAAATGTGCCTCCGTCCTGGCTCGTTGCCCCCTCACCAATCAGGTTCTCAGAGCATCACGCCAGGCCCTGATTATAACTGAGATGATCGGTCCACGTTCACCTGCACCCAGGGCCCCACGTGCCCACCTGCACCCAGGGCCCCGTGAGCCTGCCTGGAGGCTCAGCTGGCCGGGTCTCCTGCTGTCCTGACTTGGGTGGTCAACCTGAATGATGTCCCGGTCATACAAACACGGGTTCCCCTCATGCTCCATGTTCTAATTCATGATGTCACCACTGCACTGCCCTTATCTGGAAACCTACTGTCAACCATGTCCAGTTGTCAGTTACCCCTTAGCATCTGAGACCCTGTCCGCACACTGACGCCCCTCACAGTCCGCTCCGACACCCAAGGAGGTCAGTGAAGGTCCTTCCTGCCTTCCCACCATGTGAGAGGCTCTGTCACCGACGGGGCCTCTGCAGCACCTGCGGGTTTGCGGCGTGGGGGCGGGGCATCTACTAGCGTGCAACAGGCGCTCGCTGAGGGTCTGCCGGAGGAGTGAGCCGGTTAATTAACAAAGGCCTCCTTGGGGACAGAGATGACATGTCACTCGTGCTGTGCCTCAGGCACATAGCCCAGTGGTGGACACATAGCAAATGCTTCATAATTGTTCCAGGAAAACATAACTTGGCTTAAAAAAGGCTCACAACCAACTTCAGAAACACGCCCACTTGGGGAGTGGTGGACCTTGACGGTGAATTCCAGACTCCTCAGGTTCGCAGCAGATAGAAAGAGGAAGGCTGAGGCACCATTTCATCTCCCAGTCCCAGAGATGTGCAAATATTTTAACAACATCCCAGTGACTAAACAGTGATTTAGCCAAGACGCCATGAATAAATAATTTTCTATTCTTAACTCTGCTCCCGTCTTACTATGATGTTACAAGGCTGTACTTACATCTGGAATACAGCGGCTTTCCTCTGGCTTTGAAATGATAATGCAAGACTGTTAGGGTGACCCAGAGCCACAGGCGCCTCTGGAGACGACCCACCCAGCCCCCCAGTGACACGCAGGACAGACGGAGTGACAGCCCCCCAGTGACACGCAGGACAGACGGAGGGCCAGGAGGCCAGCGAGTCGGAGGCAGACCTACACTGGGACCGGCCTGCCTCCAACCAGTACTCATCCATGGGCCCACCGTTCACGCGTTGATGCTGGCATGGAGCTGGCCTGGTTTCTGTGCAGGAGACACACACACCTGAGACTATTACTGCCACCAAGAAAGGGTCACCCCAGATAAACCATAGCCCTGGGTCTGAGGGCAGTCATGACTGGGGTGCCGCACATACTGTCTCCTGTGAGCCCCCCGCGGTGGGCTTTGGCATGCTGTGCCTAGAGCAGCGGCCCTCAGGAGATGCTGGCCTGCCTCCAGCAGCCAAGGGGCCCCCTGCATGCGCCCCAGGACACGGCTCCCGTAGACAGGGTCACAGCTTTCACCATGTTGCACAGAGCCTCTTAGGAGCGCTGCTCCCTGACCCAGCTATGCCTGGTGTCCACACGCACAACTAAATTGGCTGTTTTGACCAAATAGATGAGAAAAGCAGCCTGGAGTGAATTTGACTGGAAAACTCATCAGAGCTGTCATGACTGTGCTGATGAGTCGGCTGGACGCAAACTGCCCCGGCTGAGCAGTGGGCCCGGGTGGGCCTCTGCGCGCGTCTGCGCAGGGCTCCCAGGTCACCAGAGTCGCTGCGCGAGAATCCGATTCTGCCGGTGACGGGCCAACCCAGGCCCCACCCAGCCAGGAGCAGCGAGCGGCTAAGGAGCGCGGAGCGCACGTGAGCCGGTCCTGGAATAAGGTCTGGAACCTGCCTGTTGGCAATGATCAGGGTGTTCAAAGCAAAGGTGCTGCGCGAGCTCCACTAAATGCAACTCTATTTAAAAAATATTTTTAAAAAGTATGAAGGGATCGAATGATAGCCAAACACTTGACATTACAAAACATGATTGAAGCCCTGCGCTGGAATCTGAGCCCTGGGCAAGCGGGGTACGTGCTGCTGTGCCAGCCTGCCTCCTGTGAGGAGGGCTCCCAGCAGGTGCCGGGCGCGAGCGAGTCCTTGGCTCACCTCACGAGAAGCCGCTGCCGGGCGGGTGCACGAGTACACAGGTGGGTGGCGAGGCGGCCGGGGTGAGGCCGGAGTCTGAGCAGGACCGACAAGGACCAGCCTACCCACCCAGCTGCCTCAGGAGGAGACCTTGAGTCTACCTGGGCAGCCCGGAGCAGGCGGTGACTTGCCAGATGGGCCTCGAGAGACAAAGACGGCCTCCATGCCAGGCACCTCCCCGGGGTCTGGGGCTGTCGGGGTGGTGGCCTGGTTTGCTGGGCCTGGTGCCTGTGGTTCCAGCATAATCATTAGGGGCACCCCCCTGCTCTATCAGGAGTGTCTTTGTAGGGTGGCGGACCTCATGATCCTGCTCAGCAAGGGCTGCTTTCCTGGCAGTACCAGGGCCCCCCCTCAGCCTGCCCTCACTAGGGGAAGGGGCTCTCCAGCTGGAGGATCCTGCCTGCGTCCCAGGCTTGACCCTGGGCAGGATTCAGGGGTTGGCCCTGGCCTTGCAGTTTTAGAGGGTGCTACGGACTGAGCTGCATCCCCCAAACCCATGTGCTGAGCCCGAACCCCTAATGTGACCGCATTCGGAGAAGGGCCGGTACGGAGGTGACTCGGGTTGAACGAGGTCATGGAGGTGGGCCTGGTGTGATAGGACTGGTGTCCTTAGAAGAGGAAGGGATGCCGGCCGGCACCCAGAGAGCCCGCGTGAGGATGCAGTGAGAAGGCGGC
Source organism: Manis pentadactyla (assembly GCF_030020395.1). Taxonomy (NCBI): domain Eukaryota; kingdom Metazoa; phylum Chordata; class Mammalia; order Pholidota; family Manidae; genus Manis; species Manis pentadactyla. Next base: position 148,533,001 of record NC_080025.1, read on the forward strand.
CGTCTGCACACCAAGGAGAGAGGCCTCAGTGTGCAGCAACCCTGCCGACCCCATGACCCCAGACACCCAGCCCAGGACTGGAGACCCTAAAGCCTGTGGTGTTTGCTCTGTGGCAGCCCAAGCTGGCTGAGATGGAGCGTGGAGGCACTGGGCACCTTTAGGGGCACGGACAGTGCTCACCTTTGGGAGGGAGAACGCCTGGCGTCTTCCTCGGGGCCTTCATAGCCACGTGCACGATGCCCCCCGTTTCTTGGCGGTGAGTGCAGCGTGCTGTGGGTCCACCTCACGTGCACCCCATCCACTCTGAGAGGAAAAATAAGAAAAGGACGTGCTCCTTCCAGGACCGGACTGGGCACCACTGGTGTTGCCACAAGGTAGCTGTTTCCCTGTACAAACGAAGGCTCCTGTGTCCTGGAGAGATGGGTAGGTGACTTTTTAAAGAGCAGAATAAATTTGCTGTGGCTTCAGCAGCCCTTTGCAGCGGCTCCTGGGGCAGCATGGCCCTTGGTGGGCATACTGGGTGTCCTGGACACGGAGCGGAGGCCCTGGTTCCCCCTGCATGTGTCCCCCATGCTCATGAAACACCTTAATTTCAGGAAGCCGGAGCACGCATCTAAATCTCCCACATGTTTCTATCTTTGTTCATCTGCCCCTCCACTGGGTGGCCTGGCAGGATCTCCCTCGTGGAAGGCCTGGCACATCACATCTCCCTAGTACTGCCGGCATGCTGTGGCCTCGCAGCGCTGCCCTGCGTGGCCCCGGGGGGCTTTGCTCCTGCGCTGCTTGGCTTGGTGGGGGTGACTTGCGCTCAGAGAGCACACGTGTGTGGTCACCTGCACGCAGAGGGCCTGTGGTGCTGTGGCCTGCAGCCCCGTCTCCAGGTGGGGCTTGAGCTTTGTGCCTGGTGATGCTCCAGGGAGGGCCGGCCTTTGGTGGTTAGCTCCAGAGAAGCCAAAACACACAGGCAAGCTGCAAGGCCTCCTGACCTCCATCCCAGGACTCCTGCTCTAATTCCATGGCCCCGAGTTAAGCCAGACAGGAGCCTGGCTTTCCAGAGCCGCTGTGACAGCACTGGGTCATTAGCATTTGTCTTTAGGTACATTCAGAGTGTCCTCGTGTCCTGGCTGAAGGATCAGCCATCATTTCCGGGGCAGAAGCACCTGCTGAGTCCCACACAGCCGATGAGAATGTCTGGAACAGAACCGCTGCGAATCAGGGACACCGTGTGTTAATTTACAGACACCGCCAGTACCCCCTGGCATGCACCGTGTCTGAGTGACCGGGGCTCTGAGGGGCTCCTGGTGGCCGGGGACACCCAAGGCCCAGGTGGGCCTTGGCTGGGCCAGCAGCCTCAGGGGACGCAGCTCACGCAGACGTGCAGGCGGGAAGAGAGCAGGCCCTGCCACGGCCCTTCCCCGCCCCAGGGACCTTCTGGGCTAGCGGGACCTTGGGGGCTGTGGCCCGGCCTCTCTGGCCTCAAATGCCCCAAAGAGCCTCGCTCTTCTTCCAAATTGTTATTTTCAATTTTTATTTTGCCACGGATACTTTTACACAATATTAAGCCCCCTTAGCACTGTGTTTCTTTAAAAAAAAACTGTGTATTAATCGATTATCGCATTGACTGCAACAACACCATCCCAGGCAGCTGACACAAGCCAGCAGGACATGGCTGCCCAGCAGCGGCCCACTGCTGGCTGCAGGCAGACGGCGCTGGCGTGGGAAGCCGCCGGGGCACACGCACCGCCTTGGAATTCTGCTTCATTCTACCACCGAGAGGGGCCGGGAGCAGGGCTGGGCATGTGATGGGCATGATGGTTGTCAGCAGGACAGTGAGAGGGGGAGCAGTGCCCAAGCAGGGCACGGACACAGCCGGGGGCTCTGCGGGGCCGTCAGAGCTGCAGGGCGCATCTCCACCCTGGGCCGGACACAGGACACGCCGGCCGCAGGGTGGGCGAGGGCTCTGGCGCAGGGGCCGTCTCTGGGCACCAGGCTCCGTATCCGCAGGCAGACCCAGCTGATGCTTGGGACACCCACACTTTGTTATTGTTAATGAAATGATTTGACATTTGATGTTTTAAGCATCAGTCATCGTCATGAGTCACCACGGAGAGATCAGAACGCCGTGCTGCTTCTAGACACGTTTATGGTTTCATATGTGTCATTTTTAATTACGTGAAGGGGTAGAGGGACCAGATTCTTCAGATGGTCACAAGTCACAGTGTGACGGTTCAAGCAGCTGTCCACGGTCCCTGGAGCACATGTGCCGGGGTGGGGGCAGGGGTGCTGAGAGCAGGGGCGGCCGGCAGCCTCTGCGTGACTGAAGATCTAACTTGTGCATTAAGTCAGCATTTACAGGCGCCTCTAGTTCAGAGAGCATCTCCATTCCAAGGAGCCTGGAGCACTTCACACATAAGCGTCACCAGGTCCCTGTGAGGTGGGGACACGTCTCACTTTGTAGAACATCGTGGGGATGAGGCACCAAGCCCGGGGGTGGGGTGACTTGCCCAAGGTCACACGCTAATCCTCATTGTACCAAAGATCAAAGGACCCTTGGGGCTCCTGGCCGGGTCTGGAGTTTCATTTCTCTAAACTGCCTGAATAAAAGCGGCTCAAAACCAACTCAGAGCCAGCAGCTTCCTGGCGGCCTGGGCAGGCTCAGGGAGCTAGCGTGCAGCCTGTCGGCAGCTCGCTCCTGTGCCTGGGGTCCAGTGCCACCCGCCCCCCCCCCCCCCGCCCACTGGCTTCCAGAGCTGTGCACACCTCGGGGGAGGGGCCCCTGAGGGCCCGGCACTCCTGGGGTGCTGCCGTCACGCTACGCCCCCAGAGAACCACCGCTCCTTCCATCCTGTTCCTTCCTTAGCAGAGGAAAGATGGCCTCTGGTTAGAAGGTTCCAGGCACAGCAGGACACTGAGGGTGGCACTTGGGAGTGTCGTGAAAATGGCCCTTTCTGGGTCCTCAGTCACCGCGGGCAACAAAGGGCACCCTGGCTTCAGCCAGCCCGGTGGGGCCTGACTCAGTGCCCCGGGTGCAGGGGCACCCGTGTCTTTCTTTCCAAGTGCTGGCCCCACAGGTGGTCATAAAATCAGGTGCGAATTACTGAAGATGCTGTATGGCCAGCAAGTGGACATCCCTCGTGCAGCCACGCTGGCTTTGAGGGAGACCAAGGGGAGACGTGCCCTGGGGCCTGATGCTGGAGAGCAGGCGCACACCTGCCGGGTCACGGCCCTGGGGTGTGAGCTCTCCTGTGCACACTTGTCCTGGCGGGGCACCCAGTGGGGACCCACAGATGGGCACCTGGCCAGAGAAAGTCGCTTTCCCCGCCGACATCCTCCTCATTCAGAAACGGAAGCCGGCCAGGTTCCCAGTGAGCTCAGGGTCTCGGCAGCCACCCACGCTGCACCCCACAGGCAGGCCTCACACCTGCGCTTTATTAATTTATGAAATAATTTGGTATTTGGAATTTTAAGCATCAACGTCGTCACCATGAGTCACCATGGAAAGAGCAGAGCTCTGTGAGCTCCTGAGAAGTTTGAGCAGCTGAAGATTTCTTACTGGTCTTTCACATCTGCATTTGATGTGTATTTTATGTGAGCTTTTTGCTGATGAGAAACAGGACTCCCTTAGTTATACTCTGTCACTTTAGTTTAACCAGATTATACACATATACACACTTTAAAAGTGGTGAGCTACCTCACTTCCTCTTCCTGGAAGTAGATATAATTTACAAATTTTCTGAGACTGACAGGTTCTTTGGTGCATGAGACACACATCTGCCAGGTCATGGTTAGTGACTCAGCCACAGACACGCTGTTGGACAGTCACTCTCACAAATGCTCCACAGGACCCCTGGCTCCGCCCACACGCGGGGACTGTCGCAGCCAGCAGAGCATTGTCCAGGGCGCCCCAACTTCCCCCCAGCCGCAGCGTGCTGGTGACTCCCGGGTAAACCGAGAATGCAAGCCAGCTAGGCAGCATTACTTCCTGTGTTCCTGGGAAGGACAATCTCGGGCCGGGAGCCTGACAGAGAGCTGGGCCTCCCGCCCCCAAGGGCATCGGCTGGGGACGGGCCTTGTGGCTCTGTTTTCAGTCTCCCCTTCTTAATGCTTCAGTGAGAAAAGTATTTCCTGGTTGACTAAGTTAGGCTCCTAGCAGGGACCCAACAAGGATGCTGAAGAGATGCTGACCGCGTCTTCCCCTGCCAAAGGAGGTAGGAACGGCTTTCTCTTGCCACATGGCGTGTCTCTCCATGAAACTGTGAGTTCCATCTGATTATTTCCTGTAGTGTGACTCTGACATGCTTACAAGAGCTAATATTTGATAGTTTCCATACTTTTTATGTTTTCTACTTTTGTGCGAATTCCTTAATTCAACAAGTATTTACTGAACAGCTACTACGTGTTAGGCGACCAGGAGGAGGCGCAGGCCGATGAGGACAGAGGGCTGTGCCGGAGGACGCGCAGGCCAGGGGGACCATCTGCCTGAGCGGGCCAGAAGCACCCTGGGACACTGAGTCAGAGAGTCCGAAACTTAAATAAGTGACACTGGAGCACCCGGCTGAAGGTGGGGCGCTGGGTGCCAGCCCAGCACCTGCGTTCACAGACCTGAGGCTCTTTCCATTCACCTGTAATGTGGAATGGAATCCACTCTGGAAACAAGAAATGGCCCTTCCGTAGACATACCCAGAATCCCATTTTAATATTGAAAAATAAAAACTAATTCTTTAAAACGTCAGTAGAGTTTAATACTGCAGCCATCTGTAGCCTCAATTTAAGATATGAGACTGGGCCTGTTTCTGACTTTTGGAAGAGCAGCCGTGTGTCTGCCTGGCTGAGGCTGAAGCAGGCCGAGGCGGGCAAAGCAACGTCTACTGTCCTCCGTCGCTCAGAGAGGTTCAGGCAGAGGACACGGACAAGCAATCCCGCGGATCAAATGCCTCCCACTGAGTGGCCTGGGCTCTCCCCGGCCCCGCCATGCCACCCAGCCCTGACTGGCGGGTTCCTGGGGGTGCCCCCCGAGCCGGGTGTCCCTTGCTGTCCACGTGGCACAGCAGCCATTTGGGCCTCGCCTTCCCTGTGGGGCCTCCAGGAGCGTCCCAGGGACATGGCCTTTCATCTGGGGGTGGCTCGGCCTGGTACTCCCTGCATGGGAGGGGAGCTGAGACTCTGAGATGAGGAAGCAGGGAGGGCATCAGCCTGAGCACCTGCAGGGAAGAGAGGGGGCTCCCGGCCCGAGGCGGACCCCAAGTGCCCAGCTCCTGGCTCACCGTCCTCCTGTGTTAAGCCCCTGGACCCCCGGGCTGTTGTCATCCATTCACCTGCTCCCACTGCATCTGGCCCTGCTGTGCACCACATGCGAGCAGGTGGAGGGCCCTGAGGGTGGATGTCCACTGCTCCCGCAGTGCCAGCACCCTTCCCGGGGCTTCACGGGCCTGCTTCCTGGCCAGCGAACTCCCTGATGTGCAGGGGCACAGCCTCTGCCTGTTTCTGCCCTCAGAGCCGGGTGAGTCCCTGAGTGCGTGCGGCACGTGTGACCTTTGGGCGAGATTTACACACGTGTGGGGAACAGAACTGCCTCATGCGGCCCATGGCTGTGATGAGGCATGGGCAGTGAAGCTGGTGACAGCTTCGCCCTGGAGCCAGGCTAGGTGAGCTGGTCAGTCTGGGGCAGGAGCAGACACCTTCCGGCACTCAACTCCGTCAACCTGCTGAAAAGGAGCCAGTGGGCTGCTCCAGCTCCCTGGCAAGGCTGCCAGCAGGCCCTGAGCTCAGAGGAAGCACCTGCTCCTGCCCATTAGGTCCCGTCAGGTCCTGGTGGGCGTCTGGCTGTGGTACGGGAAGATGCCCCCGGTGTGCAGGCCCAGTGGGGCCTGGCTCCAGACAAGCAGCCCCCCATGCTTGCATTCGGTGGGCACAGCAGAACCTCACCCAGAGGTGATGGCAGAGGCCAGCATGCCTGGGCTCCTGTCTGTGGTCAGAATGCGCCCGAACAGGTGACTCGGCTGAAAAGTGCCACCACTGTGGCCTCCTGAGGAGCACAGCCCAGACGCCGCCTGGTGCTAGAGGAGCAGGTGCAGCACTGTGATTTGGGAGCCCGCATTTTGGGGCTGGCCGTCTGGGGAGAGGGGCCCGTCAGGGCCCAGGGGCTGCAAGGTCCAGGGGGTCCAGGTATGCCTCAGGTGGAAATCCCATGTCACAAAAAGGTGATAAAATCCAGGGAAATCTATTAAATTCTTAAACAGATGCAGCCTTTGTACTGTTAAGGACAGTGGACCCTCTGGGCCTGGATGCAGAGAGTGTGACCTGTCGTGCCTGTGGTGGCGCACAGGACTGCTGGTGGGGGGAAGAGCAGCAGCTTGGGGCGTGTTGGGGCTCAGAGCACCCTGGAGACCCCCAGGAGGGAGGGCCCGGAGCGTGACCCCGAGGGCAGCAGAGGCCCTGACGCCCATACACCAGGGCTCCCTGCTGGCCTGGCTGGGGGCTCCACAGGCTGCATGCTGTGGACTTCGGGCTCACCCCCAGGTCCACGCGTGGTGGCCCCCAGAGGGCTGCGCTGGGAGACGCGGCCTCTGAGCAGGTAATGGAGGCTGCGTGAGGTCACAAAGGCAGGCCTGACCTGACAGGACCAGCGTCCTGAGGAGCACCAGGTGCCCCCTCCTCCCTCCTGCCCAGGGAAGGTCGTGGAGGGTGCAGCAAGAGGGCAGCCTCGGCAGGCCAGAGGGGCTCTTCCTGAACACGGATCTGGCCAGCCCGAGACTGCACTGGCACCAGGAGGCCGTGGCATTTTGTTGCCCACCCTCCCCTCCTGGGGAGGCACCAGCACGCATCACGTGGCAATCCCGCCCCCCAGGACCTTCCTGGAGAGGTGTGGGCGACCGCGGCACCCCTCCCAAATCCCCCTGCTGCTGCTCCTCATGTGGTCTGGGATCTACTCTTGGGTTCGGCTTCACCACAGTGCCTGGGACCCGCCTGCCGATGGCATCCCTGGAGTTAGGAGGGAGGCCGCTCAGGCCTTGCAGGGTCCCCTGCCATGGAATCAGCTACCGGCGGCCGGGCCAGCAACACTCGCCAACTGAGCCAGTGCCCTTGGTCCCCACCATGCTCGGGGTGCCGGGCAGCCTCAGAGGCCCCCACACAGCAAGAGGATGGTTGGAGGGGGCGTCCTGGACCCTCCTCTTCCTCTGGAACAAGCTGCTCTCAATCTCTGCCGTCCCTAGCCCCCCGGCAGAGCACCTGCACGGGTCGTCGGGAGCCTGTGGGTGCAGAAGCAGCTAGAACTTGGGGCCCTAAGGTGCCTGAGACAGTCCAACAGAGCAGCCTGCAGAGTTGCTGTCTGAGGAGGACCTGCATCGTGGCCACTGTCTGGGGTGCAGGTGTCTGTCACCTTGCAGGGTGGGACGGGGCTCACCTCAGGCGGTGGAACATTCCGGGCCTTGTCTTATGTCGGCATGGAAAGGGTCACCGGACCAGAGGCCCCCTAAAAAAGCTGCTCACCAATCAGCACCCTCCCCCTAGGGTGGAATCTCCACCCCCCACCGGGGGCTGCGGTGCTTTACTGCCCAGAAAGGGCCGGGGGCGGCGTTCCACACACCCACTAATGGGCTGGGGTTTCGTGCAGCCACAATACCAGGAATTGATTTCTTTCTCGGTTGCAAATTGCAAATGGAGACATCCTGACATGCAGAGGGAAGCCCTAGGGTAGGGTGCACAGGGCGGCACCTAGAGTGCGGAGCCAGCTGAACCCCAGTCTGTGCAAGCTGGACGAGGGGAAAGGCGGTCAGTGGGGAGAGTGGGCAAAAAGAAAAATCTGTTCTGCAAACCTCTGGACAGCGGCACAGGGGCTGTTTTTGAATGAAGCACCATGCATTTAAATTAAATGTCAGATATAATTTCGCATTGGGGCATCATGTGGATGAGGGTGTGTGTGGAAAGCCGACAGCTCTTCTGGGCGGTTAATTGCTGTGCCTCCTCTGGTGCCCTATAAAAAGATCTCCATTCAGGGGGTGAGTCTCATCTACTTTCAGGGAGGGTCTTTGCAAAGGTGAAAACCAGACGTGGTTGCTGGCGCCGACGAGATGGTTGTTTAGAAAAGGCATGTCCCTCCTCCCCAGGTGACCAATCGAGGCTCTTCTGCCTGGGTGTGAGTGAGCGCCTGCCCTCGCTGGCAAGACAGAGCCGCACGGGGTCACAGCGCAGCGCAGCCTGGCTTCAGCATCGCCCCCTCCCCGGGGGCAAAAACACTTCCAACTGTCCTTTAGAGAGAGAGGTCTGGTGACAAGGAAGGGGAAGGGAAGAGCGAAAACACGGAAGAGAGAGGAGCCCAGAGGGCCAGGCGGGAGTGATGTCCACACCCTCTGTGCTCAGCAAGGGTGGGTGCACGTGGGATTCTGCACCCAGGGGGTCTGGAAAGCAGCCCAATTTCCTGGCCAGGAGGGTTAGACGTGTTCGGATCTACTGGGAGCTTATCCCCAGGACTGAGCCCAGCCCAGCATGCGCTAGGGACTGTCCAGACCCCGGGGCAGCCATGCTGCACTAGGTTGTGCTATTTCCAGGGCAGGCGGTCCAGCGCCATGGCGGGGCAGGTGGGTGTCACCAGCGTGGTGGGGGCGGTGCCGGGGGGAGGGATCTCCAGCGCTGCTCCCGCAATGTGGCGACCGCTCTGAGTTGGACCCCACACCTTCCTGGGAAAGGTGGGCTGCACTGGCTTCCACCCCCCCGCGGGCCCAGGGCAGGCCTGGTGGCTCCAGGGAGGTCTGTGCTGGGCCCTGCCTCACCAGACGTTTACTGTCCGCTCCAACTCGGCCGTTGCCCAGCGGCAGACCCCACTAGATCTGGGCCCTGTTCAGGCCCTGCGCCGCGCTGGCTCCGGGCTTGCAGGCCCCTCCCTCCTGCCTGGGGCTCTAGCTGCAATCGTCCACCAGGTCTTAGGATGGAACAGCTGCCAGAGGCAGCTGGCCACAGGCCCTGGACACGCGGCGACGAGAGCAGGCGCTCTTCCCCGGGGAGTGAGGGCCGCCAAGCGGAGGTGCTCAGCCTCCACTCAGGTCCTGCTGGTAAACAGCTCATGGAACCCGCTTGCCCTGGAGGCCAGCAATGGTCCCAGACGGCCGGCACTAGGCCCATGCAGTGGGCATGAGGAGCCTGCACGGTGTGCTGCTAGGCCTCAGTGTGGTTCTCTGGTTCTGGGAAGAAAACGCCACAGGGTCAGGGTGAGGCGGGCGCTCCCGCCCAGGCTGCCCTCAGGGGCCGAGGCGTCCCTGCCATGCTGTCACCAGAATCGCAGGGATAATCTCCCAGCGAGCCGAACACGGAGCCGCACACGCACTGATGTGCCAAGTGGAGCCTTACAGATAAACGCTGCCGAGCTGCAAAGGCCCTCTGCTCAGGAACATTAACGATGTATAAATCGGAACCGCAGCTTATTGCGTATCAATTTATTTTCTGCCAGTGTATTTTCTCTAGGGCCATCAGAACACGGCCTCAGGAGAAATCCCATTAGGGACACGCCCAATCCACCAAGCGTTCCTTTCCCATAGGACCTGGGCTCACGTTCCAGCTCCAGGCCACTCAGGTCACCCGTCTCCCCCTCAGCGGGCTGCACGTCGCACCTCCCACCTCGGCCTCCCGTGGCTCCTGTCTGAGAATGTCCACGCTTCCTGGCTCAGCCAGGTTATCCATCCCTTGCCTCACTGCTTTCTAATTGCTGAAGTCAGTGCCCATGTTTGCACCTTGTACCCATGTCCTGTCCACCTCCTAGCCCCTCAGTGGCCCAGGGACTCCAGGAAACATCTCTGCCCCTCTTGTCCGCTGTGGCCACCCTCCACTGCTCACCCCCAAGCTTCACGCATGGGCCAGTGTCCTCGGAAAGCCTTGCTCTCCCAGCAAAGCCACACCCACCCTGTCTGTGAAGGGGCGACACGAGGGGTCAGGAGAATGGGGCAGCAACGGGGCCACCCAGCAAGGGGGCTGCAGACCCCGGGCCCTGGAAGTGCTATGCTGGAAGCAAACGTCTGCTCCAGGTGCCTCCTGCACGTGGGGAGCAAGCAGCCTGGTGGCCACCCCGCTTCTCAGAGGAAGCCCATCCAGAGAGAGCCCCAAACCAGCTCCTGGAGGTCCGGAAGGCCTGGGAGACTCAGCTCATCTCTGCCAAGGGTCCCCGATGCCTGTCAGGGCTCCAAGACCACTTCATGAGACACTCACTCTAGGAAGCTGACATTCTAGATGATGGTGAGTGTGGCCACCCAGGTCACAGAGATTAAGATCTGTGATGAAGTCTGCAGTCAGACCTCAGTGGAAGTGAGGTTTATTAAAAAATATAAGTGGAAAATGCGAACATTGAAGCTTTAGATCGTGCAAGCTGGAAAGACAATACCCAGGTCTCTGGTACCTACCGAACACTGAGGAAACCAGAGAAGTGACTCTTCAAAGTGCTGACTTCCAGGCTTGGCTCTGATTTTTGAGTTACATCTAGTACCAGGGTGTCAGGGTACCTTTCTTTGAGAAGCTGGTAAACTTCAGAGCTTCGTGTTTCAGCTCTGGCTTCACAGGCCCATTTTGTCCAGTTGCATCATCTCCATCTGACTGGCTGGACAGTGGGAAAATTTTCCATTTGTCAGAGGCCCCCCCAGGTGGGGTCTGGAGCCCAAGTTCCCAGGTGGTGTCTGGGCAGGGTGAGCACCATGGGCATAAAACCATGGGGGGCACTTAGGGGCTGGCTGTTGTGACAGTTAATGGGCAGCGTTTTAATCATTTTAAGCAAAAATCACATATGAAAAATGGTACAAAATGAAGTGACAAATAAACACAGTTATGTGTGTGTGTTTTAAGTGGAATTCTCTGGAAAGTGGTGTTTCCAAACAGGAGTTTCCATAAATGCGTGAAACTCTGGAAATGGTTGATAATTAGGCTCCAGGGTCAGCTCTAGGCTCTGCCTTATTTTGTCAAGGAGGTCGTGACAGGAACCACGTCACTGTCACTGTGACAGGTGCACAGACCCAGAACGCTTAGAGGAGAGGGGGCTGCTACCACATGGACACAGACGCCAGCTACGACCTTAAATTTCCAGGGGGGTGACGGAGAGTCTACCAGGACAAGGGAGGCAAGACCCAGCCTGTTCCTGATGGATGAGAAGAAGAAGTCACCTTTCCAGCCCATCATCCTTCTGCCAGTGCCGTGTGGATGGAGCTTTGGTCGATAATCCAGCTGGAGGAGGCCTCTTGTGAAACAGACGTGCTCTGTGGCACAAAGCTGTGCTCCCAGGATGCAGCAAATGAAGAAATCCATCGCGGTTCAGAGGTTAGGGAAGTGGGGTGGGCAGGCGGCCCTGGGCCCTGGCAGGATGGGGAGATGCCCAGCACGGAGAGGTCAGGAGAACCAGCGGTTGCTGCAGTGTGCACGGCCCAGACAGACTTTCCGGCTGGGGACACTCCCCCTCCCACAGCACATGCAGCCCCCTAGCCACCGCCCTGCCAAGGGTGTGCAGGAGGACCAGGCCCCCAAGGAGGGGCCCACAGAGGGACACGGCACCCCCAGAGCTGAGGCAAGCGTGCTCAGCATCCCTGGGGCGGCCGGCAGCACCAGTGAAGGACGGCAGGTGCCAGTGGGTGGCTGTCGGCAGGCGTCCCCGGAGGCCTGGAAACCGGAAGGAATATTCCCGTGAGGACAGAGGTGCTGCGACCTGGGGAGCTTGGCTGGCGGAGAGACGTCTTATGTTACGGAGCTAATGGGCCTTTGCCTCTTGTTTAATGGGTGTTGTGTGTGACTCACAAGTGTGGACAGAGAGGACATCACTTTGACTGATTAGATTTTTTAACATAAAAGTGTGTTTTGAAAGAAAATCTTTAAAAGACAATCTCTCCCCACCATCACTATATTAAGATATAAAAATATCTAGGCTTGCAAAACAGATCTGAAGAATAAGAGATCGAATGGCAAAGCCCCCTCCGCTCGGCAGGCAGACGGTTGTGAGGGTCTTACGCTAGAGGTCAGTGCCGCTGAACCCGCAGTAGGTTCCCTGAACAGTCCCCGCTCCGCCCCTCACGTCCAGGACCCAGTACAAAGGGAGTGTGGCCCCGGGGGGGCCTGTACATTCAAAATTCAATGCCTTTTCTGTACTAGGTGCAGGTACAGGCACTGACTGTAGCCCTGGACCAAGTGGGGGACTCAGACTGGCAGGATTCAACATCCTGGAAAACGATGGAGGAAAGGCATTTTGAGATCTAATGAGCACCAGCTCACTGCGGTGGTCCCAGGGTCACCCAGGGGGTCCGTGGAAGGAAAGGGAGGGCCGTGCCCGTGACGGGCGAGCCTGTGTCGAGGGACACCAGGGGTACGCGTGGACGATGCTGAGCACCGGTAACGGGTTGCACCTGCCGGGCGCTTCTCATTTCCCGAGCGCGTTTCACTCTGCTGCGCTGGACTCATGTGGCATTGCTGGGAGTCTGCGGCACGCCCACCTCCCCACGGAGCACAGGCACAGGGAGGCCACGTGGACTGCCTGAGGCTATGCGGCAGGCCACTGGCCGGGCTGGCACCGTGGTCCCGGGTCCTGCTTCCCTCGGGTTGAAGGGAGCAGCTGAGGTCAGAGGGAAGGGCGGTGAGGCCAGGTGACCCTGCCCTCGGACACAGCCTGGCTCTCCTGGGAGCCGCAGGAGACCCCGCTTCAGCCCCTCCGGGTCCCTGGAAGGCCTCCTCTGGGGCTCTGCCTCTCTGCACCATGAGGCAGCGCCCCCTGCAGCTGGCTCTGCGTGCAGTGCTCGTCCCCGGTCGCTGACCTGCAGGGACTTGGGACCCACGCTAGGCCCCTCTCTTTGGCTGCCAGACATTGGGTCCCCATTTAAAACCCGTTTCCTATCATGCCTCGTGGTCCTGCTTCCCAGGTGGAGCAACTACCGCGGCTGTTCAGCCCTGGAGGGGCCCTGCCTGCCGGGTCCGCGATGCTCAGAATGTTAGGTCACTGAGGGCTAATTAAGGGAAAGGACCATTCTTTAATTTCTGTGCTTAGAAATTATGTCACACTTTCAAAGTTACACAGGTCACACTGACTAATCCTGATGTTTCAGGAGAAAGATAAGTGGCTCTATCCCTCTCTTCCTGGGTGTGAAAACCTGGGCACCAAGGAGGCTCCGACCGACTGGCTCTCCTGGGGACAGGGTGCAGCTGTCCCTTAGTCTGAGCTAAGTTGCGTCTTCTCTGCTCACCTGCCATCAGCTCCTAAAGACAGGGGCCAGGGGTTCGCATCCCTGGTGCCTTTGAGTTTGGAGCAGCACCTGCTCTGGGTTGATTTCCTAGGGAAAACCACTGAAGTTCTGGCTATGCATGTGTACGAGGAATGTCCTCCTGTGGGTAGAGCCACTTATCTTTCTCCTGAAACATCAGGAATGGATGGCGCCCATTATGCCTGTGAGTCGAGAGCTGGTTTCAGCCCGGCTGGAGGCCAGACTTGGCAGACGCCCAGATCTGGCCTTGTTTGCCACAAGAAACTCATGTCATTGGTGAGACATGGCAGCCCGGAGTGGCGAGCTGCGCCCGCTCCCTGGGGCCCGAAGTGCTCTACGGGCAAACAGAGTTCCGATATCGGCACGGAAACCAGGAGATGTGGACGGAATCTGGACTTGGTTCCCTAGTGGAATCCAGACCTGGGTCTTCAGACTGCTGACCTTTCAGCTGGGCATTTGCTGGCAAGGAGCCCGCCAGCAAGGCGTCTTCTGTTCTTTGTCCCTCAGCTATATTAGACGTACATTGTACTTAAAGATGCATGGCTGCACTAACACGGCCAGATTATTTGTCAGTATTCTTAAATTGAGAGACATAAACACTGTTTCAGCAAAGCCAAAGCCTTCCAAGTGGGCACCGGCACCCTGCAGAGGCCCAGCTACCAGGTGGCTCACCAGTACGGTGAGAGGTGGAGACCCAGGTGTGGGGGTGCTTTCTTCCAGAGCACCTGGGGTCCCAGCTCTGGGGCTCCCGTGTGCTGAGCCCCCCATGGGGGTGGGGGGTTTGCCTCTGTCGGGCCGAGGAGGGGCTGTGAACCAATGTGTTCTCCTGTCCTGCTAGTTCCTGACTGCGAATGGCCGCGGGTGCATGCCAGGCACCTGGTATCCACCAGGAAACGACCAGGGGGCACAGCCCATGTTACATGGGCCTGCTGGAAATGCCTGTTTGGGGAGTTCACTGCTGTGCCCTGGGGCATGCCCATGGGGTCTGGTTTGCACTGCACGCCCCCTCAGAACATGTAAGGCTCACGCGTACATGCCAGACTTGAAGGCACGTGTGCTCCCTTTCAGACAGACTGGGCAGTTGGGCTCTCAGGAGGCTTTCCACACACACATGGCCTCCTCCGTCAGTGACTCTCACGTTCAGGTCTGCAAGTTCTGGGCACATGGTTTGCAAATCATGGCTTGAAAAATGCATTTACAGTTGTGTGCACGGTGAGATGGGCAGCTGGGCAGTCACTGCAGCCGGAGTTGATTGTGTCCTTTAGATTCAAGTCACTCCAGCCTCTGTTCTGCATCCACATACCGGGGCCCAGGCAGACCTCCAACAGGACAGCTGTGTGTTCTCTGCAAGCCATCTGCCTGGGAAACGTCAGCCACCAGGGAGGCCAGGCCCACCTGGTGGCCCCATCCAGCCCTGGGGACCTTGGGATGTAGGGTGCGGCCCCCAGGATCCTGGGCCTGGGGGACGCAGACAGGTGGGCCGTGAGAGCAGCCACTCTCTGCCGAGAGTCCCCGCACAGCCCACGGGTCCTTACAGCCTTCTGACCAGTGTGGTCATTCCCCACCCGCTGCGGTGACAGACGGCCCTGCCCGCCACTGACACTCAGCAGGCCCTGCCCGCCACTGACACGAGTCACTTGCAGGACTTACCACCCGACCAACACAGTGGAGACACTGAGGATTCTGAATGAGAAAGAGGGCTCCCATTTTCTTCATAGCGTTTTATTTTAAAAATCAGACATTGTGCAAACAGGTTCTGGGACTCTGAGATGAGTGCTGGGGTTCATAATTCCTACAAACTCTCTTCCTTCTAGAAACACGGCAGGTGGGTGCCTCATGGTCGGGAGCAGAGCTGAGGCAGCACCCCCGGCTGTGTGCTCCTGGCAGCTCATCACTTTTAAGCCCAAAGGCGGTAGCACTTTACAGAGAGGCCAGTGGAGGGGCTCTGGGGACTGGGAGACACAGCGATGGGAAGTGTGCTCCCACCCAGCCATTTGCTGCCGAAGACGAGTCATATGCAGAGAATTGCTACTGGGAATCACAGCGTTTGTGCGACAACCAACACCCTCCTTCTGAAAACACCAAACAAACACCAAACAAAACTGGGAAGACGGACGCCATCTGGAACCGCCGTGACTAAGCACCCGCCTTTCGTAAAACCAACCACCAGAGGCCCAGGAGCAAGGCCATGGCCCTCGTTCCTGAGCCTCCATGAGTTCCCTTCAGATCTGCAGCCCCGGAGGCAGGGGACGGCCGGCAGGGTCATCTCATGGTGAATGCCGGGTCACTGGCACCCCTGTTGGTGCTCCTGCAGCTCTGGGTGCAATCGCGTGCAGCTCCAGAGGCATGGCGCTGTCTGTCTCCGTCGGGAGTTTCTTTGGAACCAGGAAGCCACCTCACGGTGACAGCGTGGCTCCAGGCTGGATGCCCCTGTCCTAGACACAGAGCTGGCACCCCTGCGCAGGGCCCGCCATGCCAGGAGGCGCTAGGGGTGCATGTGCTGCCGAGGGTGCCCGCCCCTGCCAGCCCCGTCCACCCCGTCCGTTTCAGTCCAGAGAAGAGCCCTTACAAAGCGAACTTAGAGATGTTGGCCCACCCGAAAACCACTCAGAGGCGTAAGCACGATTTCCCTAGATGTGTAAAGAGCACTTAAACTTCGCGTTGCCTCGCTCATTCTTCGGAGGGGAGCAGTTTCCACTGGGAACACAGTGCTGTTTGTTTAGCGAATAAGAGCGGTGAGAGGTTCCTTGTCCCCCGCGGTCCGGTGCTGCCTACTGCGCTTTCAAGAACAAGGCCGAGACCAAGACGCGCCTGGTGCCCCATGGCTCCGGGAGTCGGGTGCTGCCCGGCTCCTTCGCCCCATTCATCAGCGCCCCATCACCATCCCGTGTGTGGGGCCGCTGGGGCGAGGCTGCGTGTGCCAGTGAGCCCTCAGGAAATGGTCCTGGTGTTGGCATGGCTTTTCATGAGCAGCATTAACCACGGCGAGCTGGGGGACGTTTGCCCGTGCCTACCATCGTCATGGCAACGCTTCGCAAGCTGCCCGCCCAGTGTCCATGGCGAGGGAGGCTGAATGCCCTCATTATTCCGCCTCGCACGTGTCGCCTGTGCCAAGGGAGAGACGCGGAGCACGGGCCGGTGATTTATCCCCCACGATTGCTCTTGACAGCCTGGTATGGTGTCTGGGCTTAAGGAGCTGGTCTGATTTCACAATTTAATTACTGCTAATCGGAAGGGGGGGCAGCGCTAATGAGCTGCCCGCAGTCCTGGCAGGAGTGCCGCTGCTCACCCCGGAGACCCCGGGCGCCTCTCCTCCGACACCCCACCCAGACGACAGCCCTGTGTTGCCCTGAGGACGCTGTGTGATTTCTAGGGGTAACAGGATGACTAAGCAAATATGGAAACAGGGAGGTTGTAAGACTGTGAAGTCAGACGTGTCTCATAATACCAGGAGGTGAACGTGAACTTGTACGTGTCTGGGGATCTTGCTACCACAAGCCCCATGGTGGGGTCACTCAAGACAGGCTGGGTCCCTGGTGGACCCCCCTCTTTCCACAAAATCATCAGCTCCCCTGGTTCTGAGGAAATGCCCCCACTCTCAGCACCTTCCCTGGGATTTCTAAGCAGCAGCGCAAACCTGCGACCAGCCTCCTGACGCGCCCTCCCCGGGCTCTGTGTCCTGGACGCCGAGGGTCACCCTTGTGTCGCCTGCCTCCCACCACCCTCACATTCTGCCCTGCTCCCCTCCCGCTGACCCTCGGCTTTCTCACCAGGCACGTACAGGGACCCCGCTGGCCTGCCCCACAACTCTGCCAGGCTCTCCTCAAACCCACCCTGGTCTTCCCAAGACCGGCCAGACAGCGTGAAACACAGGTCAGGTGGCGCTGCCCCACCACCTGAAACTTCCAGTGGTTTCCTACTGCTCTCAGGACGAAGCCTCTGAGTCCCCAGGACGGCCTCAAAGACCACGCTCCGACGCGCAGGCCCTCGCCCGGCTCTGCTTTCCCTGTGGCCCCTGGGCCTCGCCCGCTGGCCCCGCATCCTGGGAAGAGGCCTTTAAGTGCTGCTTCCTCCTCCACCAACTGCTGGGCCCTTTGCTGCGGCTCCCCTCTCACCGGTCTAGGCCCGGAGCACAGACGCCCGTCCTGAAGTCTGTCTGCCCTTCACACTGCGTCAATTAAGCGACCAGATCAAAAAATATTAAAAGCAAATTGTCTATCTCATCTCTTGAACTCCTCATACAAGAATGCCACTTCTACTAGTTACTTATCCATTTATTTATGCACTAAAATTTTTTTTATCTCCTCTCATTCCACAAAAGACAGCTTATAAGAATACATACAGTAACATAGAAAAATATATAAATAAAAAAAACTCAGGCCCGGGGAAATAAGGATAAAAACAGCAAAGGACCGAGCCCTGGTGGAGTCAGCCTGCACCTGCCGGCTGTCGCGTCCCTCATGGCTGCTGGACCTGAGCTGCAGATCGG
Source organism: Manis pentadactyla (assembly GCF_030020395.1). Taxonomy (NCBI): domain Eukaryota; kingdom Metazoa; phylum Chordata; class Mammalia; order Pholidota; family Manidae; genus Manis; species Manis pentadactyla. Next base: position 148,550,704 of record NC_080025.1, read on the forward strand.
GTTCTACGCTCCCAGGGAGCCGAAGGGAAAACAGGAAGTGATCGACCATACGGGTCGTAGTGTCTGCCAGGCCAGCGCACCTGAGCCAGGGGAGACTCGGTGGAGAATGCCATCAGCCGTGGCACAGCAAGGAAGTTGTTCTGTGCAAGGTCCCTCAACACCAAGAAAATAAGAATGCCGTGACTGTGGGGGGAGAGGCTCACGGGCGGCGGTGCCAGGAGGCAGCTGCCGGTCCCGCTGCTGGCCTGGGGAGCCCAAAGCCGGAGGCATGGAGTGGCTGAACCCACTTTGACATTTTATTTGAAAGATAATCTGCTGACTGAGGTCCATACAAACTTCGGCTGCAGTTCATGGTTTCATTTTTGGGGAAGTGTACAGCAACTCAAAAAAGACAGCCTTCTCTCTTCTTCCCCCATGCATTATGTAATTTAGGTACAAAATTCTGTTGCCCTTAATTCTGTTTGTTTAATCCTGTGAATTTAATTTCAGAAATGTACTGGAGCTGTGCTTAGCTTCAGAGGGGCGCTTATGTAGGTAGAATACAATCGGAAGTTTCTGCTGGCGTAAATGTCAGGCACAGAACGCATACGTCATATAGCGGCTTAGCGATAATGCCAATTAAATATTCTTAGCAGCAGCACGTAGAGAAACCAAGTGTTCTGATGAGTGCTGCCAGGCTGGGGTCCGAGCAGCCGTCCTCCCTGACTGCCAGGCCTCTGTGACCGGCTGGCTCTGCACAGCCAAGCGCGGGCATCACAAGCGTGTGGCGCCAGTCCCTCTTCACTTGCCTCCGCGGTGCCACGAGCCTTCCCAAGTGTACGGCCCTCCTGTGGGCAGACGGCTCTGCCACAGGGCTGCGTGGTGCCGCGGGGGCTCCTTTCCATGGGAGCAGAGCTGGGGGGCCCCCGGCCAGCACCAGTGGGGTAAAGGTGGGAGCACCTCTTGGGGACCTGGGGTGACCCGGCCGCCAGCACCCAGCCCCCAAGGTGAGGCCAGAGCTTCGGACCTTCCAGCTGTGCAAATGGCCATCCCAGAGGAACCCTCACCCGGGCTGCTGGGTGTCCCAGCGGATGCCCAAGGGACGGGCAAGCTGACCCACTACCTCTGCCAAGACTACAGATCTGTGAGCCAAACAAGGGATTCTGGAAGCCTCTGAACTTTGCCATCATTGGTTACACACAGAGCACTGGGACACCCGCCCCTCACTGACGCGGCTGTGACCCCGCCGTGCATCCAGACCTCCACTGGCCAGTGCGATGCCGCTGACACTTGCTGTCCTACGTGCAGAGTGCTGGGCATAGAGTCAGGACAAGCAAGCCCTGCCCTCAGAGAGAGTGTGGTGCCTTGGGGAGACACACAGCACAGAGCTGGGCTGATGGGGCCACATGTAGGACGGAGCAGAGAGACAGGGAGACAGAGACAGAGGCAGAGAGACAGACAGGAACAGAGACAGAGAGACAGAGATGCAGACAGAGACGTGGGGGTGGGAATTCCCTCCAAGGAGGCTTGGGGAGAGCTGGGTGTGGACAGGCAGCCACAATGACGATAATGTCGGACAATGGCTGGATGTCCACTGCCTGCCACTAAACACTCTGCATGCACCACTCATACATGGTCACCATCCTCCGATGATTTGATTCCAATTAATATTCCCAACTTAGGTGGGAAACTGTGGCTCAGAGAGGGCTCCCGGGACTGGAATATGGGTCTGTCCAGCCCCCAGGTCATGCGCTGAGCCCCGGGCAGCCTGGACGAGAGGTGGCTGGACCGTGGACAGGAGGGGCCGCTGTGGAGGAGGACACTGGGAGGCTCAGAGCTGGGTCTGTTCCATGGGCAGGTGCAGAGGGGCCTGCGAGCACAGCCAACCTGGGTCCTGCGTGCGGGGAGGCTGCTGCCAAAGCAGGGGGCGCGTCACTCCTAACGCTGCAACTCGCTCCGTGGCCTCCGACCTGCTGGTCTCCCCGACTTCCATCACACACAAGTGTCCCTGGCCAGCGACAGCCCGGGTGTTCATGTTTAAAGAGGATTTTTTTGCTAGAAACACACCTCTCCAGGTGGGCTGTCGCAGCTGAGCCTCAAGCAGAGGAGGGGAACAAGTGATAGCTGGTGACGCTGACAAATCCCGGCAGGTGTGGCCGCCTGTAGCCGGGACCCTGGGCCCTGTGGCCGGCACCCCCTGCCCCCCACCGTGCACTCCATCCGGGAGCACTAGGTGGAAGTCAGCAGCGAGGGCAGGCTGGGAGGACCGATGGGCCTCTGGGATGTGGTGTCCCCCGGCCTTGGGAGCGCCAGGGCACCTTCCCCGACAAGCGTGAGTGTCTCTGGCCGTGCCTTTGCATCAGCTGTCAGAACCCCCTTCTCTGCCCTCCGCTCTCTGGCTAGCTGCTTCCGGGGCCCTGAGCACCGTGAGGCTGCAGGGTGGAGAACATGCTCCCGGGGCTGGTCCTGCCTGGGTGGTGACTCACAGGGCGCTGGATCTTCCTGGTGCTTCTGCGAGGCCCTTGCTCCAGGCCTTCTATGGCACAAGAAAGGGCCCGAGGCCCCCAGAGCAAAGGCCCCCTCGCCATGCTCCCAGGCAGTCCTCAGGGCCCCCCTGGCCGCACATGAGCATCAGGAGCGCGTGCAGGGGCAGAGCGGCTCTCAGCTCGCAGAGTGGACCGGCGGCCCCACTCCAGGAGGCAGACCCTGCCCTCAGGAGCCCCCGTGGCCGGTGAGCCTGCCCTGCCCTTCCTTGGCTCCCTACTTCCCTAGCACCCTCACTCAGAGGACAGATGAGGCGTCCAGCTCTGCCGCTGTGCCCATTTGCTGTGAGGCTCTGATGCAGGACAACCCGGCAGACGTGCGGCCGGTGGGCCTGCTGGCTCCCTCCTGTGATCGGCACCTCTCCCGGCAGCCTGCCCCGGGCACACTCGGCCCTGGCCGTGCTCACGTGGCTCTGCCCGCCCCACCCTCCATCCTTCATCAGCTCAGCTCCTGGCTGTGGCGTCCACGTCCATCCCTCCTCTTGGACACACACTGTAACGTCCGTGGTGCCGGCAGCACTGATTAGATCGATCTGGGTTAAAGTCAATTGGTCAGTGAGCCCGTCAACTCCAAGCCAGACCTGCAAGCAGCCCTTTCTAAGTGTCACACACGGCATGAGGGCATTTGTTCTTTCATTAATGCCCCACGTTTTTCCAGAGGCGATCGAAAGCGATGCATATAGTAGAGGAAGGCAGAACAGATACTTAAGACGCGGGTGCTGTGAACCGAACAGGAAAAATAGGAACGGGAAATAACCAGCTATAAATTGGACTAGAAGCTTCTTAGCAGCCACTGTGACAAGAGGGCATGATTCACCATGTTTATATGGTAAAAACAGACCATTATTTTTTGAAAGCTATAACTATTCCTAGAAGTTAAAAAGAAATATTGGAGCAGTCCTCAAGAGACGGATTAAATGAAATAGATGGTGCCCTCCCGGCACCGTGGTGAGGGAGCAGTGTGGGCGAAGGCTTGCCGCCTTCACGCCGAGTCCAGGCGGAGCGAGCCCGCAGGAGCGCACGGCGGCGGGGGTGCACACCGCGGGTCTGGCCGCCCTGGGCCTCCCACGGGTGGGCAGGGCGTTTCCTGCACCTCCCACCTCTGCTCTGCCGAGGCTTCCCTGGGCTGGGGCTGCGGGGGCTCAGCGGAGGACAAGCCCTCCGGCCCGTGGCGGTTAGTCCCGGGTGTGAGAGGAGCGTGGCCACGTGCAGATGCGCAGCAAGTACACTGCTGCAGAGGCCGGTCTGCAGCCAAGAGAGATCGCCAGCATGAGGGCCCGGGAAGGTGGGCTTGGGCTGGACCCCTGACCCGGATGCGGTCAGGCCTTCGGTGGATGCAGCCGAGCTGAGGAGGGAAGCCTGGGGAGCCTGCAGGCCGGGAAGGGGTGGCCTGCCCAGGGCGAGCAGCCCTCCGGCAGCCTTCCTGGGTCCCCAGCACCATGGCGAGCGGTGCAGAAGCACAGGCCTGAGGAATGGGGCTTGTTTCTGTGGGTAACACAGTTTTTGACGAGAACAATGACATGCTGGGAGCAAAGATCGGGGAGGCGAGAAGGCTGCGTCCCACCCTGATTGCTGCCAGCAGAGCACGATGGCTGGAGACCCCTCGGGAGTCAGAGAGGCCCCCCACACGGCAGAATGCCGCACAAACACGCACACGGCCCCAGCGTGTCTCACCTCCTAGTGGCAGCGTCCCCTCCACTTTGACTCGGGGAGATGATGCCGCTCCACAGAGCGGGCTGCGCACCCTTCGCCCAACCCATCCGTCTGGTCCCGTGGGCGGCTGTCAGGAGCTGGGGGCTCTGTGCAGCCACAGGCTCCGAATGTAAAATCCAAAGAATTTCCTGTTCCCAACAGAATTCAGGAGCTGCCAGCAGCCAGGCTCGGTCTGCTCACCTAAGCCAGCCTGTGCAAGCACAGCAACTGTGGTGGGGCCTGGGGGCTGTGCTCCGGGGGCGCGAGCAACAGCTGAACGTGACCCCAGCATCCAGGACAGCCCGGGTGGCCACACTGATGGCCCCAGCTGACCCACAGATCACTCTGGCTCTGTGGGGCTGGGGGCCACTGGGCTCGCGGGGCCGTTGCTCTGCCTTCTGGGCCACAGCACAGGACCAGCTTCCTTTGGAGGCAGCACCAGGGAGAGTGTGCTCCTGGGGGGCAGGAGTGTGGCTCACCCACCCTCCCCTCTCCAGGGAGCATGTCCTTGGCTTAGATTTGGGGGAGCAATACATGTGTTAGGTGAACAAATGAATGAATGGAGGGACAGGCCATTGATGGGGGTTGGCGGTGTCCCCGGCCTGCATGTGGTCCCAGGACCGGATTCCACAGGAGGGCGAGGGCAGACCCCCAGTGCAGAGGCCAGGGCCGTTGCTGGGCCGTCCCTCGCTGGGCTGGAGGGTCTTGGGGCCCCCGCTGCAGGTGCTGCCCCGGGCTGTGAGTCCCTGGCTGGCATTTGGCTCCCTGAGCATCTGGGCGTCCTGAAGCTGCATTTCCGGGGTGCTGGACTTCTGGAGTTTGTGACCTGTGATAAAGCTGCCGCCTGCCAGACTCTGAAATTCCCCCTGGGAGTGCGGTGATGTCAGACTGCATTCAAGCTGAATTCAGCAGACACCAATTTTGGGGTTACTGAGGCTGGGGCTTTCTGCCGAGTCCTCAGATATCCAGTCCTGACCCAGGCAAGAGGCCTCGGGACTAATGCTCCGCTCGGCCCACTGGGTGGGAGCTGCTCTCTCTGGCACTCCGGGAGGCGGTGTCACGTGGGCCAGCAGTCACTGCCGTGGTACTCGCCCGCCAGCCAGCGCGGGAAAGGAACTCCAGGTGGGAAATTCAGGTAACTGGGCAGTGAACGCCCTTCTCTTGCAGGGCAGACATGACTAAATAAGTATGACTAATAATGAGATTGAAAAACAGCTTTAAGATTTATGTTTCTGGTTCTTATAAAAAGTGCCTGTGGTAACAAGAGATGGAATCCTGCTCATTAGGACACTCAAAGCTAGGGCACCATTCTGCGTCATGACCTGGAGTCCACACGAGGAGAAAGATGCACAGGTGGCCGCAGGTCCCACGGGCCTCCTGACATGACATCCAGTGCAGCAGGAGACGAGGAGACAGCAGCCTTGGGGCGATGTGCCAGGTGGCCCCATGTGCACAGTGTGTGGCAGTCACATGCGCCCTGTGGCCCATTGTGCCCTCGGTGGACCGCCCCAGTGGCTGTCGGGGCAGCATCGCTGAGGCCTGGGGGTGGCCCGGGATCTCCCTGTGGGACTCCAGCAGGAGGCTGAGTCCCGGGTGCCATTGGCTGGTGTCTGGGAAGTTGGCTCTGGAAAGAGCTGGTATTGATAAGGCTGCCTGTCCACCTGGGGCGCCGGCCACCTGCTTTCCCTGGGAACCTGGAGTTTCTGGCGGGTTGTGCCTGCATTCCAGACGCCCAGGCTCAAGCGGGCTTTGTGTCTCCAGGGGGATTTCAACACAGCGCAGGAGCTGCTGCAGCATGAAGGGGCAGGCGTGTGCTGTGTGAGGCCCGGGGCCCAGGAAAACATGGGGTCTGCACACGATTCCTCCAGATGTGCCTGGTGGGGCCTTTCCCTTTGCTGGCGGCCGTGACAGACCTAGTGCAATTGTGCTGTGGGTCCTGCTCAGGGCGGCCCTCCTCCCAGGATCCCAGGGGACGTGGCCACCTGGCAGTCTGGTGTGGCTGTGGGGAGGGACCCTGAGGTGGCCCTGGTGGACAGGGAGGGGTGGGGCTCAGTGTCTCTTCCTGCCAGCCGTGCTGAGTGGCTGCTCTCCGTGTCATGGAGCTCAGCCCGTAATTCTGCACCGTGGGCCCTGGGGAGCTCACTGTGGCTTGTCTTGGCCCGTCAGCTGCAAACCCCATGATCCACCCCCATCTCCACCATGTGGTCATCTCGCCCTGCATGGTGGCCTTGCAGCTAGTCACCTCCCATTCAAACAGGACCCAGAGAACTGACAAGGCTATGCCTTGGGGTCCCTCCCTGCAGCCACACCGGACCGCCAAGCGGCCACATCCCCCGGGATGCCAGCAGGGGGGACACGGGACACCCAGATTCAACTGAACTAGAGTAGAAACCAACTCAGACAAGAGCCACTGGAGGAACGAAAAGTCACAGAGCAAAAAGCTTAACACGAACGACCAAGCCTACGGGGACAGAGCCTGGGGCTTGTACTCTGTCCTTGTGAGGGACAGCGAGCCGGGCAGGCACACACGTCAAGATAAGCCCACTCCTGGCTTAAGACGATGAATGACAGCTGCCGTTTGAACACGGACACCGAGCTGCCTTCAGGGGGTGGTGCTCCCTCTGCCCCCTCCCTAAACCAGCAGCACCAGCACTGCCTCCCACCCGCCCGCTCAGCTCCAGCCCTGCCGCCAGGCACCAGCTCGCGGCGAAGCTGCCGAGCTCTGGGAAACGCACTGTCTGCCTGTCGTGGGTCCCAGACCGTCCCACCCTGGGTGGGCTCTTGGGTCCCTCAAGCAAATGCCACTTAGAAGAAACTTTGTATTTTTGGTTTCTAGGATGCAAGCTTTAAATATAAAACCAGGGATCAAATCGATTAGGTACCAGTGCTACGTGGAAAATGCTTGTATTCTTACAGGATTGGTGATGCCCTGGTCTGGAAGTCCAGCCGGAAGCCTGGCTTCGCTGGGAGGGGTGAGCACGGCATTCAGTGGGTCCCGTGCCCCTCCGGGACCCAGAGCAAAAGGGCACCCACTGGCCATCGGCGCTGACGCAGGCGCTGTTCTCTGACCAGACAAGGCAGGGCCGGCTTCCCCGGGGACCTACTGGCTGCGAGGGTGACCCCCCCCTGCCCTGTGAGCCCAGTGCTCACTGTGCCCAGCAGGGCAGGGAGAGGCCCCAGGCCTGGCAGGGGGCACAGACTGTGGCACAGGCTTTTCTCCAACAACCCACCTGTTCAGGGGAAAACGACTGGCTCCTAGCTGTATCCCGAGTCTTAAAAGCTCAGGGACTTGCCCTAGACTTGGACCAGGACTCTGGGGCTTGGGGGGACCTGGCCCAGTGTCTGTTCTGGTAAGTCTGGGCCATCCAGACATTGAGTACCACCTGGGCCACTGCAGAGGCAGACTTCTGCCTGATGACCGGTGGGCCAGGCTGCTCACATTCACATCCGAGGCCGGTCAGCCTGCGGTAATTCGCTTCCGATTTAACTTGCCACAGTTGTTAAGAATGAGCAAAATATGTCCTTTTAAGCAAGACTCTCAAATGTTGTTAGCAAATAGCTTGAAAGCGTCACTTTGACCTACCCTGCAAGTGGCCGGAGTCCCAGCACATGACAGCAGGGGCTGCACGGCCAGGCGGCGGCCGCCTCGTGTGATTCTCTGCATTTCATCCAACTTGAGTTTCAGCCCCTGGGTGGGTCTTGAGCTGTGGCATGGGCTCTGATCTGCACACCAGCAGGGGAACAGGGCGCTTCTGTGCCTTGGAGGGAGAGGCGGGGAGTGGGCAGAGGGCGATGGAGACTTAGATTCCCCATTTCCAGAAGGTCTTCTGAGACAAATGCTAGGAATGGTCACCAGCCTGCTTCCCGCTGAGGAAGAGGGTGCTGGGTCTGGGGTGAGGAGCAGCTTTACTCAAATTAGTATTAATTTGAGATGGCTAATATTATATCTAAAAATAGCATCAAGGAGTGGAAATGTCTGCCTGCCTGTTGTTGGTCACCAGGCTTGGGTGCCCGTGGGGAGCAGGCGCCTTGATGGTGGCGCCGGGTGGTTTGAATCCCAGCCAAGTGCTATGCAGTTAGGGTGCGTCTCTGGGTGCTCCTCCGGGCCCAGGCAGCGCAGACGAAGAGCCCCTGCTGCAGGGCCCGGCCACCTTGTTTTCCCCCATGTGGGAGCGGGCCTGGCCTGGACGAGCCCTCCCTCAGGCGACCCCGTGTCCTGTGCCCAACCCCGCCAGGGCTGGACGAGGCAAGGAGCACTCCCAAAGCTGGGCCCTCGGTTACTGTAAGTGGGGTGCTGGCTGCACCCAGCTCGGTGCCAGGGAGCACATTCCGTGGAGAGAGGGCTCCACGCTGACCCCGATGCGGAGCTCAGCCCAAGGACGCGACGACCAGGCTGTCCCAGGAAGGGCTCTGGAAGTGGCAGCCAAGAGCGCCCGGGCACAGACCCTGCTCTGCTCCTCACAGTGTGTGGGACCTGCACGTGCGCCTGACCCTGTGCCTCGGTTTCCCCATTCATGCAGTGGGGTCTCACCTCCCCATGGGCTGCCGTGGGCTTCCTGTGTGGGGGCACAGGAGGCGAACACACAGGCGTGGCACTGGCTTCATTAAGCTCTCGAGAATCTCAAATTTTTCCTGAGCCTGTGACCCCAGAAAACACTGCAGATCAGGAAATGCCCCCTTTTCTGTGACCTGGAGGTGGCTTGGGGCAAGGCCACACAGGCCCCCAATTCCCATGCATGGCCACGTCAATGAGCTGAGCTGCTCGTTAGCCCACCTGGTGAAGAGTCCCTCCAGCCCCCAGGTCTCAGGCCCGGGCTCAGCCCTGCCGAGAGCGCGGCCAGCCTGGGGTGAGCGCCCTGAGCCTCCCCGAGCTGCTGGTCACACCAAGCGCGGCCCTGAGCCCCCACACTGGCCTGCTCCTCACCTCCACTCCTCTCTACAGAGCAGGGCAGACACAGACACCCTCTGCGCAGCCTCCCCGTCAGAGCTCCGCTGCTGGGGCCCCCCCCGCCCCCCGCCCTGCTGCATCAGGCCCTCTCCCCGCTGAAATGTCCTTTTGAACACAAGTCTCTCCTCAGTGTCCAGGTTTGCTCGTGCTTTGGCAGGCTCCATGGGGTTTGCTTTATTGTGACAGAGTCAAAGCAGACTAACAGCTAATCTATCCTGACCTGAATTAAATAAATTCTTGGGATAACAGAGGGTTAACACTTCCCATGTCAGAGTGCTCGATGGCAAACCCCCTTAAAGATGAAATCCGTCCGAAACATCGTGAGTGTTCCGACATCACTCCCAGTGAGAGCGGACGCGCCCCTCCAGGCCTCGCACCTGCAATCAGTCCCACTGGGCCTGGTCTGTGACACCAGGTGAACGCATCGGTCCTCACCTGAGCAATGTCCCACTCTTCAGGAAAACCCTTTTGCTTAACTGTGGGCTCCTGTCTCATAAAGATTAGAGAAAGGGGCCTCGGGAGGCAAGTGGGTCATGGGGGACAGCCCCAGTGGGATCAGTGCCTCATCCAGGGGACCCCACGCCCCCTCACCCCGTGCACAGGTGAGGACATGGTGGAATATGCTGTCTGTGGGCCACGAAGGGGCCCCCACCAGAGAGTCCCGTGGATCTCGGGTGTCCAGCCTCCAGGACTGTGAGAAGTTTCTGTCGTTTACAAGCCATCCAGTTGCTGGTAGGTAGAGCGGCCCAAACGGGCAGAGGGGACCACCTTGCTCCTGTGTGAGAACAGGCTCTTCGGACTTGCCAGAGCCAGAGAAGGGCCGCGCGGCGCCGGACGAGGCCGGCTGAAGGCCGTCAGTGCCGGGGGCTGCGTCTGGTTCACAGCGGCCGTCTCCTGGGCTCCACGCTTCCAGCATCTCCTCTCCTGGCTGCCTGTCCTGACCTGGTCCCCCCGACCACCTGGGGGCTCCTCTCTGTCTCCCCACACGTCCCCGTCAGGATGTCAGGACTCCAGGGTGGGCCACGGACCTCCTCCACCAACTTGCCCCAGCTCCCCGGGCGGGGGTCTCCGCCTCTCCCTCCCCACCTCCAGTCAGGATGTGAGTGGCCAGAAGCCCCGAGGTCCACCTCCAGGTCCAGGAGGGACTTGCACCCCAACCTTCTCTTGCCAGCCCATCCCGTGCCCACCCTGCCCCTGGGGTCACACCGTGTCCTCTGAGACCCCTGCCTTCACTCCCCACTTCCAGCCCTGCCCAAGCCCTGCCTCCCCCTCTCAGGCGCACCGTCTGCCCCTCCTTCCCCTCGGCTCTTGCTTGACGCTGGACGTCCACCCAGCCCAGCGACCTACCCGCCGTCTCCATTCTGTCTTCCCGCAGCCGCCAGAAGGGTCTTTCCAGTGCACACACCTGGCCACACGGCCTCTGCCTAAAGCCTTCTAATACCTTGCTCAGGACCTTAAGCAGAGGGTACGCACTCCTGAGTGGACGTGCACCCCTCCCAGACAGGGCGGGCCTTCCCGCCATACCCCTCAACCCTGCCAGTGGCCCGGCCCGAGTTCCGGGCATGGGCGCACCCACCCTCGCCTCTGCTCCTTTATGCCTTTCCTCGGGCTGTTCCCCCTGCCCACATGTCAGCTCAGGTGGGGCAGGCAGCTCACGTGCCCTCTGGTCAGGGCAGACACCATCTGCATCTCTGTCTGTCTCTACCTGTGCCATCGACGTCTCTGTCTGTCCTTCCGCGCCTGTGTATCGCCTGTGCCCGTCTCTGCATCTGTACCTGCGTGCACGTCCCTGCCGGGCCCGTCCCTCTGGAGAACCGACCCCATGGCCAGTCTCCCCAGGATGGGTCACTGTGCTGACAGAAAGCAACAGGGAGGGAAGGGCTGCTCCTAGACCCTTCCCTGAGGAGGGCCTTGGGTCCCTGCAGGTGGGCACAGCGGTGCCACAGAGAAGGGAAAAATGGAGTGCCAGGGGCCAGGGAGTAGCGGGGGCTACATGGACCTCCGAGGACCAGCACCGAGTCAGTGGCTCTGCGGCTATTTACACACACTGGTGAGCTCCCCCGGCTGGGTGTCCCTGGCACACATCTGGGTGGTTCCACTGACACGCAAGGAGCAGCGCCCGGGCCCCTGGCAAAGGCTGCTCTTAGACACAGGGCAGCAGCCCCCACCCTGGGGTGACCCAGGAGGCCCATATCCGCCCATCCTGGTCCTCCCTGGTCATCCACAGTGGGGTCTGCGTGCCCACAGGTCCCTCCTCCTGAGGGGCCAGGACGCGAACAGGCTACGAGTCACGACCTACAGGGACGCACCGGACGTCAGCCGAGACTCGGCAGGTGTGGACAGCGTGCTCCAAGGGCAGCAGCCTCGGAGGGTGACGGGCTGACATGCTCCCCAGCTGTTTCTGTCAAGTGGGAAGTTGATGAGTGATCTTAAGGAAGAACATTACTATCACCACTCTCAGGTGCTTGGAGCGAGAAGCAGCCCTCAAGATTGGGGTAAGAAGGGCATAAGGGGCACTTCCTACCTGTTGGTAACTCAGGACTGACCAGAAATGGCGCCAGCACATGGGGCTGCAGTCAGCACAAAGGGCCTGCCCCTCTGCCACCCAATCTCCTGAAGGGCCAGTGTATTTACAGTCGAAATACCTGGGACACAGCGAGAAAGGTGGTGTCCATGAAGAAGGCTGCAGACCCTCACCGTGACACAAAACGAGTCTTAAATGGAAAAATTAATCACACTGTGGAATGAGGGCTTCCGTGTGAACAGACAGTCCATGTGGAGAGTAAGATGGCTTGTTGACCTTAATCATCTAACACATTTCCAATGACAGCCCAAATCAGGTGCGTTTTTTGTGTGCATGTGTGTATTTGTATGTGTGTGTCCCTTGATCATTTGGTTCTGAAGATCATGTGGATTCAGGTCCTGGAAGAGTAAATGTTTAAGGACAGCCAAGAAGTGGGCACAGAGGCATGAGCAATTCGCTCTGCAGATGGCAAAATCTGTGATGTCCAAGTCGTACCTCACGTGAGGTCACGCACTTGACCTGTGAACAATGCACATGTCAGCACTTGGCCCCCGGGGTCGCAAAGTCTGCATATGGCTTTGTCTCCTCCCAAACTTGACTGCTAATCACCCACTGTTCACCGGAAGCCTTATCAATGATGTGATTGTTGATTAGCACACATTTTGTATGTTCTATATATTATATGCTGTATTCTTAAAAAAGTAAGCTAGACAAAAGAAAATGTTTGTTCAGATTGTCATAAATCTCCAAAAAAATTTCCAATATATTTATTGAGAAAAAAATCTGCACATAAGCAGACCAGTGCAGTCCAAACCCATACTGTTCAAGAGGAACTGTGCATTTATATCAGCGGAATAAAACAGTGTTCAGAGACAGATTCACTTATCCACTGGAATTTAGTGAGAAAGGTGGTATTTCACACCAATGGGCAAAGAATGAAGCATCCAGTAACTACAGCTGGGGACATGAGAGATCCTTTTGTAAGAAAATGGAGGTTCTTTTCACACTCCACATGAAAAAAAAAAAATCAGATGGATCAAAATCTAAATAGTAATTAACTATAAAATGATTAGAAGAAAATTTAAAATAATTGTTTATTTGAGGCTAGATTATCACAAAACCTAAGCTATTTCTAAAAAATCCAAAAGTCTTAAAGGGTTAATATTCCTAATATACAAATGGCTCCTGTGAAGCAGTGAGGAAGAAAAGAAAAGAAAAATGAGCTCAGACGACGATCAGGTACCTCAGAGAAGAAGACATGCAGGTGGACATGAGTACATGGAAAGATGTTCAACTCTGTAATAATTAAAAAGTAAAAACTAAATATTTTACCTATCACGCTGGCAAAACTTAAAAAGCTTGATACTGTTGCCTTTTTTCACATGCTGCTAGTGTGTGTATAAGCTGGCAAAGCCCTTTTGCAGAGTAATTTGGCAATAAAAATGCACATACTCTATGAGCAAAAAAATCCCATTTCATGTAATCTAATTTACAAAAATTATAGCATAAATGCATATATTTGCACAAGAATAATAACTTCAGCTTTGACTGCAACAGCAAATAAACAAATAGAAAACAAGGTATCGGTGAGGCTATTTCAGTATTTTATGTCATTAAATAGGAGACACACCTCTAGGCTCTGGCTGGGGAGGATGCCCAGCTTCATTCGCTTGCTGTTAAGTGTTTTAAGCAAATCATGGAACAGCAACACTTGACTACACTTTTGAAAGCAAAAGAACCCAAATGCAACAAGAAATAAGGGTCCACTCCCACAAATGTGTGTGGGGTGGGGGCGCGAGTGTGCCTTTATGCTTGAGGTTGGTGGCAGGGTGTTTGCTTCAGGGGGCCGCGATGGGTTGGGGGTCAGTGGGGTGAGACCCTGGTGCTCTCGCTTCCCAGAGAGCAGCCGTGAGTTAACGCATTCTTTGAAAGGGGGCAGGTGCACCTGCTAGCCTGGCCCGGGGCAGGGGGTGGATGCCTAATGCATGGTGCAGACAGGGTCCTGGAGGTGGAGGTGGGCGTGTGGGAGAGCCTGCCCGTTCAGCTGGAAGAGCTGGCCAGGCCCAGACTGGCTCTGAGGGCAGGACTTGTGGGCACAGTGAGCCTGCGACACTCAGGTCCGAGACGTGCAGGTGGCCCCGCGTGCTGCCCACCAGGGTCGGGCCTCCTCTGGGGACCCAGGCATTGCCCGCCTAGCTCAGGGGTGTTTCCATGGGGTCGCCCAAGGGCCCTCTCTCTCTTCTTCCCTCCACTCTGCATCTCTACCGCTGACCCCAACTCACCGCGGCAGGAATGGAAGCAACTCCTCAGGCTTTATTTATTTTCTTGGAATCATCCTTTCAACTAAGAGCTTCCTCTTGGCTTTTATGTAAAGTCGGTAACAAACAGACCTCAGCTGTGACCTTGCTCAGAACTGCAATTCTTGATTTTGCCTGAAAATATACCTATTATTCCAAGAGTCCTCTCATACGTCATCTTTCTCAGGAACCTCCTTGGTCAAAAGAGGCCTTGCGCCCACGAGCCCCGTCTGCCTGGGTACCCTTGCCCGGCCTTTCGCCTGCCACGCTCTGTAGTCTGCAGGCAAAGCTGGGCGCGGTGGCGCCACCCTGCGCAGCCCCTTGCCTCCTGGGCCCGCCGCCCTCGTCCCCCAAGTGGAGTGGCTCTTGGAGATGCCGCAGCCCCCCCACCTGCCTTTGGAGCCCCTAGAGCACAGCGCCAACATTCCCCAAGACCCCCGAGGCCCAGCACAGCCGGGGAGAACGGGCGGAGGTACCGTGGAGGGGACTGGGCTCAGGGAGTCTCGCCCTCGCTGGCCCAGACCAGTCCCTGGCCATCCCCTTAACCTTCACCTACCCAGTGATCAGCGATGTCCCCTCTTCTTCTGGGCTGCTTGTGGGCAGGGACAGCGAGAGGCTGAGGGGCAGGAGGATGGCTGTGTCTGCACCAGGAGCTGAGCACCACCACGGGTGCCCAGTCAGGTGTAAGCGCCCCACTGCCCTGCAGCATAGCTGGGGCTTCCAGGGCCTGGAGAAGGCGTGCAGCCAGTGCACGGCCCCCATCACATCTGGGGCAGCTGTGTGGTCTCTGTGCTGCTCCCCGACCTCCCAACCACCTTGCTGGGACCTTGGGCACCTTAAGTGCCCACCAAGTAGCTTTAGGTGAATGAATATGCCCTTCTGCCAGCCATGCTGTGGTGAGGCCTCTGTCCCCATGTGGCGCAGGCTCCGCTGAGCAGCAGGACGCTCGCACTGGTGCAGGTGGGCAGAGCTGCAGTCAGTGCCACTTCCCACGGCGGGAGCCAGGGCACCGGGGACGCAGCATCCTGACGCTGCTGGGGACGAGGAGTCGCGCTTTCCAGGACTGCGTGTGCTTACGCACTTCTTATTCATGAGCTTTGCATTTTAAAGTGTGGCTGGAGATTCCACATGAATCAGTGAACACCCCCTTTAACTTCAGAGCACGAAGGCGGATCAATTTCTGTCATGCTCACACAGCCACGGATGCGGTTTTAAAATCCATCTCTTTTCTCTAAAGCGGAGGCTAGGGACCTCAGTTTGGGATTTATCAACAGTGATGAGCTTAAATAAACGAGCTAATTTTCTCTATGTCTTGTAGGCTTTCCCCCCAAATGAATGGAATCCCCTTGTGGCATGGGTGGGATGGAGTGGTGTCTGTGA
The DNA here is from genome assembly GCF_030020395.1 of Manis pentadactyla. NCBI lineage: Eukaryota > Metazoa > Chordata > Mammalia > Pholidota > Manidae > Manis > Manis pentadactyla. Next base: position 148,566,067 of record NC_080025.1, read on the forward strand.
CCTGCTCTCTGGATGGGCTTGTGAAGAGCTGCCCAGCTGTGCATCTCTGGAGTTGGATTTACACAGAAAATGCACTCTTTTTGTTTAAAGTGAATGTCACAGACTAATAAAAACCACCAACTTTTCTAGAGAAATTTAGTCGGTCCTTTCCGAGAGACTGCAGACACTGGCCTGCGTATCGGGGTGGAGGTGGGGCTGGTTCACTTAGGGGCTCAGCACACGCCCTGTTGTTGCCCCCCCACCAGATACTTGGGCTTCTGGAGGTGGAATTTCACTCTTGAATTGTTCATGTGGACAGGAGTTTGGGGCGGGGAGGGGTTGCCCTGGCGCAGGCCTTTGCTTTGTGTCTCCCGGGGGTGCCAGGAGGGGCACTCACTGCTGCCCGTGGACTCCCCGGCTCCTCTCCATAGATCACTGTCACGCTCGGAGACAGGACCATGGCCTCTGTGGGGCCCGTAAGCACCCAGGACACGTGTCGCCGAGGGGCCCCGGGGCCTGGTGCCGGCCGCCCCGGAGTGCCCCGTGCCTGCCGGCGCATCTCCTTTCTTGCACGGAGGCTGCGGCGTGGGCCCCCCTTCTGACGTTTCTGTGGGTGTTGGCCTGAGCCAGCCGGCGGGCCTTGCTTCTGAGAAAACCTGCAGCTGAGGCTGCTCCCAGCCGCAGCTCTGCCCGCCCACTGTCTCGGCCTTGGAGGCCCCGTGCATGCAACCTCTTGTCGTTCATTTTAGATTCTGATGGGCCCACCGTGGGCCAGAGGCAGGGGACTGCACAGGAGCCACCCCTTCGTGCCCGGACAGCCCGGGAGGGAGCACCCCCATGCAGTGTGGCCCGCACAGCCCCTGGGAGAAGCAGGCCGTGGGGCTTGCCTCAGCAACTCACTCCCTGGGGCCTCGGGAGCTCAGGTAGACACCCCCACATGGTGGGGCCCCAGGATGACAGCACCCTGTGAGACTGGCATGCGGCGTGTGGCTCTCCTGACCCCCCACTGGAGAAGCAGGAGCTGCCCTGTGTTTGGACAGCCTCCTGGCCCTACCCCCGGGTTCTCCACCATGAGGGGGTCAGAGCGGGGCAGGAGGGGGTGGCAGGCTGCAGCGGCCTGCGCCAGGCCTGTGGCCTGTTAGAGTGGGCAGTGGCTCAGACATAAGCAGGACGAAGGGGCGAGCCCGTGACCGAGGAAGCCTCTGTCCCGGTCACCCCGGGCCTCCCCAGTCCCCCAGTCAAGACGCCGGTCTTATCGGGAGGCCCAGACCACCGAGGACCCCTGGACTGTCAAGAGGCCCGGGACCACAGGGGTTTCCTGAGGTCAGGCCTGCGCAGGTCAGAAGACCTTGTCGGCAAGTAACCCCGCCTCATCAGAATAACGTCTAAATCTCATTAGCATTGCGGTTCTGGTCCCACTGTGGGCTTCCCTTAGGTACTTATGGGTAAAGTGCCTGCGCACTGACATAAAGGTTATACAACCTGCAGCTGTCAATCAGCCTGCCAGTCAAAGGACACAGAAGCAGGGCAGGACTTCCTGCATGTTAAGGAAAAAATAAAAGCCAGCTGAACCCCAGCGGTGAGGCTGCCTCTGGTCCCCGGCCAGCTGCTGTCCTGCCTCAGAGGCACTTTTTGCTCGAGCCCAGTGAAGTCCTCCCTGCTTTTTCTTGCTATCTGGTCTCTCACCTGAATTCTTTCTTTGGAGAAGGCAAGAAAAAGGGGGACTCAGTGCCTTCTACCAGTAACAGCACTGCTGTGGGGAGGGGGCCTGGCCGAGGCTGGGGCCACTGCAGGTCCCCAGGCTGCGTCCCTGATCGGCGTGCTCACACCTGCCGGAGCCCCCCGGGTGCCCTTCTGCCTGTGGCCCTGGCCGCCCGCCAGCAAGGGCTGCTCCTGCGGTCTGTGCTGCAGGCTGCCGCTGGCGCTCGGGCTCCCGAGACAGGTCGTGGGTGGGGGTGGCAGTGGGGTCCCTCCTGAAGAGCCCGTGCGCCTTGCCCTCGCTTCGAAGCTCCGCAGCTTTCGGACGAGTGTGGAAGCAGCCCCTCCCACTCCGTGCACGAGAGGCGGGCAGACACGACAGCGGTGCTACCTGCTGTCTCTCGGCTGTTTGTAGGCTGGGACTCAGCCCTTCATTGCTTATTTGAACACACAGGAAAACCATAAAAGGGAAAAATCGGTGCCTGGTGCAGTTAGTGTTTTCTGTCGTTATTCACTGCAAAGCAGCCCACAGAGCCTGAAAGTAAGGAATCTGAGTGGGATCGACGACCACCTGGACCTCCAGGTGGAATAAGGCACTGACTCCCTTTTCTGATAACCTGCACAGCTGAAACCCCTTCAGCATCACGAGCAGAATTTAAATCACGATATGCCTAATGTCCAGGCCTACTCCGGTCATGCTAAAGTCCAACACCTCGTGTTCCCGCACAGGCGTTACAGGCAGAACCCAGTGTGGATCTGATGTGACTGTCACGTAGTGAGACTCCGGCCCAGGGCTCACGCACCCGCCCACACCTGGCCGCCTGGGGCCACGGGCTCGCCTGGGCTGCAGAACGATGAGGTCTGACCTCAGGGAGGACCCAGTCACTGGCATTTCCAACCCTCCCAGGTAAGTCTACTATGCCCGGTGGAGAGCCACTGCCCCCGGCTGCCAGCTCCCCACCAGGCTCCTTCCCCCCAGCGGGTGCTCATGGATGTCAGGGGCTCTGCGCCGTCATCTGTGGACGGCCTTGCACCCAAAGTCCCTCTTACCCACTTCTGGGCAGGCCCCGGATTTCAGCCAAACCAGCGTTGCTGAGGAGACCTGGCTTCATGTGAATTTTAAGCTCTTAAAAACAGCAAAGCAATCCTTCATTACAGAATGCGACCGCCACCATGGAGGGCTTTTCACAGACGCCTCCAGGGGCTCCTGGGCCAGCTGGGGAAGTACCTGTGGGAGGCGCATGGCCTCTCCAGGCCGCTTGGCCACAGGGCTCCCCTGGTGCACATCCTGAGGATGCCAGCCCAGCTTCCTGAGGAGCCCTGGCCACATCCCTGCAGCATCTGGCAGGGACCCCCTCCGGGTATCCCAAGAGGGTGCCTGGCAGGGGACACATGGACCCACAAGACCCAAAAGCAGAGAGTGATTTCAGGGGGTGTCTGCAGCATGGTCAGCACCTTTACAGGGTGAAATGGGTACACTGCAGGCACCAGGAGTAACAGCAAGGAGGAAAGGTCCCAGAGGTGGGGCCTGGGGTTGGCACTGTTAAGCAGGCTCACCAGCAGAGTGGGGAGCTGGGCCGGGCTGACTGGTATTTCTCCCGCCTCACCACCAGCTTCCTATTTTCTGGGACAGCTGCAAGCTGCCCGCCCTGTGGCATTGCTTTCCTGGCCGGTGGTGAGGGCCTGCGCGTGCTTGCACCAGGCGGTTTCAGATTCCTCCTCTGCTCACTTTCCACCCTCAGCCCCTGTCCTGAGGCCCCACCTCCAAGCAGCTGAGTCCAGAGAGAGCCCTGGGCAGCCCCTGGGCCTGCGAGTCGGCTGTGCCTGGCCACTGCGCCACGGCTCTGTGTGCCAGAGGAACACGGAGAGATCTAAAGTGAGAGGCACCCCAGGAGGGTCTGCGCTGCGGATGGAACGCAAGTGTCACCAGGCCCCAGGAGCTGAGGAGTGAGTTTCGGGGACTCCTGTACCTTGAAACCATGTGCAGAAGGGTTTGGGCGTGTCCCCACCATCAAAGGGGCCTATCCCTGCCCCACAAACTGAGACCAGAAATGGTGACGGATCAGTAACCCAGTGCCGCACAGCCCCACGCCTGGCTGTTGGTGGGACACTATTCCTTCCCCGGAGCAGACGGAATGCTCACCGGGTCTCCATAGGGTGGGAAGAAGCCGCTGCACCCTGCCGGCGCCACGCCCTCATCCAGGCTCCCCGCCAGGCCCAGGCTGACAGTCCCCACCCGCCCCCACACTGGTCACACCAGCGCACACCTGGTGCTCACACCCTCTTGGCCTTGGTGTCGGCGGGCCACGGCTCAAGCCACCTGGCGCCTTAGGGTTGGTGCCTAGTCCAGTGGGGAGAGGCCTCCCAGTACCAAGAGCAAGATTGCCCTGAGGCCCCCGGGAGTTGCCCCTGCGATGCCAATGAGGCCTGAGGGCAAAGATCGGAGGGCACGAGGTTTAGCAGGGTCAGCACTAAATCTCACACACCCAAGGTGCAGGGGAACAAAGAACTGGGAGGGAGGAAGCCTCTCCCCGAGGGTGTCCTGCCCATTTGCCCGACCACCCCGCGCATGACCAATATGATGGTGCAGAGCCACCGGCACCGGGAAGCGGCCTGTAACAGAGGGCCGGGCGCAGAGCGGCTGACCCAGATGAGGCCCAAGGAACCGGCCGCACTGCTGGAGCAGCACGGCAGCCCTGGGACAATGCCCCTGCTCAGGCTGGTCGGGTGTGCCGCCTGGGAACGGCACTGCCATGGGCCAGTGGCCCGGGCCTGACCCCACGGGGCCAGCCACTGTAGGGCAAAGCAGTTCCCGGATCCAGACAGGAGGGGGCGACAGAGAGCAGCTGGCGCGGGCCTGCGGCGTGTGGGGCCGCGCTGGAGGTTGGGGCCGGGGGAGGAAGGGCCGGTCAGTTCGGTACCCGAGGCTGGGCGAGCAGAAGCCAGATCCAGGGACTGGGAAGGAGGCGTGCAGTTTTGGTCCCTGACTTCTCCACTCAAAGCGGCGTTTCTGCCTCATTTCCTAAGGGTGCCGCCTGAGAGGACACACGCCGTACGTTTTCGTCTGCCTGTGATGGCAGGCGGGGTCGGCCTGGAGCAGGCCCGCGGGTGGGCCACAGCCAGCGCACCGGCGATTCGTGCCCCAGCCTTCCAACCGCTGGGCGCCCTTAGCCGCATCCTGATGGTGTTTCCCTCGGGAATGTAGTAAAAGCCCGAGTAACATCCCCCAAGTATCCAAATAGCCCCAGAGGTGCCCTGAACTTGAATGCAAAGGAACCCGTCCCAGTGTGACCGAGCGGGCGAGCCCACGTGAGGGACCTGGCCCCCTGCATGCTCTCCTGGGCCTCGCCTGCCCTCTCCAGACAACTGTTTCATGACTTGGCTGTCCTCTCGAGGCCACAGTTGCAGATTCCTTCCCAGATGCCCCCCCAGGATGAAATTGGGCCGTTTCTGTGAGCGTCCCTGTTGGGCAAGGCGCCTCTGCGTCTTCCCCTCCGACCACAACTCCACACTCGCGGTGCTTCTGGGGTCTCACCTCAGTTCGGGCTTCGACTTGTCCGGGTGCAGCCGCGTGGGCTCCCCGCTTGCCTGCTCACTGTTAGGGGGGGGCCAACCCCAGACCCGGTCAGCATCACGGAAGAGGGGTGGTGTCAGGTGGAGGAGGAACAGAGGCTGCCCGGTGAAGTCGTGCCCTGGTCACCGTGTGAGAGGCAGGCCAGGGGCTGTTTCCTTCTTCCGTCTTCCAGTCCCACAGGACGTGCCTCCTGTCTCTCCCCTGGCCTGTACCCGCTGGGGGTACACCAGACGGGCCCCAGGGAGCAGGGGCGCCTGGGCGCCCTTCGGGGTGGGCCTGACCAGGAACAGGGGCGCTGTCTGGAACCCCTGCTGGCCCCTCGGCGGTGCTGGGTTGCGTGGAGGGAAGGTCTCGTCCAGCCACTGCCCCTCCTGACTCCCCACCATGAGAGCACGCAGCCACATAGCCATGCCACACCAAGCTGGCTGATTTGCCTTCACTTTTAAATTCTCCTCGTGTCTCTGCTGCTTCCTTTGGGCCGTTTCCGCCCTATCTCCACGGCACGTTTGTAGCTTCATACGCAGAATGCGACCCAGGAGACCTTCCCACACTGGGGCCACTTCGATCTCCACACCTGCTACTCTCCTGGGCCCCAGCCCTGACGTCCCGCCTTGCTTTTGAGAACCCTCTGCCTGTCTTCCAGAATGTGACACTGCCTCTAAGGCAAAGCCCCAGGGGGTGCCAGGGGTGCCTCTCCAGCCCTGTCCCCTCGGACTAGGGTCCGGTCACCATGCTGGTGTTCCCGTCTGCATCAGGAGCAGAGCGGCCATTTCTTCCCAGTCATTTGCGGGGCCTCACCCACATGCCAGCACACGCAGATGGGTGCCCGCTTCCACACGGCTTCTCCTGGCTGGGCGTGTCCGCCTTCGGTCTGCTCCTTGCGTGGGCCGGCTCCTTCTCCTGACCGTGGAGCCCGCCCCCCCCTTCAGGGTGCTGATGAGACAGTCACTCCCCATAGTCAGGGCATCGTGTTCACTTTATTAATTTCCTCCTCTCTGCCAGCTGATACGGGAGGAGGAGGCTGGCCGAGAGAGGTCTCCACTCCATGTGTTTGAAGGTGATTCAGCTGGAGCCGGATGGCCGGTGCGCACGGCTGTGCAGGCTGGGCCTCCTGCATCTTCAGTGTGATGTGCTCTGCGGGGGCCGGCCCATCTCCGGGGATTTGCCTTCTCACCACGGGTGCTGCTGCCGATGACCTCAGCACTGTCCACATGGTTGTGGGCACCCCACGTCGTCTTTTCTCTGAGTTCCCAGTCCAGGCCAGAGAAGAGGCCCAACAGCCTGTGGCCTCTAGTCCAGGTTCTTGCCCCGAACACGACGGCCCCCAGATCCCTGCTGCTTGTTCTGTCCTGAGCCTCTGAGGGTGAGGCCTCTACCCTCAGCATGGGGCTCTGCCCTATGGAGTGTCACTCCCCAACCCCAGGAGAACAGGCTGGCATCTGGCCACGGCGGGGCCTCGATGGACGAACAGAAACGTCAGGGCCGCCAACCTCCCAGCAGCTGCCCTGGCTGGGCCTCTCCCCCGGATGGTGAGCCCAGCAGCTCCCTGATGGGGACTCCTGCTCCTTGCTTACCACCCAGGGAAGGGCCCTGCTGCCCCTGCACCCTCGCTCTCCCTGCATGGGGGCCAGCCCCCCACCTGGAGCCTCGGCACCATCAGAGCGGGCACTGTGGGCTCCCATCTCCACCTGACCTCGTCCGTTCCACCTGGAGACCCCCAGACCTCTGGGTGGGCTGCAGTGAGCAGAGACCTCTCTGCCCTCACTGCCCCAGGCATGCAGGCAGCAGCCAGGGCTGGGACGCCAGCTGCGGGGCATGTGACACTCCCGTGTTACCTCGGCGTCCCCGCGGTGGCTCCTTGTGGTCCTGAGCTCAGAGACGTCACTTCTGAAGTCATAGTCCCCTCTGCTTCTCCCAAGTAATGCTGGGGCTGTCCCATTAAACACTGCGTCAGGGGTCACACTGGCCATGTGTTAATTCCTTTACTTTTCACAGGAGCCCATCAACAGACACGTCATCCCCACATGCTGCCCGTGGAGACTGGGTCCTGAAGGAGGAGGTGTGACTGCAGCTCTGTGGGCAGTGGCGCAGGGCCAGGATGCAGGCCAAGCACGGTGCCCAGTCTGTGCCACCACATCAGTGCTGCCCTCACTTCCTAGCTGAGTGGCCACAGACCACCAGGTCTAGATCCACCCAGCAAAGCAGTGGGACTCAGGCCTTGGCTGCATGGACAAGCCGCACCTGTGAATAGGGTCCTCTGATGGGTCCTGCTCTCAGCATTAGGGGAGGAGGGGCCTGCAGCAGGGCGGAGGGGGTGCGACCCTGAGGCTGGGGGCCAGCAACCAGGCTCAGGGGCCCCGAAGGCAAGCATGCTGTGAGTTTGTGGCTAGGGGAGGGGTGGGAGCTGAGGTCACGCTCTGCGGACAAGGCGCTGAGGCTGCGGAGGGCAGCGGGGGTCAGGAGCCATCCTAAGTCAAAGGGCTAACACTGCTCACCTCCCTGAACGCTCCTCAGGGCTCGGTCCCAGCTGCTTGCCCACCTGGATTCTAACTGCTCCCTCGGGCTTTAAAGAGAACTTGGAAGCACTTGATGCCCACACAGATATCTCTGCCTCGTGTCCCCCACTAGGCTCTGAATTTATCTGAATATCACGAATGTGGCTTGTCCAGGCACAGCTAATTGCTTCCCACCAGAACTGAGCCCAGCCCTATGGCTTCTTCTCCAGACAAGGCATGGCTGTCAATCTTCCAAAACCCAGGGCCTTGTTATGGCCCTTGTGCCTGTTGCTTGGGTGACTGCACATGAACAGCCCATCTGCCCCTTCCCTGCCATCACTCTGACCTTGTAAGCACAACATCATAGCTGCTGGGGTGCCTGCATTTGCATCCTGTCTCCTTGCCTCATCTCCCGCTTCCCTCTGTCCATGCCCTGCAGGGATTCCAGAGATCTTTCAAAATCCTAACTTGAACCACACTGCCTGCCTCCCTGAACCCCACTGCTGGCTTTCCATCCTGTTCAGGACATACTCCAAAGTCCTCTAGTGCATGGCAAGCCTGGGGTGTCTGGGTGCCCCCTCCCGCCCCCCAGCTGCTCTTCCTTCTTGTCCTCAGCTATGCCAAGGTCAGCCCCAACTTGGTCTTTGCATTTTCTCTCCTGGGTCTCTTCCAATTGGGTTCCTCCATCAGCCTGGAGTCGCCCCTCAGAGGCCTCCTGCCTCCGGTTGTCACCTGTCACATCACTCATTATCTGAAAGGACCTGTCCACATGCTTGTTTAAAACTCCATAATAAGGCATCTCCCAGCAGGTGTGTCCCACCTGGCCCTCACCTCCTGAACCGCAACGTGTGCACGGGAGCCACTTAACACAGCTGTGCTGGACGTCGGGTGGCGTCTGTGCATGCTGCCTCATGGAGCTGCTCCCAGGAACGCCCTGCTGGAGTCGCTCTGCGCAAATAAATGCTGTGTTTCCCCCTCTTACGCCTTGTACATTTTAAATGTGTTCGATGCTTTGTTAAAGAGAGGGCCTTCAAAAACCCTTCAAAAATATGAATATCCAATTCACAGCTTGCTCCTCACATCACAGTGCTGTTTACAAGATGCTGTGCGCGTTCTGCACATCTAATCTGATCATGCGGTACAGGGAGAAGCTACTCCAGACCAGAAGTGGGGCTGAGTCCAGGAGCGTAACTGGTTCTGCGTGGCACTGCCGTAGAGGCTCGTCTCTCAGCAGGTCCTGTCTGGAATGACGGCGGTGAATCAGGATAAATGCCATTGCTTATTGGACATTGTTTTCTCATCTCCAGAAAGAACTGTAGTGATTTATTCATCCGGCTCCTTGCATTTGGAGAATGTCTCATGAGTTACTCATTAATCCATTTGAGGGAGACACTAGGCTCTCCTGTGGCAGCAGCCACACATTTTTTAAAATGTCAAACTCCACGGAAAAGAGTACAAATCCTCATTTCTGCCCCACTGGGGTGAGAAATCTGTGGGTGATAGGGTGTAGTAAAAAGCACATATTTTTAGCTTTCTTGAACACATTATCTTGGAAGAAAAGAAAATGTTTTAAAGATATATAAACAACTATTCTAGGGGAAAATTTGATGGACATGGTATAATTTTTTGACAAATGATATTTGGGGAAAATTCATAGGAGAAGTAACTGTTGAGTAAACAGAATTGTGACTCAAGGTCCTCTGAAAGGACGCCCCGGCTGGGGTGAAGAGCAGGGGCAGCGCTCGGCCCGCAGGTCAGGCCTGGCCTTACTGGAAGCTCGCAGGGTGTTGTTCAGTGGCTGAAACCACGCACACGTACTCTTGGGCCGTTCTGGAGCCGGAATCCCCAGCGGTCTCGCTGGCTGCAGAGTTGGCTGCAGGACCCCCTGCCCGGGGCTCCACGTCTGTCCTCTGAACACATTTTACAGTGCTGTATCTACCAGTTCAGTGTCGTACTGCGGGTCCCTGGACTTACTCACCTCGTGTGACTGACACTCCACACCCACCGATCCCCTGCGCCCGCCCCCGCCCCAGAGAAGGCCACTCGCCTCTGCTTCAGCGAGCGCACCTGCTTAGACCACTCATGCACGTGGACTCAGACGGTGTTTGTCCTTCTGGGACGCGTGCTGCGCTGAGCGCCACGTCCACGACCTTCCTGTGGGTCGTCGTGAGTGGTGGGATGTCATCCTCTTTAAGGCTGATGCCGTTGCCGTGTGTGTGTGTGCGCCAGCCCTCTGTCCACTCACTCACAGGTGGACACTGAGCCTGTGTCCACGTCTTAGCTACTATGACTAATACTGCAATGACTGTTGGGGGGCAGCTGTGTCACCTGACACCAGGTGTGATTCCCACCGTCCAGCACCGAATGCCGCGGTGGATTTGCCCCCTGCGTATACAGACACCAGTAACCGCATACACAGCAGTAACAGCAGTGTAAGTCCATGCGGGTGCCCGGACCCGACCCCAGCGCGTGGGAGTGAGTGGGAAGGGGTCTTCTCCAGCGGCAGCAGGGGGTCTGGGAACTCCCCCCAGACCCCCAGGCCAAGGGCTCCGTCCTCCGGGACCGCCCTCCACGCCCCTCCAGACGCAGGTCCCCAGCCCCAGGCAGGTCCCCTGCTTCCAACCCACCGGCTACAGACTGGAAGGCCCCCGGCCACTCCCTTGGGCTCCATCGGTTTGCTGGAGCGGCTCACAGAGCTCAGGAAACGCTTGTTTCCCAGCCCAGGAAAGGGAACAGCCAGGCGGAGAGACCCGGGGCAGGTCCCCCGTGAAGGGGCTTCTGGCCTCGCCGGGCCTGGGGCCCGCGGGGAGCAGGACTCGGCCGGCGGGGCAGAGCCCTCCCCGGGTTGGTGGGGGCTCCGTTGCGTGGGCGTGACTGACGGACTCACTGGCCACTGGCCGGCCCAGACTCCAGCCCCGCCCCTGCCTCTCGTCAACGTGACCAGGAACCCGCCCACCTGTGAGGCTCCGCAGGGCTTCCGGGAGCCGCGGGTGCGGGTCAGTGTGTCCTGGACGTGCTTACTCGGCGGCACGAGTGGCCGTGACTCACCGTCTCACGGCAGGAACCCTCGTGGGGTCCCGGTTTCGGCCCTCTGAACAGGCGGGGCACGTGGGCTCGCCGCCCCCGGTGGGCCTGCCGTCGGTTCCCGCGGCATCTCCCCCGGCGGCGCAGGCTTCCTTCTTCCCCACGGCCCCGCCGACCCTCGCCATTTCTTGTGTGTTTGGTGTTTCTTGTTTTTTCTTGTCATTTCCGTACCGTCGTCACCCTGCCCGGCAGGTGGGGGCGGTTCCTCCCAGTCGAGGACCTGGGCGCCCAGCGCATCTTCCGCCGCCTCCCCTCAGCCCTCGAGCCCGGCAGGCGGCCAGGGACCCACGGGAGGCCGGGCGCCCTGAGCGCGACTCCACCGGACGGAGGACCTCCCCGGTGGTGGTGTTCCCTGCGGGCGGCTCCGGAGTCATCCCTGCACCCCCACCCCGACCCAGGCCTCCCCCCGCCGCGGTCCTGGACCCTCGGGGGCTGGGGTTCCCGTGCGGAGGGGCGCAGAGTGCCGACAGGCTTGGCCGCTTCCCTCCAGCCCTTGGACCCTCCCGCAGGAGCCACGGGGAACAGCCACCAGCCGTGCCGACGCCCTCAGACGTGTTTTCCACCAAAACCAGACAATTGCCAATTCCAGTAAGAATTAGGAAACATTTTATCTTCTCTCATAATAATGATTATTACTTCCTTTCCCCTATAGTACTTTTTATTACAACACGTTTGGAAGGCTTTCGTTAGACCTTGTTTCTTTAAGAAGCAAACAAATAATACACATACACATGCAAGCGCGCGCGCACACACACACACGGCATCAAGGTTTAAAGAAAAGGAAAAGCTTCTCCAGAGGGAAAGGTGGCTTATTCCCAACATCTTAGAAGCTCAAAGCGCACTTCTCTTATGAATTGGGTGAGAGATTATTTCTTCCTTATAAAAGGAAGAAATAAGATTGTAAAACATGCAAAAAATTTAAGTGGGCAACAGGAAGGAATTCGGACACAGGGAACATGTGTTGGGCATGGTCATGGCACAGCAGGGGCAGCACAGTTGCTCGGGCGCTGGGTTCCCAGCCTCACCAGCTCAGGGGCGGGGGTGGGGCACAATTGGGTTACTATTCCAGAAAGAGGAAAATCTCAATTACTTAGCTCAATGCTGCAACTTCCATTAAAGGTCCATATTTTGCAAAGTAGAACAGAAGCAACTGAACAGGGAAAGGTCCAGTGGAGGCCCAGGGTGGCTCCACAGGGCAACCACAGACAGGGGCCTGGGAGGGCCATGTTCTAGAGAGTGGGGAGGCCCCTGTGCGTGCGGCGTATGCTCTGGGCCTGCCATTCCACATCACCGTGGGCTCCAGAACCAGGGTCCCACGCCCTGGCACGGTGAGCTCATGCAGTTAGCAAGAGCCATCCCCATGTAGGCTGAGGCTCCGCGCACAATCTCAGCAGGTGGCGAAGCCCAAGTGGTCCTGGGGGGTTGCTGGCACTGTTCCCACTTGGCCCCACGTGCAGGAGTCGGGAGTGCACAGGTTGGAAAGCAGGACGCCGGCAGCCACTGAAAAACATGCAGGTGTGTGCCCCCGAGGCTGGGAGGCTCTGGCACTCTGAGGCCAGGCTGCAGCAATGCGTCGTCTCCGCAGCTTTGCCAGATGCTCGAGGGGACAGCAGCGCACTCTGCGAGGCAGCCTGACATCGCAGCCCAGGTGCGGCGGAGGCAGCGTCCCCAAGCTCTCCCAGGCCATGCTTGCCTGCTCGGGTTGGGGGAAGGTGTTGGATGTCACAGGCACACTGGCTCGGCCTCCCGGGATAGGCCAGTAAGCATCCTGAGCAGCATTTCTGTGGCCTAGACGCCTGGCTTTATTTCATCTTTGTGAGGAAAATCTCAGCCAACGTGAAGCAAGACAGGACATGATTCCTAGGCGCCTGGAGGCTGGTGGCTTTGCTCAGGAGGCAGGCTTACAACTCGGGAGACTGGGCCAAACCCACAGCCACCGCTCGGGGTGGGGAGGCCTCCCACCTGGCCACGAGCACGCCCTCCCTTCCTGAGCCAGGCGGAGGTGGCGGGATCAGGCTGGCGGGTGTGCAGGGGGCACCTGTATGGGTTCCAGCTGGGCTCTGCACAGGGCCGCACGCTGACTGCACGGGGGGCTGGTGGGACTTGAGAGTGAAGCCTGGGAGGCACCTCCCCTGCCCCCAGTGCTGGTGCCCCATCAAAGGCCCGAAGCAGCTGAGGACCTGCTCTGGGGAGTGGTCCTCCACGGCACGCTGGGGCTGGCATCACCGTCAGCACCCTCCAGGGGAGGCCCAGGTCCACGCAGGACGGGCTTTCCTTCTTTTTGTCTACAGGCTCAGGGCAACCTGAGGCACATCCATACCACAGACAGGACAACCGCCTGGCAGGGCCATGGCAGGAGAGCCGCTGCTGGCCCCCAGGGAGACCTGCAAACAGCAGCCAATCACTGCAGAGCATGGAGGCCTCACCAGGCCACTGCAGGGAGAGCCGCCTAAGGAGAGGCCAGCGTGGGGCAGGGTGGGCCTGGGGGAGAACAAGCTGGTGACCATGTTCCCCGGGCAGAGCCAGAGGCGGCGCCCAGGAGGCCCCCACTGAGCCTGGAAAAGGAAGAACAGGCAGAGATTTGTAGCTAAGTCTCTGATGGCCTGGGTCCTGGCTCTGCTCTGGGAGCCGGGAACACGGACGTTACAGTGGGCGGCTTTTCTCCACCAAACAAACCTGGTAATCAGAGTCGCTGCAGGAACAACAGCTCTGTGCCCAGGAGAACGCCCCTCACTGCTCCCTCCAAAGGCCTTCTGTAAGCCTTCCACGAGATTCTGGAGTCAGAGGGACCGTGGGGTCTGTCCAGCCCAGCTGCGTCATTTCACGGACTTAGGTGAGCTCCAGGCACATTGTACACAGAACTCAAGGCTGATGGAGCAAAGCCAGGGCTGCGGGACTTCACAGGATGGGAGGCCTTGTGGCTGCACGCTTGGGACTGTTGCTTACTGCACGGCATGAGGACCTCACACCCCGTCCCCCAAAGCCACTGGACAGCCTGCAGATTCCGGGGTTTGTGGTCCACTTACCATTTGAAATGCAAGATCATATTGCCAACAGCTCAGAAAGTATAATCACTTTACATTTTTACAGAGATTCAGTCCCTGCCCTCTGACACAAACACTGGTAAGCAGGAAATGGTGACAGTCATCCCTAAGCAACCGCTTTGCTATCAGAAGACCCTCAGGGACAGGAGAGACCCTAGGTTGGGTGGAGCCGTGGGCTAGGGCAGGAAGGGGCAGGGGGCCCCAGGGAGCCCGGAGGTATCCTGGGCTGACCACCACCTCCACTGTCCTCTAAGAGCATTTGCAGCCCCACGGGACACCTTGTTAATGAAAATGTGCCTCACAAACAAACACTATAGGCTTAAAATCACTGCACAGAGCAAGAATCAGCTCCTTTTTAAATTAAGTCTGATCTGCAGTCTGACCGTAAGCAGTCCAAGGCCGTTGCCTCCCGCTCCCCATCCTCCAACCCTGTGCTGGGAGCCATGGCAGTCAGCAGTGCTCTGCCGGGCCTTTCAGGGCTGCCTGCTGTGTACCGGACATCCCTGCCGGCCGTGGGGACCCTCTGCTTGTCTGTGATGTGCTCAAACGTACCACAGGTGGGAGACACGATGGGCTTGTCGGGGCGGCCGCCGGCCAGGGAAGCAGCCCGCACAAACCCACGAGAGACTCCGAGATGTGCCTCACAGCACCGGCGCGGCACTGAACTGGGATGGAGTTCGTCAGGCTGCCCGACCAGCACAGACACCCCCTTGCTTCTCCTAGAGGCCCGTCTGCACCTGTCTCTGACCTCACGCACCTATGCTCAGAGTCCTCATTTAAACAAGGACCTGGACCCCTGTGAGGAGACGGCACAGAGGCGAGGCTCCAATGAGGTAGGACAGCTTGTGCACCGGCCCCCTGGGCCCCGGACCCCCACGGGCCAGCTCCACTCCCTCCTGGAAGGAGACGCCAGCACGAAACAGTGACCTGCCCGGTCCCAGGGTGGCGTCAGACCACCACAGAGTGGGGGCAGCTCTCCAGCCAAGTGCTCGTTGGTGCAGATCCCGGGCCAGAGGGTTTGGGAGACGCAGCGCGGGCGCACCTGCTCCACGTAGGCCCCCTCCTTGCTGACAGAGTCCAGGCCGTGCTCCCGGGCTGACAAGCAGCCTCTCTACTGCTGGGGCCTGCCTCGGGGGGTTAGTGGGGAGCCCGTGGCCCTCTGGTCACATTCAGGTCCACGGGAGAATCTGCTGGTTGGGGCTCGTGTCCAGGGTCCTGCTCTTCCAGGGCACAGGGTGGAGGAGACACGGGCCCCACCTCCCCACACGACACAGACACCTGCGGTCATGCACTCAGAGGGGCAAAGTGGAAGGACAGGGTGAGATCCACTCGAGTCCTGGGCCTGCTGACCCGGCAGTTCACCTTCCGGGGGGCAGCCACACCCTCACTGCTCATCAGGGGCCGCGGTACTTACAGCCGGTGACGCATGTATCGAAGTTAAACCAGAGAATCAACGCAGCGTCCGTGACTGATGTGCACGAGTCCCCTTAGAGACAGACAACTGAAGGGCCAACCAGGCAGAGTGCAGATGAGGGGCCGGGTGCGGGGGGCATGGAGGGCAGGCGGCTCCACGTGGAGAAGCCTCCCTCTGCAAAGGGAGGTGCTGCTTGCCTCCCGTGTGGCTGCCTAACACCGTGCGCACCTGGGCTGGCGGTTCTGATGCCTGCTTGAGTCGGAATCACCACGGGCTCCTTAAAACACCGATGGCTGAACCCACTGAGTGTCTGAGTCTCTAGGTCTCGGGGGGCCCGATTATCTGCATTTCCACCGAGTTCCAGGGCATGCGGATGCTGCCAGTCAGGTGACCTGCGCTGAGAACTGCAGCGCATGCCTTCGGTGCTCCCCACGGGGGCTCCTCCTTGTGCCCTGGCACTCCAGGCTCTCAGACCGCCCACCTCGGGAGATGCCTGGGCCGGCGGCGGCACCGCACTTCTGTCTCCAGCTGACCCAGAGCTCTGCCTGCATGTCCTGCACACCAGCCGCCATGGCTCGTGGCAGCCCTGCCTCTGAAGTCAGGTGCAGGGCTGCCCTTCCCTGCAGACTTCTCAGGAGCCCCTGGGATTCCCTCTGACCAGTGCAGGCGGGGTGCGGGGTACCTCTGATGCCCCTCTCACCCCAAGCCCCTGCGTTTGCTCCCCGATACTTAAAACTCTGTGTGTGCTTCCCAGTACTGGTGTGTACTTGGAGCAACAGAGGCCATGCACTTGGCAGGCCCCGGATAATGCCAGGCCCATGCCTTCCTCCTCCGGCCAGTCTCGACACCGGATTCTTCTCTTTGCCTTGAACTGTGTCTTTCTTTCGGGTACGATGCTGAGCGGTGCCTTCGTGGGCACCTCACAGCAGAGGCTGAGGAGGGAAAGGAGGCAAGTCTCCAACAGAAGACCAAGCCCCGTCCACCAGCCCCTGGCCCGCCTGCCGCTCTGGCCAGCAGAGCCCGTCCCAGCCCTGTGGCCACCTGCGTCAGCACCAAGGCGATGCACCAGGAGGGGCTGTGAGATGCTGTAACAGCCCACGCAGAGCTCTTGGTGGGTGGGGGTGGGGGTCTGGCTACCTCCGACGTGAATGATCAAATATCTGTTCATGAAAAGTTACACAAAACCAAGCACACTTAAATCTACGGCCAGCTTCCTGCAGGACAGGCGGCAGACAGCGAGGTCTGGGCCACTGACTCCTGACCGCCGGTCAGTCCGACGTGGGTGCTGCCCGCAGCCCCCTGAACAAAACGGTCACGGAGCCACGAGCTGTTTGAAGTCGTGAATCCAGCAGCAGGATGACGTCACTGTTCCTGCAAACTACATTCTCTATGCATCCCAGTTTTTATAATTTTCTAAGGGAAATTGATTCCATCTTCATCTTAAACCTAAACACAGTTTTAATGTAAAACGCATCCAGAGTGTGTCCTTCCAGAGTTGGCCGACGCTAGTGTGAGATGTGCACAAGTGTGGCATGCTTGTGAGCCACACTTTAGTGGTGAAATCTGTCATATATTTGAGTAAGGATGATTACATTTGTTGACTTACAAGTGCATTTTAAAGAGTCCATCATGAACTGTCTTCTACAGAGAGAAGCTATTTAAAGTAAAAACAAACGTTCAAGGACTCTGTTCCCCAAGCAGTGGCTCCGCAGGTGCTACCTAAATGCCAAAGGTGTTGGTGCACAGAAGAAAGACGAGCCGGCAAGCAGGCTGGAAGCAGAAGTCTTTCTCAGTGACAAACAGCTTTTCCGCATCTAGCAGGTCAGGGTCTGGGGCGGCCTTTCTTCTGTGGCCGCCCTGCCCTGCAGGTCACACGCACGACCACCTGCACGTAGGCACACGCGTGACCTGTGGGCTGGGGAACCACCTGCTCACAAGCCTGTGCCCCAAGGGTTGTCACTGAAGGCAGGTCACATTACATGTCAAGAAAGCTCTATTTTTGGAGGCTCTGACAAGACTACCAAGTCTGGCAGTGGGTTCATTTATGGGGGACTCATCAGAAAGGTGGAAGGTGCCTCACCTCTGTGAGCTACACCTGCCAGGCGGAATGAACGGCGCAGCCACCTTCCTTCCTGCTCAAAGTGCCAGGGCACTAGCGCGGGCACAGGGAGGGTGGCCACCGTGGAGGTGACCGGGAGAGGCCGCCTCCTCGAGCGTGCTGGTTGTAAGTGCCGGTTTGGGCACCAATGCACTTGGCAGCTGTGGGCAGCCGCAACCCCGCCCGCTGGGCCTGTGCCCTCTCACCCCCACCAGGCATCCTCCCTTCATCTCAGAGCACAGCCACGCCTCTCCCGGTGCACCCCACTCCTGCAGCTCCACAACGGGTTCTCTGAGAGCATCACGACGTGCCCCCCATCGCCCTCCTGACCTCCGCTGCCCCTCCTGGCAGCGCCCGGCACCCTGTCCCCTTGCCTCTGCCTCCAGCCCCGGACGGAACCAGGTGCCGCCCCTCTGTGCCTGTGGGCCGCAGTGGGGTGCCCCCGGGGGCAGCGCAGGCTGGTAGCCTTGCCTCCGAGCTCGTGCACTGCCCGTCTGCCCGGCTCCACTCAGCTCGCCCTCCCCTCTCCCCTTCCCAGGTCGTAAAAGGTGAGATGGGGAACAGCGTGGGCCCACAGACCCAAAGCCTCTGCTGGCCACTGGTGACCCCCCAAGGACATGGCCTCGTGTGGTCCGGCGGTGGGCACCACCCACACCGGTTCAGCTTTGTGTCACCGAGCCAGGAAGAATGGACCCAGCCACGCGACGTGGCCCAGCAGGAAGCACGTGGCCCCGGGTTTAGCATTCTCACCCGAATCCTTCGTCCGAATCGAATCAACGTGGGGACAGTCAGACAAACCTACATCAAGAAATATTCTTCAGGACAACTGGTCTAGTGCCTTTAACATTGCAATACTAGGAAAAACCAAAAGTGAGACAACATCAAAAGCAGGAAGAGTGTTGCAGGCAAAGAGCAGGAGACGAGGGCAGCAGCCACTGCCAGGACCCGGTGGCGGGTGGGCGTGCAGGTCTTGCTGGGCTGGGGCAGCCTGGCCGGCTGCCTCGGCGCTGCTCCAGGGGCCAATGCAGAGCATCTGTGTCCTCGGAAGGCACGGTCACTGTGGATCCTTGTCAACCCTGGAACGTTCAGAGGTCTCGCCCAGACAGCAGGCGGAGGAGGCCGCGGCCGAGGAGTAACGGATGCTCGCTGTGTCATCCCTTCCCCTTGTTTGGGGGTTTGGGGGGCTCAGAGGAGACGTGTGGGGAGCAAGGTGCCTTTTCGCTATGAGCCCAGTGGGGGGGGGACTTGCTGCCTCGCCGCCCTGGGACCCTCCGCGGGGACAGCCTGAGGACAAGGGCTGCCTTGGCGAGGACAGCCGGACGGCACCACTGGCTCTGTGGCCTGGCTCCGGGCTGCGTGTCACGTGAGCAGTGGACCGGTGTGGTGCCCCTCACTGGGTTTTCTTTTGTTTCTCCCCAAAGCAGCTGACTGGCTCGGGCTGTTTCCAGAGAAGAGCTGGGAGGGGTGGGGCGTCTGGAGCCTCACCTGGGCCGGCGCCCTCCGTGCATGCGCGCGGCGTGACGGCAGCTCAAAGAGCCCTCTCCTCGCACCCCCGCACGACGGTGAAGGCGGAAGGAGGCCTGGGTGAGTCCGTGGGTCAGGCGCAGGAGGACACGGAACCCTCTGACCACCTGTGCAGGTGTCTGTCTGAGCCCTCCCTGCTCCAGGGCCGGGGGAGTGACCGGGAGCATCCCCGGCCAGGGGGGCTGCCTTGGGTCTCAGGCTGGAGCCCATGCCTGCCCCCGAGGCAGGTGCCGCCTCCCACCGGGGAAGCTCTTTGCAGAGCTGTCTGCACCCTGGGAAACACCGATGTCTGCGGGTGGGCGGAGGATGGTTACCCGACTCCAGGGACTAGTGCTCGTGGACAAAACAGGAAGGGGTCCTGCCTGCGTGTGTGTGAGGACCAGTGCCTGGGCAGGGTCTGCAGTGCTCACGTGCCTCTGCCCCCCGTAAGTCCCAGGATGGAAACCGTCCCCCCCACCGCCATGTGACTGGTCCTTCTTCAGTGGCCCCAGAAGGCCGAGCCTGGCTGGCCCCCAGGCTCGGGGACTTGGGCGCCACTTGAGAACCATGTCACCAGTGTGACTGGAGGGCTCAGTGCTGTTGTTTTATGAATGGGAGGGTTATTTCAGATGGACGGGAGGTGACTGTGTTTTGCAAACCGCCCTGTGTGGTGACTGTTTGACACTCGTAAGTGGTCCTGCTGCCCAGCGGCTCTCATCCGTTTCGGTCTGTTGAGGATGGCGGCATTTTTGTAAGCTGGTGACAGAATACTTTTGTTCTCACTTTAAATACAGATTTGAGGAGCAGGTGGAAGGCAAGAAGCTTGATGGTTCAGCTGAATTGACAGATACACACACAGCTTCAAAGTTTTTCCTGACTGATGGACGCACCCAAGCTCTCCTAAACCCCAGAGATTTACTGCGCTTGTTTCTAGATGCCACAGAATCACTATTAAAAAGGGACAGGGAAATCAGAAAACACGAAGGAGATGAAACGTGTGTGTGTGTATGGGGGAGATACATACAATCTGTCCCACTTTTCAAAACACATCTCTGTGCAGGAATCTGGCATTGATTTAAAGGCTAAATGGAGATCTTTTGTCGCTGGAAGCCTTGGCCCCAAGGATTTCTGCACGAGGAGCACCTCGCTCCTTCCAGCAACCAAACCGCGATGGAGAAGCCAGGCTGGGGCGCATCTGGGTGACGGACGGCAGGGAAACGCTGTCCAGCTGTTCACCCATGGGAAGCGTGGACCAGCCAGCGGACCAGCCAGCAGAATGTCACATCACCACTGGGTTCTTTAGGAGGAACACGAATCAAAAGGTTCACCCCAGACACTGAGAGCGAGGGACATGTGTCAGGACCGTGGCACAGGTGAATGCCACTGGGGGACGCGGCTCGTGTTTCTGGTAATTTGGGTGCCGTGTCAAAGCTGATCAGGCAGACGTGTATCTAGCTACTTGGGTTTCCTTCCAGGTAGAAATCAGTATTTTGAATTTCCTCTAGTTAAAAACTCTTTCTTAGAGGGAAATTTTGGCACTAGCAAGTCACTCACCTGCATGTGTTTATGAGTCACTTGAGGGCAGAAAGTGGGCAGGATCGACTTCCTAACTCGGGTCAGTTTGCCTGAGGAACGTCCGTGCTTTAGAAACGGTGGCAGACGTGGGGCCGACGTGCTCCTCCTGGGAGCCCCCGAGGCCCCTGGTCCAGTCTGTGACGGGCTAGCACCTCAGTCAGGCGCCCTGCTGGGGGCTGGGGGTGGTTCAGCCGCTTCCAGCAGGAAGTCAGGTGCCACCGACAGGCCGAGCGCCAGGAGTAAGACGTGCCCTCAGAGGCGGGGAGCCAGCAGGCTGGGGCCCAGCCCGAAACGAGACCTGAGCTGGGCTTCGGGGCGGGTAGGATCCTGGCGGGCCAAGTGTCCCGGGGTGAAGAGCCACTTGACTAAGTTCAGCTTGTTTCCAGCACCTGAGACGCTTTGCAGATCAGGAGCTCTGCACCTCAGGTGCGTGGCCTCTGCCTCTGCTAGAGCCAAAGGAGGCAGGTAATACAAAGATGTGTGTGAGAATGTATTTCGTCTGCACCCAGCCAGTGCCCGATAAGAACTATGCCCTCAGAAAGCCTGTCCGGGGGCCCTGGGGACGCTGCCCCGGGCAGAGGGGGCCGGGTCATGGGGTCAGCCTGGGGGCCCAGCCCGCCCTCCTGCCTCCCTGTCACCCACCCTCTTGTCCTGGCTCAGACTCAGGGGCTCGGTACCCAGAAAGTGGACAACAGGCACCCCTGGCCAGAGAGCTAAGCTGTTTGGGGTGGCCGGAGTTCTGCTCTGCTGACCCGTCATCCTGCGTCTGTTTAGAAGCTGCAGCTTCCTGGCAGGAATGGGGAAGAGGGCATGAGGGCAGCGCAGGTCAGACTGCGAGGGGAGGCTGCCCCGGGGAGGCTGCCCTGGAGGCACCCATGCTATACTCAGGTCCCAGGGTCTCAGGTGCTCTGCAGGTCACAGTGCCACACGGCCCCAGAGTCGGGTAGGAGACCTCACGTGTGACCATACACAGTGTAAAGGGAAGTGAGGCAGTGGCACGTCCACAGAACGGGACACCAGGCGGCCGTGGATGGGGTGAGCGTGCTGCACAAGGACAAGGGCCGGTCCCGCATGTTTCCACTTACGTGGGCTCAAGAGCAGGCAGGATGGAGCAGAGAGAAGGTGCATCAGGGTGGCTGGAGGCCTGGGGTCAGAGGTGGGCCTGAGGGGGCGGGGCGGGGGATGGAACAGACCCTGGCTGTGCACCTACAAGGGTGCCCATGTGTGCCTTACGCTGGTGGCTTTGATCCCGAGTAACCCACCTCGGGGTGACTGGTGCCACGTGCCTTGGACGCCAGGAGCTCTCACGCACCAAGCCGTCCCCTCCCTGCTCCCTGAGCAGCCGGTCTGGGGAAGACCCAGCCAGCAAACGCGCAGGCAGAGCCGAAGGAGGGCGCACAGCTTCTGTCAGGAAGGGAGGCAGAAAGAGTCATCTCTGAGGGTGAGTCAAGAGCAAAGATAAGAACAGCAACAATGGGCGTCCGACAGAATGCTCGAGAACAGGGAGACACAGCCGAGGCGAGGCCCACACAGGCAGACGTGGGCCAGGACCGAGGGCCGGCCACCCCGAGAGGGGTGAAGACAGGGTGGGTGACACAGGAGCAGAAACACACCGCACAGAGATGAACAGGGGAAGTAAGAACAGTACCACGTGGTTACAGGGCTCAGAAGGGTGACCAGGAGAGGCGGAAACAACGGCAGGGAGGGGGAGGCCGCGCGGGGCTCAGATCACCCCCGTGGTGCTGACCACAGCGCCCGAGCTGAGCCCGCTGTGCCCGAGCCGAGGAGTGAAGGCTTGGCGGGGGGCAGGAGGGGCTGCGGTGTGAGTCCGGGTGCAGACCTGTCCCGAGCACGGCTGCCTGGCGGGGAGAAGCCAGAACAGTCAGAAAACAACAAAGTACCTGAAGGACGCTGAGAACGCAGGCGTGAGAGCAAGAACCACGTGGCCCCTGCCTCTCCCCTGGGAGGCCTGCTCTGGGCACCGCAAGGGGTGCGGCCGAAGGAAGCCTTGCAAATTGGTGGGGAACCGGTGGCTGCTCAAAACATGGTAGTGTATTTGGAGGAAAAAAATCCACATTTACCTCTCACTTCACAATATATAACAGCAACAAAAATGATCCAGATGAATCAGAAGATTAGCTGGAATAGTAAGAACCATAAAAAGCTAAAAGAAAAAATCCCTATTTAACCAATAGGCGGGTGATCCAGGACCTTATAAACATGAGAGCAATTGGTGAAATCGGAAAGTAAATGATAAATACATTTTGAATACACCAAAAAGCGTAACATTCTGAACTCAAGATGGAAGAGGCACGCCGAGCAGCAGAAAGGATGGCAGAGCATTTGGGACGACGGACATTCACGAGCAGATGCAGAAGCAGAATACGTGATGGAGTGTAACAGACTATGTTCACGTTTACAAGAAATTAAAGCTAAGATAAGATGCCACGGTTTGCCATGAATGGCAAGCCTTAAACTAAGTGACGGTGCTCAGAGCAGGGCCATGAAGGACAGAGGCACCACCTCCCCGGCGTCCCCGGAACCTGCGTTGTGCTCGTTCAGTCAGGTGATAAGACTCAGGAGGCTTAGGAGATCCTCACCTTCTGACACAGTAAATTTCTAGAAATGTATTTTAAAGAAATAATAAGCTGTCAAGTTTATGTATACAGATATTGAATGCAGCAAGATTTGGAGAAGTGAAATTCTGGAAATGTTCAACAATAGCAGAAGGGTTAAATAAATTATGACAGAACCATATAAAGAACTATGTATTCCTTAGAATAATATTTTAAAAACTATTTGATAAGGGCACATGTAAGTAAAAAGCAAGATCGAACTCTATACACAATGTGTATCGTACATAGTCTAGAAGAAATACCAAGCAGTAAAACCCAGGTGGCAGAGCTATCAGTGGTTTTAATTTGATTGTTCTGCATTTTCTAAGTTTTCCACATAACTATTCAACAACAACAACAACAAAAGTATTTTAATAAAATATGCACTTCCTGACCGAAAATGTAGAAGGCTGTCTGCGGTGCATATCATGACACGGTATGTTGCCCCTTACGATTTTATCGCCCCAGAGACTTTCCTATAGTGTCACCAAGTTTATGTTTGTTACTACAGTTACTCCTTCATCCACTCATTCATCCATCATGTATCCATCTACCCTCCCTCCATTCACCCACTGGGTGCCATGGGAGCACAGGGCCAGGATGCCAGCTCTGGAGCAGGGAGCCAGCTCCCCATTCACACACGTTTCATGCCAGACACATCAATAATACCCACAGTCCCTGGCCATGCCATCTAGGTTTATGGTCTCGTGCTCCTCATATCTGTCCTTCTGTGCCTAGCCCAGCCAGCGGCCCTCTACCAGCCTCCAAGACGGGTGCAGCAATGTCTCTGTGAAGTGGCGAAGCTCCCTCCTTTGTGTCCACACCTGTGCACAGTCCACGGACTGCAGTATGTGTTGTCCAGAATTTAGATGCCCCTCCGGATGCATTCACAGGGTCTCCTTTGACTACTGTAACCCTGAGTACGCCTTCTCTGAAGG
Organism: Manis pentadactyla; assembly: GCF_030020395.1. Classification (NCBI taxonomy): domain Eukaryota; kingdom Metazoa; phylum Chordata; class Mammalia; order Pholidota; family Manidae; genus Manis; species Manis pentadactyla. Next base: position 148,590,084 of record NC_080025.1, read on the forward strand.
CCAATAACTTCTATTTAGCAAAGATAGACTAATACGTAATCATTCCTTAACTATTTGTGTTCTACCATGATTATGGGAAGTGTGTGTGGTTGTGTGCACATGTGTGCATGTATGTTTAACTGCCTGGGAGCCACTCTGGGCACAGACGGTGCAACTTCTGCGTCAGGCACTCCCTTTCACTGGCAACAGCAGGGCTGCGAGGAGGGGGGGCCCTGGGAGCTGAGGGCAGGGCCCGACTGCTCAGACACGCGTGCTGACCAGGCTCATACCTGTTCTCACCCACCACATGTCTGTGTGGCCATGGCCCTGAGCCCAGCAAAGGAGCGTGGCTGGCAGACCCGCGCGTGGCTCTGGAAGGACCTGAACACAGGCCCCTCCCAGCAACAGGAAATGTGTCCTTTTGAGGTGGGGCAGGGGCATGGGACAAGCATCATGAACTTTTCTTGCCTATGATGAAAAATGCTGAGATACAAACAGTATAGTAAGAATAGGAGGGACCCCCTCTTAAGGCTAAGATTACATTTTAAAAAGCAGAGAGTTGAGAAGTAAGATTCCTAACATATTCTCTGGTAATCAGACAACAGCCCCACAGCCTACCTCAAGGCAGGGCAGGCCGTAACTGGTAGATCCCCACTGCTTGAGGGTGACCACTATCTTGGAGAAGAACAGGATCAATAAATCCCTTGTGTTGGGTTTGTTTTGCAGAATCAGCAGGAGGACTGATAACGGAGGGGAGGGGACATGGTCTCTCTCCAGAGATGAGCACCTTGGGACCACAAGCCAAGCCTAGGCACCAACCCCCTCTGCCCTTTGCCCCATTTTTGGAAGCCTTAAAAGACAGAATCACCAAACTTTCAGTGCCCTCCCCTACGAGGACGCCCACACTTCCCTTCCTTTGAGTGCATACTTTCAAATACATCTTCCTCCCTGCTCAGATTATAGCGGTTTGTCTCTTTGCTATTTCACTTTATTTCCACGTCTTCACTCTGTCTCCACTTTACTCCTGATAAGTAGGATGGGGCTGCTAAGAGCTCAGATCTGGGCCTGCATGTTTCCATCACCTGGGTGACCTGGACGGAACTGCCGCTGTGCAATCTGCTCTTAGCAGCCTGCCTGAAAATCTCCTTTCTTTGGGAAGTTCTCAGAACATAATCTCCCTCCATCCTGCTCTCCGTGGCTCCCCCAGATCCTGGGCTGCTCCGGGCTGGTCCCCATGCCGTGCAGATCCAAGTGGACACAGGAAGCCAGGTGACCCCGGCTTCAGGAGCTGGCAAGGGACTCTGCCCTCGGCCGAGAATGTTCCCTCTTTCCTCTGCGCTTTCCTGTTCTCTGCTGCCTGCATGGCAGCTGCTGTCCCCTGCTGCTCCTGCTGTGAGGAAGTCCTTTCTTACCTGCACTCGTCTGACCTGCCTGAGAATTCTTTCTCACCCGGAGTCAAGAGCCCTCCCCCGTCCAGGCTGAGGTTCCTCCTAGTGCTTCACTTGGTGCACAGGGAGAGACCACCACCCCCAGATGCAGATGCCTGGCAGCACCTTCCTGGCCGAGGTGAGGGGGGGGACCTCTGTGGGGAGCGCCCAGCCTCTGTCCCGTGGGGAGGCAGGATGGCAGCAGAGCGGCAGGTGCCTGACGTGGTCCCGGTGCCGGGTGCAGCAGCTGCCCTGAAGCCCTGTCCCCTCTCCATGTGCGCAGCCTGGGGTCTGTGAAGGCTGCCCACCTCTGGGCCCTGTTGTTCCCTTTTGCTGCCACCCCCACTTCCATGAGCCCTGCACGCCTCCACAGCCGGGTCAGCTGAGGGCCGACCACACGAGCACTGTAGGTTCCCAGGACTTCCTCTTGCAGAAAACAGCTCTGCCCCTCGTGCACACTGAGAATGCTGGCTGGGCGGGCAGGACAGGGACTTTGAAGCTCCTTTAGCTACAGAATTGGACAGATTATGGGATCGCAAAGTGTGTGTCCTCGCCCGATTCATTCTTCATGGACTCTCTGTGACAGCTGAGACTGGTGGCCAGAGGGGCCTGCCAGGTACGGGACAAGGGTCCCACACACAGACCACTACCTTCTGCACAGCTAAAAGGCTGTGGTAAAGGCCTGGCCCCTCTCCCCTGATAGTTTTTTAAAAACTTGTGATACTGTATTTGGGTTTTAAATGATGCTTGGGTGATGGTCCCCCTACCCCCACCCCACATGATGACTTTTTAAAGCTCCCCTAAAGAAGAGCTAAATTAGCCTTGAAAAGCTCACACACCCTTATCTGGGCAGGGGAACTACCACTGAGGATGGCAGTGGCCATGGATGTGGAGGTGGGCTCCCCGGGGGCAGGGTCTGTGCGCCTCCAGTATGTACAGTCAGCAGCAGCAGGGACCCAGGCGAAGCTGACCTCACTCAAAGGGGAGAAAGGGTGGCCTAAGAGGGACGCCGGAGGAAAAAACGGTTACTCAAGAAACCTCACTATTTTTCCTACCATCTATAAAAAATTTGCAGCCCTTAGGGTGCTGGGGTGGCTCCCCCCGGTTACCAGGGAGCAGCTTCAGTTTGGCGGGCTCCTGGCACTGGCTCGCAGCCTGCAGGGTGGGAGGCCGGCCTCTCCCTTTCTCTCCACCATAATGCAAAGCTTTGTCAGGCTGATACTTCAAGGATCAACATTGAAACTGGAACTTTCTCTTTCTATAGCCACATCCAATTAAAAGTATCTGAGACCCCCCAGTGGTCTCCCCTCAGGGTGGCCTGGCTGTCAGCACACTGGAACCATACAGATGATTTAAATCAACACGAAGGTCTCCAACCCATACACAGCATTATAAAAGGCATTATTCACAGGCCCCATTGTGCATGGCGCTGTGAATCGATGGCGCTAAATCATGCGATTAAACTGTCCCTCCTGCACAGTCCCAGCTTATGGAGTCATTTCAGTGCCATCCAATTAGGCCTCTTGTCCACCTGACTGTCTCCTGATTACAGATCTATTTGCTCCTATTTTTCCTGGGGGAGGGAGGTTTTGAGTGCGGACGGCATGGCGCGGGCCCCAGGGCGGTGCTGCGAGCAGGTGTGGCCCGGCCGGCTCACTCTCCTGTCTGGCCTCGCTGGAGCGTGCCGGGGGGCCATGTGCGGTCCAAGCCCACTGTCTCCGCCGTGGCCCACAGCCACCCTTCTGTTTCCAGACATGGTGCCTTCGCACACCAGCAGGCATGCCTAGAACGCCTAGAACAGGCCGGAAACTGAAGGGCACCAAACCTTCTCAAATTCTTCTTTGGGAAGAGGTGGAAGTAATTAGAGGTACTAACAGGAAGAAAGCTGCGCGTGCTGGCGGCCCCTCAGGGAAGGGGTGACAAGTCCCTTCAAGTCGGCAGACACGGGCTCACCGCCCTAGGTCTCCTCGCTGCTCTGAAATCAAGCTCTGTGAACATCATTATGACAGGGAAAAACAAGATTTTTCCCCTGCAAAATTAAATGTCACTCTTGATAGCATAATATCTGAAACATCATCTTCCCAAGTCCACACCAATACTTTACACAGAAAATTAAACTCTCTCTATTTATTGAGTGGATAATGTAGCCTCCGAGCGTGTGAGAGCCCCTGCTAGGTGAGAAATTAAAAAAGCTGCACTATAGACTCTAATGGTATGTATGAAATACAGAAAAAGGTAACTTAATTGGTAATCAGAAGAAATCATAAAACTAATCATGCAATTAATGTCTTCAAAAGCAAGTGTATGAGGTGTGTATAATTACAAGTAAACAATGCAGCGGCGGCTTGGCACATTAATGAATTAATCGTCCCGAGGGGGTGGCGTCTCGGTTTCACGGGCTGGTTTGCCGCTCACGCACACAGCTTCCGTGCCGTGTGTCTGCACCTTCTCCACCTGGAGCGCCAATAAAGCAGGGTGACCACTTGGAAAGCGGAGAGCTCGCCCCTCCATGTGTCCTCCTTCCCTGGCCGCTGAATCTGGGTATTCTCTGGGGGAGGGCACCTGAGGACAAAGCCCGGAATACTGCACCAGGGACCGTGCTGCAGGACGAGGGGATGCCGACACACATGGACACCTTCTGGTTCTGCCCCAAATATCCCACAACGTGCAAGTAACGTCAGCTTTTAGTGTGAGAGGTACTGGTACTGGTTAACGGTGGGCTGAGGTTTGATGCACAGGCTTAATTTGTTGGTAAAGAGAGATGGGGTGATCACAGCATCCCTCCTGGACGCCTGTACTATGATGTCCCCGCACGTGGGATAGCTGCCCTGCTACAGGCCCTGGGCACCCATCATGGCAGGGAGGTTGCAGAGGAAAGCGTCTGGGCTCTGGGGTGGAGGAGAGGCTGAGCTCAGACGGCAGCCATGGGGCAGGGGATGGGCCTGGCGGGACAGAGCTGCACAGCCGCCCAGGCCTGCAGAAGCTATCTGACCCCAAATGGCTACTGCCCGGGAGCAATGGGCTTGGGGTTGCCGGCTGCAGGCCTGAGCCAGGGAGGAGGTTGGAGGAGGGTGGGGAGAGGAGGTAACACTGGAGCTGAGACTCCAGGGAGAGTGAAGCCGCTTCAGGCACAGGACCGGCATGTGAAGGAAGAGGAAGCCTGGTGGCGCGAGGCAAGAGCAGGGACCTGCGTCTGACCAGGTGGGCATGAGCCGGACCACCAGGGGCTTGGAATCCCAAGGCGACTCTCGAGAGGGAACTTCTACACCGTGAACTTAGGCCAAACGAGGACGGCATGGTCTGCACGGAATTAAAATTTCACTATTTTGTCACCAGCACGAGAGGGCCCTTCACTCTGCAGGTGGGTCTGCGCTGAGGACACTGCAGTGGCCCCCCAGCACAGGGCTCTGGCGGGTGACCTGAGCGGGCCGCCCTGCAGGGTGAGCGAGATGTCGCCCTGGCTGGCCACACGGCAGCTGGACCCACACACACCTCTGTGTGCTCTGCTGACCCAAGGTCCTGCAGGTGAGGAGGGGACACAGTTTCTGTGCACCACTGATGTCCCTGTTTCTTCTATTTTATTCGTATCACTATATTTTTGTGGGTTCTTAACATGGCCTTGCTGGTGGTCCCACATGAGCCTGGACACTTGGCCTTCGGGGCCACCCCACGGGAAGGCAGCAGCGGCCGGGCTGCAGCTGGCTGAGGCCTGCCTGCTCCGAACAGTCTCTACTCAGGCTAAAAACAGACAAGCAGCAGGGACGAGGGACGTGAGGATGTGCCGACCCTGATCTCCTTGGTCAGGAAAGATAAAGAAGGACTAAGCTGTTTCTCACTTTTTCAGACTGACCATTTTCTGCCTGGAATATGCAGAGAATCGTGTTGAGCACAGAGGCGCCCCAGCTGGCTGCAAAGAAATGCCCACAGCAGGTGCTGCCGTGGGGCTGGGACGCCTTCTCATTCTCCCCACGCTGTGCGGGGTAACGTTCAAAGCCATCTCTGGTCATGTGCTCGTGCGACTGCATTTACGTGTCTCAGATTCCTCCATGTTGAAACATGCAACTCTGCCCACACACAGTCACAGCCGCACAGCCAACAGCAGCCAGGCAGCTGTGACAAGTGGCATGGACGGCCGGGGGTCCCGCAGCATTTGGGGGAGGGGCAAAGAGCTCGGGGGGACAGGACGGAGACCCCAGACGAACCCCTGCATCTGCGGAAACCAGAGGGCAAAGGAAGGGATGCGGTGCACACGGAAAAGAGAATAAGGCTGGGCCCGGCTCTCCATATGCGCATGTCAACCAGAGGCAGATTAAAGCCTGAGTATGTAAACAGGTGGCAAATGTCCCAAGGGAGATACAGGGAATCACCTGCGTCTCTGAACTCGGGGTGGCACAGGCCACAGAAGAGCATATTGATGAAACTGATCAGATTAAATGAATATCTTGCGTGCCTCAACAGGCACCGTTAGAAAGCGGGGCAGGCGCGCACGTGCGGTGAGTGGGGGAGCGATGGCCGTGGCGGCCCTGCCAGAGCCCCGGCTCTTGCCCCTGTGCCCCAGGCCCTGGGGGGGCTTTGAAGCCGCTAATGCTTCGGGAAGACAGAGCAGGAGGTGGGACCGTGCGAAGCCGCGTGACCTGAGTTTGCCTCCTAGGAAATAAGAAGCAAAACTCTGACCCTGGGCACCAAGAGCCTGTTAACCGCCCTCCTGAACAGCCCACGCCCCTCAGGCCACGATGAGGACCCCCAGCCAGGCTGCGGGAGCCGCTGGGAGCCCGACGCTTAAAGCTGCAAAGCCTTTTAGTCAACAACCGAAGAGCACCCTGGCCCCTCGTGGGGACACCCCGAGCAGGTGGGCTTCCCCACAACTCTGAGGCCAGAGCAGGGACAGCTGGCACCCCCCAGCTGGTCGGCAGAATGCGTGCTCGGAGGGCCAGCCCGTGTCTGTCACAGCCACCGCACGGATGCCACGGCTCAGGACGACAGGCCATGTGCGTGTGGATGTTTCCAAGGCTCTTCCATTGTTACACGTGTGCCACATCCTTGCAGATTAGATACAATGGGAACAGAGTCCTGACAGGGTCCCCTTGGGTCACAGCCTCAGAAAGTGTCACCCCCACACTGCGCACCACCCAGACGCCATCCTCAGTGGTACCCCCCACACTCCGGTGACATGCAGCACCAGGGGCCCGCCGCACCCAGATCTGGTGCCATCCTGCCCCTTGCTGCTAACCGGCTGGGCCATGGTCCCCCTGGGCAGATGTACTCACAGACTTCACTGCCCAGACATGGGCTCTGACTCCAGCCCCATCCTGACCCCATCGGGCCTTGGGGAGGCGTTAGTGGACAGACTAGTGGCCCTTGGCAGGTCCTAGAACCTGAGGCGCAGCGCCCACTGTCTCCCTGGGTGGACGGAGTCTCTGAGCTGACGGGGAATTCTCTGGCCGCTTCACAGAGGGGGCTGACACCTGGGCCTGGGGACTCCGGCTGGGCAGCAGAGTGCGGGAGGCCAGGCTTCCTCAGGTTAGAGCCAGTGCAGGGCCAGAAGGCTTATGACTCTGCTCAAGGTCATGTAGCTAAGCTGTGGAAAGGCCAGGCACCCCCACCCGTCGCTGCCGAAATGCCGGGACACCCAACGCGAGGCTGGCCGACATGCAAGGGCTTGTTTCCTCTCACATCCGCTCTGGGGCAGTGCGGGCTGGCAGGGCACCTGCACCAGGTCCTCCTCCTTCCATTCAGTGTCCCTTCCCGTCCCCAGCGTCGGCCCACCTGCTGTCTGCAAAGCCCGCCGCGTCCCGCCTCAAGCCCGCCGTCTGCTCAGAGCCCTCGTGCTGTGCTGGGGTCTCTCACCTGCGCGGCCGGCCCCAGGGAGGTGGTGTGCATGCCGAGGGTCCCATTGTCAGGGAGGAGGAGCCGCTGGCAGGTGGGTCGGGGGCACAGGGAGCTGGCTGCCCGGTGGGGCGCCCAAGGAGGGAAGGTCCCACAGCTCAGGCATCTCTCAGGACTGAAATGCCCGCACTGGCCTTTTAGCTGATACCACCTTCTGTTGAAACAAAGCACGTCAGATGTGCTCAAAGGCGCTCGCAGTGAATGTGACGGCGATATTCTGTCCACCCACAGAGCGTGAGCCTCGGGTGCACTTCCAGTTTTGAGGAAGGTCGGTGGGAGATCCACAGTGCGGCCGGTGGCAGGTTTGGCCTGGGTGCCTGCGTCTCACATGGGGTGCCGGGGCTTCACAGGAGCAGACCGGGAGCCCCACGCGAGGTTTCTCGACTGCACTTCCACAGGGCAGCACCAGGAAGGGCCGGGGTTCTGTGGGTGCCTCCCACAGACTCCCCAAATCGTCCTATGGGGGGTCCAGACCCAACTTCTGGAGGACAAAAGGTCTAGATCCACGGGGCTCTGGGCTCGTGGAGACGCGGAAGGCAGGTCCCCTCCGGGGCATGACTGGAACCTCCTGGAGCGGTTTCACGAGACCGAGCCTGTCACACGGTACCAGGGACTCCGGTTTGCTGATGTGCAATTGCCGTTCTTCAGTCAGGAAAGGGAGTCACACCTCTGAAATCTGCCTTGTGAGCCGGGGTCTTCCGGGTCTCCACTGGTTTGCCCGAAGCGAGGTGAGCTCTTACGGGGCAGGGGCGGAGCCACAGGGAGAGGCCCCCTGAGCAGGACCCAGGGTGGGCACAGCAGCCCACACATTCCCAGCAGGCGGGCCTGCATCTCTGACGCCTGTTCCGCAGGCCTGTCCTTTGTGCCTAATAGGTATCGATGGTAATTACCAGCTCCTGAAAAAGAGGGTCTTTCTATGGTTCCCTTAATGAACCTGCTTTGGGTTCCCACCCACTACAGGGCGGTAGTTAATGCTTGATAGGCACGTATACCAGTTAAATGATTCAGCAAGTATCAGCCGAAAATCCAAATCATCCCTTAACTTCTCAAAATAATCATAATATGCATCTGAACATTCACAGTGAATATAGCTCATGAATAAAAACACACTTCTGTTATTTAAATACAAATTTCCACTGACAGCCCCTGAAACCCAACCCTTGGGGTCCCCCTGCCCTGGTCGCCAGTCACAGAGCTGCAATCCTACCCCCGGGGTCGCAGAATTTGCTTGAGCCGTGTCCTCCGTTTCCCTCCAGTCTGGGTGACAGCAGGTGACTCACGCCCTGATGCGGGGCCGGCCGGGCGGCCGGTGCAGAGCCCATTGGCTGGCAGCCGTTGGGCAGCCCTGCACAGGAGCGGCTGCTTGGCAAAGGGACGGTGTCAGTCACCACGGTCCCTCCCCACGCAGTGCCTTTGGGGTTAGCTTTCTTCCACGTTTGTCTGGAACCAACAAAACCCAGCAAGCATCAGGCCTGTGCGTGCAAAGAACCCTGCTCAGGACAGACGGGCCTCTTGTGGCAACCGCGCACCTGCGGGCCACGCATGCGCACAAGGGAGCAGGAAAACCCACTCACGTACTGGCCACGCATGCGTGCGAGGGAGCAGGAAAACCCACTCACGTACTGGCCACGCATGCGCGCGAGGGGGCCGGACAAACATGCAGCGTTTTCTTTTCTTTGTCACAAAACCTCAAAGTCCCTGTACTTACAATTGAACAAATATCCTCTCCTTGCATGGCTCAGGTACACACACCAGCCTCACTCCAGGCAGCGTACATTTCCCCAAGAAGTTGGCAGGTGGACTTAACATCAGAATTATATTTTAAATATGATGCGTATCTGGCTGGTGAAGAAACAAAAACCAAACCGAACCAAAAAACCTCCGTGTTGAATTTTTTGCGCCAAAAACTAAACCTTAAAGTTATCACATTTTAGAGTCGTTGGCTTAAAATGGTGCCCATCTTTGTGCGTACATTTTGGAAATAGGGTAAAAATACTTCAGGGTCATAGCGAATAGAACCAAGGAAAGTTGTATTTACAGGGAAATTGTTTTGTTAAAACACTTCTAAAACGTTAGCAAACTCTTTGCCCAATTGTGTGTGCTTTCACCCAAAGGCACCAACGTATTTTTTAAAAAGTTAACTTGTGTATCTCTGCTGAAAACAGCTGTGAAGACAAGTGCTAAGCAACCCATTAAAGTACAATGAAGTCCATGGTGCTGAGATAATTTTAATACAATTTAGACAATGAGGCGATAAAAGGACACCTAGACATTTTAATCTTACGATTTCTAAACCAAGCATCCTGTTTCCCCCACATGATTATTTTTAAACTAAATGTGAAAATACACTTAAAGAGCATTCTACCTGGGTTGGGGCAGGGGTATTCAAAAAAGATGGTTCGGAATTTTTAGATGTTTTCTCCCATTCCTTTAAAAGAACACAAGCCCCCAGTGGCGTCTAGTGAGACTGGAAGGCCCGGAAGGGGTGGCTTGTGCTAATCTGCCGGTTTCTTAGGGGTACTTTCCAGCCCACGTTTTCCTTTTACTGCGGAAAGTGGCTTTGTTGGCGGGACACTGTTTCCTCATGGCAGGAACGGGGTGGGTGGCCAGGCCTCTGGGCATCTCAGGGTCCAGCCCTGGACATGAGGCAGATGTTGGTCTCAGAGCTGCTCCACCCATGCAAGCAAACGAGAAGTGGCTGACTTAAAGTCAGCATCACATTACCCCGAATGGGGTGGGGGCAGAGCTCTGCCCGGCTGTTCTTGGGGTACATTATTCTGGGCAGCGGGAAGACCGGACCCAAACCAGTGTGGCCATGAGCCCAACGCCACGTGCTGCTCAAGAAGACACAGCTGCTTCTCCTCCAAGCCCTTCCTGGCCAGGGTCTGCCCACACAGGCGCTCGGCTGGCATCCTGGGAGGGGGGTGTGCTTTGCGTGGCCTCCTCTCAGCCCCCGGATGCTGAGGTGCGATCCTCCCAGGGACCCTCCTAGGCCCTTTCTGGACTGGAGGTGACCCTTTGTTGCAGCCGAGCCATCTTTCTGAGTGACTCTTTATTGGAAACGGGCCTGGATGGTCAGATGAGGAGGGACACCCGGACAGAGGCTTGCCACTGAAACTCTTTCACAGTAAAACTGTTTTCATAGACAAAAACAGAAATATGTGGAGAGTTCTGTCCTCTGCTCTTCGTAGGGAAATCAGGGTTGACAGGGAGCCACCACTTCCCGTGTGTAGGGGCTGAGTTGTGTCCCCAGTCATATGCTGGAATCCCGACTCCAGGGCCTCAGGGGGTGATGGCATTTGGGGCGGGCAGGGTCTTTACACGGGTGATCAGGTCAGATGAGGTCGCCGGGTGGGTCCCAGTCCCGTATGACAGGCATCCTTATAGAAGAGGTGGACAGGATGTGGGCACACACAGGGGGATGGCCTGTGAGGACTGGGTAGACAGCGTCCACACGCCCAGGACAGGCCCCAGAGGACTGGCCCTGTGACCCCCGTCCTGGCCTCCCGGACCAGGATGTGAGAACAAACTTCAGCTGCTTAAGGCCCATGCACGGTGCTTGCACAGCAGCCATGACACCCTCGTCCTGGTCTCTCAGCCCCTTGGCCTCCCATCCCACACCCCTGCTCAGCAGTCCCGGGTTGTCCCGCCATCCTGTGCTGACATCCACAGGCCAGGTGTGAACTGTGGCTTTCCCCATGCACCTGCAGCCCCAGGATGCGACCCCCCGCCTGTCTGCCCTCTCACGGCTCTGCTGCCTGCACATTCGCATCTGCTCACTTGGATGGGCAGTGCCACCCAGGACAGAGGCCAGACGGCGAGGCAGGGCTGACTTCCAGGTTGTGCAAAAGGGAGGGAGTTTGTGCCTTTAAACCCAGCAGACACCTGTGGCGATGGGCCCCCCACCCAGCCTGCAGCTTTGGAAGGAAGAGGTCATGGAGGTCGGGGCTCCCTGCGCTGGGAAGCAGGAGGCGCTGGCACGCCAGCCCACATCCCTGAGGCCAGCAGCCCCGACACAGCTGCGTGAGAGTTCTGCCCCCCCGCCCCCAAGTGGAGGCAGCCACACTGACACTTTCTGAGCTAGGGTCTGCCTGCGTCACCCAGAGCCGCTCTGAGGAGAGGGTGCTGGCTGTGCACACGCGGGGCCGTGGGAGAGGCAGGTGGGACAGGAGTGCCATCAGCCTGTTGGGAGTCCTGCAGGAAGCCCTGGGTGTGAGGCCCTTGTTGCTGACCTTCTAAGGACGCACGTGCCACAGCGCCAGTCCAGGGTACCTGCCGGGTGCCGTGGCCTGTGGCTGGAGGGGCGGCCCAATGGGCTCTGGGATGCTGGACAAGGGGTCCCCCGCTGGCCGTGAGCCGTGTGCCTTTCAACGCGCCTTGTTTTTTATATCACTCCTTTAGTAGTTCACATAAATGTTCCATAAAATCCACTATTTTGGCTTTATGATCATTTCTAGAATTAGTCTCTTCACTTTCAGTAGCATTTTATGTACCCCTTCCCAGTATTCACAGACAGAGGGAGGTGGGTTACTTTCCAAGCCGCCACCGTGGCCCGCTGTGCACCCTGGGGCAGAGGTGAGCACCCCGAGCTCAGCAGGCTGCCCGCGACGAGGAGAGCGCGGCTGGCCTGCCCTGAGCCCCAGGCGGTGGCTGGCGGCCAGGAGGGGTGCAGCTGGTCAGTTTGGGGCAACGACCCGGTTGACAGTTTCCCTCCCTTCCCACTGCGGAGAGCCCCCCTGGAGCCCCAGCACGCCAGGCCTCACAGTCACTGGGCTGCACACACCAGGCGAGGCGCCTCCTTGGGGGTGAGTGGGTGGCCCTTCCTCTCTATGCCCCACGGGCCTGGAGGCCCGGCCCTGCCTCCGGGGAGCCTGCCCTCACGGGGAGCCCTTGGCCTGCTGGCCCCTCCCTATTCCAGGGGACACTCTTCTTCCCAGGGAGTCGGCGGGCCTGAGCCAACATGAGCACCCCGGAAACCACAACGGAGATGTGGGCACTGCTGAGGAAGGTGCTTCAGACCCTGGGCAAGTCCGTTCGGTGTTTCCCCCAGCGGCCCAGGGGTGGCCCGCCTGCATGCAGAAGGTGCCTTGCAAAGTGGGCCTCACTGGCTCAGGTTTGGGAGCCACCTACTGGAGCAGCATCCCAGCCAGGGGGTCTCTGTCTCGTGGTGGCCCAAAGCCGACCCCACTGAGATCCCGGCTTCGGTGGCAGCTGGCAGGGTGGACGGTGGACAGACTCTTCTCTGAGAGTCCTCGGGTTTGTGCAGGTGGCCTCCTCACTTCCTGTAAGGCCGGGCCACCTGACCCTGGCTCAGCATGTGTTTGCTCCTGTTTGGAGGGCAGTACCACACAGTCAGGCTGCACACAGTGGGCAGCTCACAGTAGGGCTGTACAGTCAGGCTGCACACGTGGGACCATGTAATTGGGCTGCACACAATAGGGCCACACACAGTTGGGCCTCCGAGGCCCAGAACCTTGCAGCACTGGTGCATCTCTCTGGACGATGCTGACATGACCCACAGCAGCGGCCCGACTCCACAGCCCTTTCTCTCCAGGAGCTGGTGGTATTTTGCAAACAGGATCCCACATGCCATTTATCATCAAACACTTCATGGAGATCTGTAACTGCATTTTTAAAAAATGGCAGTCAATATTTTTGGACATAGTGGTGAATTTTCCTCTTTGTTCCACGTGGATGTGCCCATGCTGGATATAGAGGTGTAATCATGTGCCATGTGAGGGCGTCCCCCTTTGGACCGGATCTCCACGCAGATCTCATTTCTGTGCTTTAACGATGCCATGTAATATCTGATCTTCTGCTTTACTATCTCGTTAAGTGCATGGAGATAATTAGGTGTTAGAACTAGACAGTTACTCTGAGGGCAGCACAGACACTTTCTGACACTTTTATAAACACACATGCTTTAACTAAACACAGTCTGACTGCGCTCCCAGCCCATCCAGCCCCGGCGGCTTGAGAAGTCATCCAACTGCACTGCTGTTCAGTTCGATCAGCAACTGGCTGGCTGGGCTCACTTTCATTTGTATTTTTTCATGGGACTGACCAGGCAATTCAGTCAATAGCATCAAAATCGGAGTTCAGGGCAGGCTCAGCTGCAGCAGCCTACAGTTAATTAAAAACCAAGAGGGGGATAAATGAGATGAGGCCCATTCGAGGGTGCTATGGAAAGAGGAACAGGAGCTGATTCTTCTTAAAGGGGCCCAGGGTGCACGGGGCACAGGGCGTCAGGCTCAGCGCCACGAGGGAGGGTCTCACTGCCTCACTGCCTGGGGAGGACCAAGCGCCTAATTCTCAGTTCTCATATAAGCAACGTGTGTAAGATCTGACACCTGCATGGAAGCCCCCTGTGAGGAGCCGGCCAGAGGGTGGGGGGCCAGAATCGTGTCCAGAGCCAGCCAGGCTGCCCCGGGCCGGAGACGGGCCTGTGCTCGGTCTGGCTGTCAGTCACAGGCTCAGCCCTTGTTCACTGCCTTCTGGCCTGTGAAACCTGACCTCCCTGACCAGCCCCTCGCTCCCCAGCAGTGTCCCTACCAGCTGCTCAGGCCCTCACGGCTTCTCCCCGTGCTTCCGGCCATTCTCCCGTCTGCCCACAGACATTTCACAGTTCCACTCCAGGAGCCACCTGGTACCGCCACAACCCGGCACCAAACCAGGCTTAACGAGATGTACTCTCTCACCTGGAGGCCAGGGGTCTGAGGTGGGTGGTGCTGGGCTGCACCCCTGAGGCTCCTGGGACGGGCCCTCCTACCTCTTCTAGTTTCTGAGGGGTGGGCACCCAGGGTCTGTAGATGCATCCTGCACCCTCCACCTCTCCTGGTGTCCCCCCCTCTAGAAGGGCATGAGCCCCGGGTTAAGGCCCACCCTGCCCGGTGTGGCTTCCACTCAGCCTAAGTAATTGCACCTGGGGCCACCCCCTCTCCGAACGAGGTCGCGCTCTGAGGGGCTGGGGCTAGGACTTCAACCTGTCTTTCTGGGGAACACAGTCCGACACCAGCTCACGTACACCCTCTGCTAGGAAATTCCCTCAATGGAGGAAGGCCCTCTTCTGGAAACAGACATCCTTGTTCATCCGCCTGTGTGCTGATGCGTGATATACGGTCGACCCACTTATTTGTGTGCATTTATTACATTTCTTCCACCAGATTATAAACTAATTGAGGGCAGGGTCCATGACTTTCCATTTTTATTTTACATTCACCTCTGATTTTAGGACATAACTGGCATCCAGATGTCCAGCGCGTGCCCATGCCTTGTTTCACGTCTGGGCTGAGACCAGGGCCGGCGGTCGGGGCCGTGCTCTGTCCGTCCCTGCACCTCCTGTGCCAAGTGCACTTCCCCAGGGAAGCAAAATGTTCATGGAATGAATGCATGTTTAACACTCATAAATGGGCCAAAAGAAACAATCCCAGGGCCCTTTATCCAATGTGAAATGCTTTTAGATCCACCAATGTCACACTGAGATGCGCACCGTTCAGTGGCAGCCCCAGGAAGTGTCAGCTCAGGGACACGCAGCTTTGCAGTGGCAGCCGCAGAAGCCAGTGTCCCCTTCCTGACGAGAGGAAGGGGAGGGGTTGGGAGGCCCCCACTGAACCCACCACTTGTAAGAGCTGCATTGCCATTAGAACTGAAGTCATGGGGCTCCAGGAAGATGCAGTTTCCTCATGAGGACGCAGAGCACTGACCCCAGCTGCATGCGTGTGGGCTGGAGCGCCGCATCCCGGCACACGGGCAGCGATCCGGTTTCAGTAGGCCGACGTTCTCCAAGATGTGCTCCGAGAGAGGCCTGAGGAAAACAGCAGCTGTGGCCAGGACACCTGAGGCCAGGTCAGCGGCTTAAACTTTACCGTGGAGCTTTTCAGCTGCAAGTGGTTGTTGGCACTGTGAACTCCAGGCAGGATCCACCACATGCAGTACCTCTCAGCCGTCTTGCACCACGAAACCCCTCCCCAAAGGCCAGCTGCTGGGGTCGCAGGCAGGAGGCGCCGGGGTGTGCCCCGTGGTCATCTCCTCCCGCCTTGTCTGGACCGCGGCACATCCTGGAGATTCCCGGCCGGTCATACCAGTGCCTGGATTTTTGAAGTCATGGTTGACGCCAACATCAGCAGGGCCAGATTTGTGCCTGATGAAACTTTCTACTAAGAGGAAGCTTTCGAAAGGATAAACGTGATTCAAAACTCTTATAGTTTAAATAGTAACAGCCAGGGTGGGGGCGGTGACATGGTTCACTGGCCTGGTACGGTTCCCCCAAATGTATATGCTGAAGCCCCAGCCTCAGGGCCTTTAAAGGGACGACCGGGGCATGATGAGGTCGTCACGGCGTCCCTGAGCCTGGCGGACTGGTGTCCTCCCTCGCCGTGTCTGGTAGCAGAGCCCTGCCCTCCGGCACTCAGTCCTCGGTTCCTGCGTCCCCTAAAAAGCTGCTCTCCTGGCTTCCGGTGTCCTGCAGGCTGCCTGGGAGACACGTTAGCAGCCTGTGGCCTGAAGTCACCTGTGGTGGCAGAGAATGTAGCTGCTCTCTGTCTGCACACATGGCTGCGGGGCCCCAGCTCCAGGATGGCATCTAGCCAGTGGGACGGGGGAGCCAGGGAAAGGAGGCCTCCTTCCTGCTGCCCCTTCGAGGTGAGGCCTTCCCCACCTGCTGGCCAGAAGCAGTGACCCCAAGGCCAGGCGGGAGCCAGGCACAGTAGGAGAGGCCATGCAGGGCCCTGCGCTGAGGGCGAGCAGGATTGGTCTTGAAGGTGTGGAGACAGACCGTGTTCAGGGCTGTGCACTGGGCAGACCCTAGCCAGTACCCACTGAGTCCCAGTCCCAGGACGTGCGGGTGGAAGGACGGGCAGATGGGCCCCACCGAAGCCTTGGGTGCCTTCCTCCTCTCTGCAGAGGAAGGTCCCCACACTGTGCTGCTGGTGCAGGCGTCAGCTTCGAGGGAGGAACATTATTCTAGGGTCTGGCTAAAGCCAGGAAAACTCGCCCACTGCACTGGGCCACCTCGGCGAGGGTTAGGCCAGGTGAGCAGAGAGCCCGGAGCACCAGCAGACACTACCTGGCACGTGCTTGGTCCTGTCTTTCCAGCATGACTGCATTGCTGGGATGAGAGGAACTTTGCAGTCTTAGCTGCATTTGCCGATGGCCCCCACTTACAAGGCCGGTGGTGAGGTCACCTGCAGCCCTTGCCTACGGGTTGGAGCCAGGTGGACAGCCTGCTGGGGCCGCAGCCCTGGCCCCGTTACGACCAGCCTGGCCCACGTGCCTGGCCTGGGACAGCCTTCATATGGACAGCACGGTCACGGGGAGGACAGTGACACAACAGGAGCCCCGGGCCCAGGACATCCCCACAGCGGCTGATGGGAGCTTGCCCACCCCGCCTTCCACCAGGCTCCTGACGGCGAACTGAGCCCACAGGACGGCCTGCCTCATGTGTCCTTCAGAACAAGGACCTTTTCCTGGTTTTGCATGAATACTGAGTGGATACTAGAAACTGGGAGCCAGATGCCCCTTCTGTATGGCTTGGCTCTTCTCCTTTTATATGGACACCACTTCAGCGAGGTCAGTGCTACAAGCAGAGGGGACCAGGCAGTCACTGGAGGCTCGTGCTAGATGCTGGAGGCAAGCTGAGCTTGCTGCTCTTCTGCTTTGGCAAGTCAAGAATCTGGGAACAGGAAATTACACCATACACGGCCATACACTGTACATACCACACACACAAGCAGCACACATGACACACAAGCACGCACCCACATGTACACACATCACACAACACATAATGCACATGCACACACATGCACACACATATAAGCATGCACACATGTACACAGTGCACTAAGGGCACATGTACACATGCACACACATAACACAAGCAGCACAC
Source organism: Manis pentadactyla (assembly GCF_030020395.1). Classification (NCBI taxonomy): domain Eukaryota; kingdom Metazoa; phylum Chordata; class Mammalia; order Pholidota; family Manidae; genus Manis; species Manis pentadactyla. The sequence goes on from NC_080025.1 coordinate 148,607,262, forward strand.
ATGCACAATACACATAACACACATATAAGCTACACACATGGACACATGATTCATGCCCACACAGACAACATGTGTACATGTGTAGTGTCCATGCCCTGGGGCTCCGATCTCCTCAGGCTTCCCTCAGTTCCTCAACGACAATGATGAGGCACTTGAATGACCCCCCCTGTGAGGTCACACCCTGTGAGAGTGGGAGTCGGATTTGCCCCAAAGCCATGGCTACTGCACTGTGCCCAGGGAGGTGCTCATCACACAGCCCTGCTCACAACACAGGGGGTCAGCCTGAGTGCCCTCATGGGGTGAATGAACTGACCTGGACTCAAACTGAAACGTGACACCAGAGCGAAGAATGAACCAGATTCACATAAATCAACATGAATAAATCTCAAAACACAGAGCAGGTGGGAGACTGAACAAGTCTTGAAGGAGTTGGGCAAAGACTGCTGTCCCCTCCTGCAGTCTAGTCCTAGGAGCCTGGGTCTGCCCTCCCACCCCCAGACCCTGGCCCGCTGCAGAGGGGCAGGCGGTGTGCAGGGGTGCACGGAGGGCAGGAGGCAGGGCTGCGGCTGGTGGCCAGACCCCGAGGGTGTGACCTACAAAATCTGTAAGAGCCTGCCTTGGTGGGCCGCGGCCTGAAGCACTTCCAGACTCGGTGTCTCTGTGGTGACCATCTACCAGGACAGATCCATGCCTGCCTCGTGCTTCAGGAGGTGAGACGCGCCCTCCTCAGGAAGGCATCCAGCAGCCCACAGGTGCAGGGCCTGCTGGCCGACACGGGCTATCTGAAAGCATGTCGGGGCAGCTCCTTCGCTGACGCCACCAGATGACAGAGCTGGGGCTGAGTCTATGCGCCATTCGTGTGCGGGTGGTGAGAATCTGGGACCCAGCCCGCTCACCTAAGCTCCGACCTCTGCAGGAAGCCTCGGGCAATGCAGTTTGCCGAGAGGCAAGCTTCCTGTCGGGGTCTGGCCCACCTGTTTGTGTCCGTGACGCGATGTTTCTGGGATGAGACCAGATCTTTTCAGGGCAGCATCTCAAGACTGTTCTTTGCGAAGACCCCTGCCTTCAGATTAAAGTCACCCTTGGGAGAAATCTGCCCCGGGATTTCAGAGCTGCCCTGTCCATCCTCTATATTCTCTCTGGTGTAACTCTACCAATTTCAGAACTGGCTACATTTTTTAAAGAAGAAACGTCTAGTTCAAGGACAGCTCCAATGCTCTGAGTCATCCAGATGTTCACTCACCTGTCTATCCATCCACCACCCACCACGCATCCCTCCATCCACCCATCCATCCATCCAACCACCCATCCATCCATCTATTTATCCATCCATCTATTACCCATCCATCCACCTACCCATCCGTCTATCCATCCATCCATCCATCCATCCATCCAACAGTAACTAATGGAGGTTATATTCTGAGCACACACAGTGTTGGACACTGGTGATACCAAAGATGTATAAGACAAATAGGGTTCCTATACTCAGAGCATAAATTCTAGGGAATATTCCTCCCAGAGGAGTTCTGCAGGACCATCTGCCCAGTTTTCCCATCTGACATGAGGAAATAGGCCGGCAGGAGTCAATGACTAGTTTAAAGTCATCAGGAAGTTAATGGTGAGGCCAGGCCTCCAACAACTTGTCCACCATTCCCGCCACGACACCAGCCTTTGGGGCTTCTGGCAGAACAGGTGCCTCCCCGTGTCTGTCACCCCCCTCACCCTGTCCGTTCTGTCTGACCTGTCCCTGCATCTCCTGCTGCTGCAAGGGACCTGCCCTGCTTGCTGTGTGTCCCCAGCACCCAGCTCCCCGTCATGCTGAACCACGTGAGCTTGCCTGATTCTGACCATTCGTGACCTGTCTCTGCCTAGTGGTGTGCTGGGCAAGGACTTGTTGACGTGCCCGGTGGGGGCTTCCCGTGGGGGCTTGCTGAGCTCGCCTTAGAGACCCAGTGTGTGAGCGGGCAGGTGGGTGCTGTGGTTGGGGTGAGGGCCGCGTGCCCTTCTGGATGTGCAGAGGTGGAACCCAAGTGGGGGCACCGAGGCAGACACCCCCCAAATCCGTCTCACCTGCGGACAGCCTCACCTGAGCAGCATCAGGGAGGGCTGCACTGCACCCCCTCCTCTCTACTCCCCATCTGTCAGTCTCTCTGCCCTGGCTCTGGTCCCATTGTGTCACACGGAAGGTACTGGAATGGCCCACAGCCAGCCGCGGGGCTGCCCCTGCTCCCTTCCCCGCTTCGAGACAACGGGGCAGCAATGCACCCCCACCCCCAGGACTCACGACCCCACCATGACACGTGGCGTGCTTCCTGGAAACCAAAGCCCCCGTGCCGCCCCAGCCCAACCCCACATGTGTGCCCACCCCCACGTGTGCATACTTGAGGCAACGTGCCGCCTGCACTGTGCTGTCCCCTCAAATCGGCCCCCCTCTCAAAGCTCCCCCTGCTCCCAGGCCCCCAGCCAGGCTCTCTTCTCTGCTCCTGCTCAGCCAGCCAGCCTCGGGCGTCCCTGCAGCTCACATATTCACGGCCATCACGTTCTTGTTCCAAGGAAGGTCCGCTCCCCCCCGACACTAGAGTCTTAGAGAGACTTTAGGACCTCCAGGCCAGCTCAGCCTCCTGAGCCCCCAGATAGGTCTGGGGAGCCGGTGCCACTGGGTCCCCCAGCAGCAAATGTGTTCACAGTAACACAACACACATGCCTGGCTCACACACGTGCACGGCTCGCAGATCAGTGTGCAGGGATCCTACAAAGGGCAGGGTCCCCGCTGTGTGTACAGTAGCCTGGCCGCCCACTCTGGGGCTGCAGGGCTCTGCTGCGGGTTCCCTAAAGGGGGCTGGTAGCGGGTCTGGACAGGCGCTCTCCCGGGCCCCGAGCCCTCTGACGAGGAAGCCTGGTGTGCAGGCCTCCGTGGGCCTGAGGGAGCTATTGCCGCCTCCTTCCATCAGCTCCTAGTACTTACAGAAAATGGGGAAGCACCCTCAGCAATTCTGACGACCTTGCTCAAGGTCGCCCACCTCTGAGCTGGTGACCACAGCGAACTTTTCTTCAGTTGCCGACATTGGGGAATGGGTCGTCGGTAGCTTCTGTTCACCCCGTCTCAGGAGCCCCAGTTCAGGAATGTGGGGTCACCCCGGGGACAGTCTTCCCGAGCTTGCAGTGTCTGTTTTCTACCCTGTCCTTTAAATCCCGGTAAACTCCGGCCGGTGTGCGTGGGAGGAGCCGCAGACCTGAGGACCCAGCGCTACGGAAAAGGGATTGTAGTGCCACCCCTGGTGGTGGTGGCGCACGGTGTCCCCTCGCCGTCCCGAAGGTGGGCGCCTGCCTCCCTGACTCAGCCCTGTGCCGGGACCCCCAGGCGGCCCTGGCTGGCATGGGCCCTGCCTGCCTGCACTCCCTGGGGCTCCCTGGTGCCCGCGCCCCGCCCGCACGACTGAAGCAGGGGGGGCTCCCAGCTATTTCGCCTTGCTCCTTTCATGACCCTGAGCCCCACTGCCACTCCCACCCCCACTTCCACGGTGACCCCCAAGTGAGCTCATTCGAAAGCCCCCTTGGTGTCCTGCAGGAAAACATGTGCTGCTCATGCCGAGTCCCCCCTCCCCGCCCCCGCCTCGGTTCCTGCGGTTCAGCGTGCTGGCCCAGCTCTGGCGAGCATTGGGGCTGCCTCAGGCCGTCACTCCAGAAACCGATTCTCGGCCTGAACTAGCAGGTCCTGGGAAGACGGGGCCACAGGAGGCGCCCTGCGGGCATGTCCTGCTCCAGATGCTGCTGTGCGCCTCTCCTTGAAAACGCAGAACTGACGGTAACACCACGGCAAATGACCCACCGTCACAGCTTCCTCTCGCGGGACCACAGTCCTGCAGGTTTCCCTGCACGTGTGGCGGCAAGGCCGCACCCTCTGCTCCACCTGAACCTGGCGCCCGGGCCTCCTCCCCTGGACACGCTGCTGTGTCAGGAGCAGAAGCAGCTCTCTGCGGAACACAGAACCTCGTCGGCAGGTGTTCCCTGCCAGAGAACACAGGCCTGGAAGTCGCAGGGATCGCCATTCACTCCTCTGTCAGCAAGGCCGCCTCTCGAGTCCACAGGGGCCTGGGGGCGCCGCTGTGACAGAACAGCGCAGATCCCTGCCTCGGCCCAGCCCCTCACGCTGGCCCTCCATTTCCAGACAGCAAGAAAGCAGCCTCAGAATGTCTCACAGGAAGAAAAGCAATTTTAGGAAGGTGTGACGGTGACCTTACGTGACACCCTGACCCCACCGGGGGGAACCTGACAGCTGGGAAGCCGTTCCTGGGCGTGTCTGCGTGGCGATCGGGAAGAGGTCAGCACGTGAGTTTGTGGACTCAGGGGAAGGCCGTCCTCCCGGGCGTGGGGCTGTGGGGTGAGCACTGAGTGAACGCAGCAAGGAGACACAGGCGGCCGACCTGCTCTCCGCAGGGTCTGGGACACCCCCTGCCTGCCCCAGGCCATCGGTGTGCCCGCTCCTGGGCCTCTGCAGTTGGGGTGGAGCCACGAGGCTGCCCACCTGGTTCTTGGGCCTTCGGGCTCGGACTGAGTTCCCTGGCCTCCAGCTTGCAGATGGCAGGTCGTGGGACTCCTCTGCCTGCAGAACTGGGGGCAGCCCCCTTGTAGCAACCCTCCTTCTAGGCATCTCTGTGCTTCACTGGCTCTGGTTCTTTGGGGAGCACTGGCTGAGTGCGGTTGCTGGCAAAGCCTGTGGTGCCTTGAGACGGGTTCATGCCACGTTTCACCTGCACATGCACTGAGCATCGTCACCAGAGAGGGTCAGCCCTGGAGGGGGCGCTGCCCGCTCACTGGGGGTAAAGGCTGGGGTGGGGGTCATAGCCCAGAGGAGGACACGGCTGGCAGGAACACGTGCCAACCCTGAGATCTAAGGGGCTGTTTCCTCCGGAGAAGGACTCCTTCACCCCGTAGCCACATGGGCCGCAACAGCGCTGTCCACAGGTGAGCCCCAGGGGGGCCGAGGGGATCTGCGCGGGTGAGAGCTGTGCTCTCTCAACATGCCCTGCACCCCCCATGCACGACGGCAACAAGTGGTCTCTGACCCAGCATCGAGCACAGGGTCGGGATGGCGCGGAAGATGGTGGGTGGAGGGGAAACAGGCCGTCACCCGTGCTGGCCTTCACCGGCGAGCAGGAACGTGCAGGAGATCACTTGTCGGGCCTCTGGGCTCCCTCCCCTTTGGCCCCCTGCCCCTCATGGAGGGCCTGGGGCAGGAGGGCTCTGCAGGGTACGTATCTGACAAAATAACCCGACCGTCCCATGACTAGCTCTACTTGAATCTGGGGGTAAAAGTGACCGGAAAAGATGTATCAGGGTCCTGATTTAAAATACACATTGATATAAGAAATCTGCTCCCCAGCATAATTAGTAGTGATCTAGAAACATGCTTTATACATAAGTAGGATTTCTGAGACGCTGTGGGGCCGCTTCGTGGTCCTATTGCTCGTGCGCAGGCCGAGACAGCAGATCTGCCTGCTCCCTGGGATTCAGAAGCGTCTGTGAGAAAGGTTCTGCCCCACTTGGTGGCCTGTGGCCTAAGGGAGGCCCCTGAGCGCTGGCGGCTTCTTAGTGGCTTGGGACGCTGGTAAATGGTGAGGGTGGGCTTCCCTGAAGGGGCAGAAACAGCAGTGCTCCACCTGTACCCGTGTCACCAACGAACGGCTGTTTAATGAAGTGTTTTCAAATTCTGGGTAAGGAAAAGCACAGCCTTCAAGAAAGTAGCAGCACACATGCACAGGGCTGACATGCAAGCAACATCCTGCCGGGACCATCTTTTCTGTAAAATCATACATATTTCATTAAGCGTCATGCAGGGTGTCTTCTGATTTATGGTAATTGTCAACAAAAGCAAAAACACAGACGACTTTAACCCTGCGGTGGCTGGGAGTGAACTGGCATGAAATCACATTGTTTTTTCTTTAAAAGGGAGGGAGGGTCCAATGCACTCCACCAGATTAAGTGCTCAGGACACTGAGCTGAGCGGATATGACTTCCGACACGGTGGTGGTGGCGTCTGCCAGGGAGCCTCTGATCAGGTGGACGCCCCACCCCGTGGCCCCCGTGTACTCACGGCCTGGAGACTCCAGTGAGGCTAATTTCCATATCAAACCCAATTTAGATGAAACGACTTGGTTAAAAAAAAAAAAAGCCAGTGCATCAATAGCCCCTTGATTAGATTTTCATCTCCTGAGCAGACAAATATGAATATTTATTACCATGAATGCAGACTTCCCTCTTTCCATTGCTCTGATCTTGAATATTATCCACTGCTAATTTTTATGAAAATTTGGGCAACATAATGTTTTCACATAAACTGACAGTTCTTGAGATAATCCCGTTATTGTCTGGTTGAAAATGACAGCTTCCGCTCATTCATGTGTTAACGAGGGATTAAATATTGTTTTTCATCCCCATAATCTAAGATGGACTGGAAATTAAAAATTGAACATTGTATATTAGCAGGGCTTTGCGGCTCAGGATTTGTTTGCATTCACTCAGAGAAGATCTGTAAATTAGCAGTTTAACAATCAGGCGCCTTTATGTGCCTGCCGAAGGGGCTACATCATCAAACACCACGGGCGTTTCTAAAATAAATTCATTACTCTACCTGCCGCACAGCAAAATGAAAAGGCTTCCACCAGTAAATAAGCCACGAAGAAACAGACCACCCTTTGCCCAGAAATAAAACTGCAACCCAATTTACACTATTTCAAAGTCAAGAGGTTTTTCAGGGCCCCAACACCAGAGCGCCCACCCCGCTCCCTGGGCGTCGCATCTCACAGGAGGGAGGAACACCAGACTCCCTTCCCCTGTGAGCTGCCCTGGGGGTGGGGCCAGCGGCCAACGCAGCCAGTCCCTCCTCTGCTGCTTTGATGGCTGCGTCTTCCCGGGTACACCGTCCACGGGGATGTGAAGTTTATTTGCACCTGCTACTAGTTTTTACTTTATTGTAATCTGGGTGTCCCGGATCAAAGCATGGATCTGATGGGTTTTTAGGCCAAACTATCCCATTATGCTGCTAAAAATACACACCAAGTGTCACTGATTTTTTTATCTCCTGATCAGCTGGGTAGAGCTTCTCCCCTTCCCACTTCCTGCCCGACATGGTGCTGGGAGCACAGCACACATGTAGTTCTTGGAAGTGTGTTTGTCCAGATGCTCCCTTTGGGAACTAATGTATAAAAGGAACCCTAAGTTTAATGAGACATTAACAGGTCAGACTTGACTAGGGGTCAGAGCTAGGGGGTGGGTTGTGTCCCCACCTTGGTCCGTATGCTGACGTTCTGACCCCCAGGACCTCAGGATGTGAGTGTATTTGGGGCAGGGTCTTTACAGGGGTGATCAGGTCAGACAAGGTCACTGGCTGGGCCCTAGCCCCATATGACAGGCGTCCTTGTAGGAAGAGGAGGTCGGGACACAGACACTCACAGAGGGTCGGCAGTGCGACACCTCGGGAGGGACCTGCTCCGCCCCTGCTGGGCCTCGGACCCAGCCTCCCGGGCCCGAGGGAGCACCTGCACGTCTTCGGGGCCCCATGGTACCTGCTGAGGTGGCCCCAGGAGGTGAGCCCTGTGGCGGGTGGCGGGCCGGCACCAGCCCTTCCCTGTGAGTGCCCGGGGTCAGCCCCACCGTGTGACAGGGCAGGATGTGGTGCTTTCAGCGAGGCCTTGAGTCCAGCACTCTCAAGGGAAAGAAGACACCTAGGAATTTTCTTTTTGCAGGACTGTAGCTCAATAAAAATGCCCATGCTCAGAAGCCTACCCAGCCTGTTTCACGGAAACAAAAGGTGAAGTTTTGTGCGGCTGACAAAGGTATGCCGGGACCCTGCCTAGTGTCCACCACCCGCACCCCCAGAAACTGGGTGCTGCTGCCCCAGGCAAAGGGGGTTGCCTGTGCCCAGCGGTTCTGAGGACCCCCTAAGGGGGGACTAGGAAGCATGGTGAGCAGATGGGGAGTGTGGTCCGGAGCCGGAGGACCCTCGGCCAGGCCTCAGGCCATGGTCAGCGTGCAGGGAGCTGGGCAGCCCTCTGGGCCCAGCAGGATGCGCCTGCCCTCTCCATCCCAGGTGGGAATGGAGCGACATGCCCGTAGCTACTGCACAGCATGTGCCCGGGCCAGAGCCCCTCTCCTGTCTGCCGCCGAGGGGAGGGCTCCGAGTGGTCAGGAAGGGAGCAGTCCCACTGGCGAGGCAGAGGCGCCACAGAGCCCTGCCCCCCCACCCGCCTAGCACCGGACCGACTCACCGGTGGGCTTGCTCTGGTACGGGCAGGGGCGGCTTACTCAGGAATTGGAACATAAGGGTTTTGCACTTGAATGGCATGAACTTTGCAGGTGAAACTTTTATGGGTCCACTTAACCTACCATCTAATTTAAAGATTTCCTATTCATGGGGCAGAGGAGGCGTTCAGTGCCTTACGGAATGTAGCTAAGGAGATTTCAACTTCCAAAAATCTTGATGAGAAGAAAGAAACTATAGTAATACAATGATAGCTATTTTAATGAAAACAATTATTTTTCATGTTTACTTGCAAATATGAAATTACTATAAAGGTCTGTAATGAGGCACAGCCACGGTTTTCTCTCTGTGCAATTTCACGGGACAGGACAGGTGTGTGTCTGACAGCCCCGGCCCTGGATGCTGATGGCGGTTCTCTCCCACTGTCAGCCCGACCCTCACGGCAGACGGGGGGTCTGGGGAAGAGGGTTAGAGGCGGTCCGGCCTGAGACCCCTTCAGTCAGGCTCCATCATCAGTGGGGAAACCTATTTGGCCAGAGAGGCTCATTCTGTTCATGGGACCAGCAAGCAAGGTACCACACCCCCAAAGGAGGAGATGTACCCCCAATGGAGAAAGGTTCGGCTGCAGGTCAGCCGAACATGGATACTGGGGCTTCGGGTCAGGGATGGATGACATCTGTGGTTTTAGGGTGCTGTGGGTTGGACAGGTGTTCCCCAAAGGTGCGTGGTTATCCCCTGATCCTCAATACCTGTGAGTGAGGCCTTACTAGGAAACAGGTCTGTGAGCCAGCACCTGTGGTCACGCTGGGCAGGGAAGCCTCAGTCCAACCCGACTACACACTGTATACACAGGGAAGGCCGCATGGCACGGGCCAGAGGCTGGCGTGACACGTCTATGAGCCAGGGGCCGCCAGGGACTGCCAGCACGCTGGAGGCTAGAGGAGGCAGCCCTCCCTGGGAGCCTCTGAGGGGCGCAGTCCCACCACGTTCTGGACCTCTGGCCTCCCAAGTGCAGGGGCTGGTTTTTGGTGTTTTCCACCCCCAGTTTGTGGCTGTTACTGCAGCCCTAGGACCCCATTCCCAGGCACAGGGTGGCCACGGTGTGGGTGATGGACAATGGGTAGCAGGACCATCTGCAGAGCAAAGGGCACACCAGCGTCCTGACCCGCAGGTTGGCCGTGGGGTGCCACCCCTGGGGTGACACAGGGCCCTGCCCTGGGATGCTGAGACGCTGCAGGGCCTTGCTGCCCCAGTGAAGGTGGGGTTTGGGATTGACTTCCTGCACCAGGAGCCCAGGCAGAGGGCGAGGAGCGGGGCCTGAGGCGGATGGCGGGAAGAGGGCGGTGTGCCGGTACAGGGCCCCGCAGCCCGGCCAGCTCAGCAGGGTGCACTGAGTGCCTGCCATGCGCCGGGCGCTGCGCTGAGTGGGGGCAGCAGGCCGGCTTTGCACATGTGGGCTTTACTCTTGAGTTCTGGGTTGAAGGGAGGGGACAGGAGCTACATGGCTTGACTCTGTGGTGATGGATGTTCAGACACAGGCAGGAAGGAGGCGGCACGCAGCCTGGGGACAGCTGTGCGCCGGCCGCCTCCTCAGCCTCCAGGGTTCTGCCCAACTTTAGGATCACAGGGTGAGGACGTTTCCCAAGAGCAAAGCTCCTGCGTGGGGAGGGGAGGGTAGCACCAGCTTGGGATGGGCTGTGGCGCCCCCAGAACTCCAGGTGTGACCTCTTTGGGGGAAGGGTCTTTATCTTTACAGAGGTGATCCTGCTGCAGCGAGGTCGAGGTCGTACGGGCGGGTCTCAGTCCAGTAAGGCTGGTGTGCTGACCAAGAGGGGAAGTTTGGGCACAGACATGGACCTGTGCGGCCATCAGCGGGCTGAGGGGGAGCCTTTCTGAGCCCAGAGCTGGTTGGTGCGCTGGGGAGGAGGACACGGGCCCCGAGTCTGGCTCCTGGAGGTGAGGCCTGGCCGCCGTCCCCCCGGAGCTCCCCTCTCGGCTTCCGCGCTGCGAAGTGCCTGCTGCCTGGCGTGGCGCTGACCACCGGTGGGTGTGCCTTCCCTCCAGTGCCCCTGCCCTCCGTCGAGCACCTCGCATCTTGGGGGCTGAGCCTGAAGCGGGCCCTGGAACACCCCATTCTGAGGGCTTTCGGGGCGTCTCTAGAGGCTAGTTCTTCAAATGAAAATAACTTGTGAACCGCACTACCAGCTCTGCTATGGGGACAGGCACACACATCAAGAGGTCCTTCATTTCTTACGGGGACAGTCACTGAGTCCCAGCCTAGACGGCAGCCGTGAGTGAAGCCTGTATCATGCGTATTTCATAAAAAGGCAGCAAAGGTTTAGGACCGGCGGGCGGGGTGGGGGGATGGGCCCGGCACAAGCGGTTGCTGCTGTCGGCAGACGCGACGTTTTCATTTTACGTATTTACCCTGATGTTGAGTAAAAACTAAGTTTGTCCCCATAAGAGCCTCCGTGTCACATGACGCCTCTGCTGCCTTTAGACCATGAGACGTGTCGAGAAGGCAGCGTGGCCCGTGTGACATGGTCTCTGTGCAGCGCCTCGGGAGGAAGGGCGACTCACAGGAAACCCCTCCTGTCCGGGTGTCGAGCACAGCGAATCACACCCGCCACGGTCTGGGCGGTCTCCCCCACTTCCTAGGAATAAGCACACTGCACAGAGCTTGTGCTCGGCTTGGTGTGGCGGCCGGCCAGGGGGGCGCAGGGTGTCGGGGCGTCCCGGGACCGCGCTCCCAGAGGGCTGCTGTGGCAGATCTGCAGCGTCTCCCTTCCCAAACACAAGTTAGGACTATCGACAAGCACATAGGCTTTTCTTAGCACTGATGCATTTTCTGCATTTACGAGAAAAAACCCAGTTTTCTCTGTCTAGAAATACAGACTAGAATAAGGTGACGCTGAATGACAATCACGGGAAGCTCAGCTCTCCCGTGCTGCCAGAGCACCAGCGCGAAGGCGTCCAGCAGGGGCCCCAAGCCGCCCCGGGCAGCTCTGGGCTCCCTCCCTGCCTGGAGCCCAAGCAGAGGTTCGGTTCTGGCCCAGGAGGCCCAGGACACTGCGAGGGCTTTGCAGGGGTGGGGGTCGGGGGGCACTGCTGGTAGTTCCCTGGAACCCCACGTGGTCTCGGTGTGCGCATGTGTATGCGTGTATATGTGCATGTGTGTATCCGTGTATGTGCCTGTGTGTGTCTGGAGGGAGGCTTCCAGAGGACCCGTGACCACGGGGTCTGTGCCCCCTGTCTGGTGGCAGCCAGCTAGGTGGGCGGGAGGCGAGCGCAGGGCCTGGGGCATGTGGCGCAGGAGGCTGCCTCGCTTCTCTCTGGGGCCACCAGGCACCCGCCAACACGTCCCCATCCCCATCGCGGGTGACGGTCTCCTTGCCCGAGAGGCTGGACAACTCACATCCTTCCCGTCCCTGTCACCACCCACACACAGGCTCTTTTCTCTTGAATTTCCAAACACACACCTTGATCCAAACGCCAGGGTAATCTTAATTAGTGTGTCCTGCTGTGCACACCACTGAACCACGGAGGAGCTTCATACACGTGTGATGACTCGAGATATTTTTAACATTCGCTCCAGTAGCCTGTGAGGTCCATGGTGGCGAGGACGTGGCTCAGCCACGAGCTCAGGGACATTCATACGTGGTGGTGTTTCTACTCACGCCCTCACTGATTTAAACATGGACATGTTCTCATCGACTTTAGTTGCATGTTTTCTCCTTATTAAAATTGTGAAAACTGGTATAAAGATAAAATGGCCGAGAAGCACGCACATGTGGGCCCAGTGGCGGCCCCGTGGTTTTCTGCTGCCCTGTGGCTATGGGGACGTAGCCCGTGGGGGCTGGGCGGGCCTCACAGGCATCTCCGCACTGCCGCTGTACCTATCCATGAAGCTGTGATTGGGGAATAAAGTTAAAGAATGGTGTCAAAGGTTTTGTTGAAGGAGAGAAGTGGCTTACTGCCCACCGTCCTTGTGCACGAGTTTACGTGGCCACCTCAGAGTCGGGGGTTCTCTCAGCAACGTTTGAGGGAATCACTGAATTCCATTTGGTTATCATGATACAATGAGTTATCTTCCTGTGGCTTTATACTTACATCAGTGCTGGCTTTTCACAAAGCTTGTTTCCACTTTCTTACCTGGTGAATGGTGTCCTGACAATGGGGGTGGGATGACTGAGCCAAAGAGCCAGCCCTCCCCCGGGGCTGTGGACACCGCCACCTGCCACGCTCGAATCCGAATGCCTAAGTGTTAGCACACCTGACCTTCCCTGAAGAAGCCGGGTGGTGTGGTGGGCCACCTCCGCAGCCACTCCCCCTGATGAGTGTGGGCGAGACCAGTCCCACCGCGTGTGGCTGGACCTGCGTCTGGCTGGGGTGGGCTTCCTGACTCACCACAAAGCTCGTCTGGCCGAGGCCTCGGCAGCCCCCAATGTGCTCACCGTGCTGCCCAGCCCCACTGGCGTGGCCACCATGGCATCTCTTCGAGCCAACAGCCTTGTCAGCCAGCCTGTGAGCACGTACTCGGCAGGTCCCCACTCCCCCTGTGGTGTGGGGAGGGACATGCCCCTCAGCCTGGCCATCAGGCGGCACCAGTCCTTCCCGACCAGTCTTCTTTGGGGGGAGTTCACTCTGGCGGCCTCTTCACACCGAAGGCCAAGGGCCCCCCACATCACGTCCTCTCCTGGGTCCAGACCTGTGGACCTGGCGCTCTGGGGCCCAGCTGCTCACGTCCCGCGGCACGCCGGTGACTCGGCGCTCGGCAAGCCAGCCACACTGTCCCCGTTCTCCTGCTGGCTGACTTGGCCCAAGTCTGCATTTGGCACCTGAGTTCCTCTGAGCAACCTCCTGAACCACTGGCCTTGGTTTGAGTGACAGCTACTAAACAGGGGCATGTTCTTCGAAAGGCTGACCAAGTGGGATTTGGAAGGAAACAGTGGTTTTCCCAAACGTCCACTCTGCCATCTCCACCATGTCCCCCGGCTTTTCACAGTGACGGCTGTCATGGACCCACCCACAGACCCCTGCCAACACACATCACACGGCACGTTGCTGTTAATTCGTGGGCTGGGGTTTGATCACAGAGCCAAGGACATGAGGGGCTTCGGGCCACAGCCTTTGCCACAGAAGCCTTTCCTTGAACAAAGCCTTACACAGGAGCCCAGTAAGCAACGGAAGGACCAGAAGCACAGACCTAGTTAAGCCCGAGGGTGGGACAGGGGGTGCTGAACCCTTGAACCCCAGGCTCTTTGAGGACGTCTCTGAAAACCATGCCTGCCCTCCGACCGCACGGGGATGGTGTCCAGGACAGCAGCCGCCTGGGCACGGTGCCTGAGCACCTGGAACGGCCGAGGAGGAAGGAGGAAGGTCTCCTGGCCTCCCCTGCCGCCCCAGGCCGTGGGACCCCCCGGGGGCTCCTCCTGTTCCCGGAGGGTGAGTCCTTCTATCCCAGGAGAAGCACCCTGGCCAGCAGGCCATGCTCAGCAGGTGCTGCACCCACCTCACCACCCCCTCCATCAATTCCAGCGGAGACACCCTCAGGTCCATTCCTTCCATCACCATCTCCTTCTGATGGCTGTGTCTCCTCAAACAGATTTGGTGTATCTGTGTGCTTTCCTTGTGCTAACCCATCCTTGTCGCTTCAGCCCGGGGCCCTAGGAGGGCGGAGGGAAGGCACTTCCTCCCCCACCCCCAACCCGCTCTGTGCAGTGGTGGGTCCATCGCCCCCAGGAGGCCCAGCTGGGGCTGGAGGCGGAGGCCAGTCTGAGCCTCGCATGAAGGCGCTTCCCGCTGGGAGAGGCCGGCCCCTCGGCACCCCCCTTGCAGCTCTAGCCCGAAGCAGCCAGGCTGTGAGGCGCGTGTCAGCCCGTCTCCCACGCCGTGCCAGGCAGGTTCACCCCACAGCTCTGTGCGTATCACACTGTGAACGCATCGGGAAGCGGTCCCTTACTTCAGATACACGTGCAGAAGCCATGCTTGAGGACCTGCCCCTGGGGGCAGTCACCTATTTTTCTTCCAAATATTTGAGGTTTTCTTTGTAATATTTTAATCCACATTTGGAAGAAGCATGACTTTATTAATTTGAAAAAAGTGTAAACACTTTCCAGATATCAGAGATAAGATTCTGAAATCCGTCAAAATAACCCAATCTATTAGGAATGTGCTCATGTACTGTCATCTGTTCATTTCCTTCAAATTTTGTTTTGAGATATTTCCATTTGGCTTAAAAGGTCTTAATGCGCTATCTGTCATCACGCGTGTGAATCACACACGCCAGGGAGAGATCCTCTAAGTGCTGTTAGATTTCTAGTAATCAACTCTGCTGAACATTCCAGAGTCAGGAATTAGCAGAGACGTTCATGCCAAACATGCTTCCAAAAATACTGGAGTCATCAGAGTCAGTCAGGCTCTCTATTGTGCGGGCGATTAAAATCAGAGACACCGTTACTTTTTAAGAATACCTCAACTTTCCCCTTCTGCTCCCATTTCACTATCCAAAACCCACTCTAAGTAGGCAGGGATGTGGGGCTGGGACTGCACGCGTGCAGCATGCGAATGGCGTGAGCTGGGGTCATCACCAGCAGATGACGGATAACGTGAGAAGCGAGATCTGGGGGGCCCCCAGGAGACAGCTGGACGGGGCCGGTGGGGGCTGGGTGGGGGTGAGGGGTCCCCAGGGGACAGAGCAGGTCAGGGGGGGCCTGGGGTCCCAGAGACAGATCGGGGGGTTGGGCCAGCCCGAGGCAGTGGTGACGTGGTAGATGGGGTGGCACCCTCGGCACAGCCAGGGTTTAGCAGGGAGGTGAGTCAGCAAAAGCTGCCAGGAGGATGAGGACCCCAAGACTGGGAAATTGAGGGCTGGTCCTGGCGGCTGTGAGGGGGGCGGGCGGTGGGGACTGGGTCTGGGAAGCTGACGGATGTTCTGAAGGGAGACACAGAGACCGGGCTGCCTGGTCAGAGGCTGGCGTTGGGCTGTTTTATTTTAGTAGGTGGGTTTGTGTGCGGACGGTAACTGGCTGGACAGAGGGACAGAAGGCGATGTAAGCGAGTGCCGGCCTGGGAGGGGCAAGGACGTGGCCCAGCTTGCAGGAAGGGTGCCCACAGCCCCAGGAGGGAGGAGGCCTGGATGGGATGCGAGACGTGCTCAGAGGGTAGGTGTCGGGATGGCAGATGAAGGGCATGCGCACTGTGTGTGTACATGTGCGTGTCTGTGTGTTGTGCCTGCATACAGTGCTTGTGTGTTGTGTGTGTACATGTATGCACAAATGAATTGTGCGTATGTTGTGTGTGGTCACGTGTTGTGCATGTGTGTGCATGCATGTTGCATGTGCACACACATGCTCGTGTTGTGTGTGCACATGTGTATGTATGTGCATACACATGTGCACATGTGTTCAGTGTGTATGTGCTGTGCATGTGCATGTCCACTTTGTTATTTGTGTGGTATGTGTGCATACACGTATGCTCATGTGTTCAGTGTGCATGCACTGTTTGCTTGTGCATGCGTATGTACATGTGTGCACGTGCATACACATGGGGTGATTGCCAGTGTGAAAAAAGAGGTGAATGATGAAGTGATGTGGCCTGTGGGAGTGTGACCGTCCTCAGGAATCATCGCCGCTGATGGCAGGGGTCTTTCTTGCTCATGGCGACAGCAGAGGGTACAGCTGGCTCCTGCCACTGGGGGGCGGGCAGAGGAAAGTCAGTATTTCCTGAGAGCGTGAGAGCTCCTCTCAGCACACTGTCGGGCTTGACACAGCTGACGGGCATGTGTGTGAGTGACATGGGGGGCACCTTCAGAGGGCCCAGGAGGTGAGGGTCCGTGCACCGGTGCACAGGGTACAGGAGACTTCACAATGCACGGGGCTCAACGGGTCAGGCCCAGGAGGGTAGGGACTTGGAATAGAGGGACATGGCCAACGTATGGCCGGGAGGGCCAGCCAGCAGGCCCTGAAGTGGGCGCAATGTGAGGGCACCAGGTGGAGGACACCAGAGGTGGACTGTGCACATGAGACACAGAGCAGTGGAGGTGATAGTAGGCATCTTCCTGGGAGGCAGTGATGGGCCTTGTCTGTGTGGGCCTACAGTTTCCGGGGCTGGGAGCTCTGGTGAGCTCATACTTGCCCGTCCCTGAAAGAGCGCACATTCTGGGCACTCAGTGATCGTCTTCTGAATGAATGAACTATGGACAGTGCCCTGAACTGAGCAGGTTACGGCCTTTCCTTACACACCAGCAGTACCGAGCAGGCCTTAGGCAGCTGGGGTAGGGAAGGAGAGCCTTCAGATTCCAAAAGGGAGGGAGAAATCAGGGCCAGGGGCTACTGGGGCTGTGCACGCAGACAGCTGGCAGCCTTACACGGACCCGCGGGTGCAGGCCTGGGCGGAACATGTGGACAGCACTGTGGCCTCCAGGATGAGGAGACCCCACGCTGGCCTACATCGGGAGAGCCACCTCATCTGAGGACGGAGGGGCAGAGCGAGGTGGGACTCAGAACTGCGCAGGGTGTGGGGCCAGGCCCAGGTTTTACTGCCAGAATGAGGCAGAGCCTCAAGGTGGGCCATCAGCCCCATGAGACACAGAGGGTCCCCTGGGAGTGAGCGGAGCCCGCACAGAACTCCCACCGAGAGACCCACACCTCTGCTGCAGTGTGTTCCCGCTGAAGGTACGCACCCACCTGACAGGAAGACCCCTGCACCACACGGGGAAAGGAGCCCCCACAGTCAGGGGAGTCCCAGGGCTTGAGGACGGCGGGAGCCTGAAGTCAGCACCTGCTAGTGAGACGTGTGCATCAGAGACAGCAGAGCGGGCTGACGAGATGAAAGGGAGAATCAGAGACACAGGGAAGTGACAAGACAACAGGAAAGGGGATCCTAGAAAGGAAAAACACCGTCGCTGGAGGGCAAGTGTCCAGCGTTTGGGATTCACAGACTAGATGCAGAGAATTCGGAAGGTTAGGAAACAGTGTCCAACCCAGCCTGTGACGTGCAGGGTGCACAGAGCCATCTGGGCCGCAGGCGGGGTAGCAGGTGGACATGCCTCCCAGGGCTGGGCGAGAAGCGGGCAGCAGTGATGAGCGGGTGCTCTGGGTCCAACTGTTTTACACCTGTTATCCCAGCAAGTCCCACAGGCTGATGGTGGGTACTGTGCTCGCCCTCACTGGGCAGGACAGGAAACCCAGCCAGGCGGGGAGAACAGAACCTGGGACAGGCCACACTAGAGGGGGTGGGGGATGGCGGACGGCGGACGGCGGGCAGCAGACGGCCTTGGAGAGCGAGAAGGGCTCTGTAGGGCTGAAGACCCAGGTTTTCCGATTCGGGAAAGTCACGGAGGTCAGAGGTCGCCAGAGAGGTGAGCCCCAAGCTGAGGGTCCAGGACACCAGCAGGTGCTGCCTACCAGGCACAGTGGCTGTGACACCGGGGAGTGGCCAGTTGAGGAAGCACCTTCCAGCGGCTCCCAGGCAGAACAAGCCTCTCCTAGGAGGCCGCAGTGAAAGCTCTGCCCCGGGCCCAGGTCTTACTGATAATCACATTTGACCTCATGAAGGCTTAGGGGCCAGCTGGGCTGAGGGGCACAGAGAGCCCACCAGCAGCTCAGCCCATTCATGCCCCCAGAGCAGCAGGGGACCATTTCCATCGGGGAGAGGCCCTGAGGGCGTTGCCAGGCTGGGTGTCACGCCGGGTCCTCCCAGCCCATCCCTGTGTGGGGACGTTGGGGTTCCTGTGGCCAGGATCCTCACTGAACTTAAACCACCTGATGATGTAACTGGCCTGTTGCTGGGCTGCCTCTTCCACACCTTTAGGCAATAAGATATTATCGCACTACACAGACAGCTCGGCCCAGTGCTCTGGGCAGGGGGTAGAGACGCTGGTGCTCGACCTACCGCCGGGAGAACAAGCCGGGTGATAAACCCTTTCACCCCAAAGAACGTTTTGCTGTCAATTTCTTTGGTCAGAGTGAATCCATAGTGAACTTGCCTGGGGCTGAAACCCATTGGCAGGACACCTGACTCCCACAGTTTATCAGGGCAGAGCCCCATCACCTCCAAGAAACACCCCCAGTGCAGCCGGCTCCCAATGCGTCCCCACATCCTCTGGTAAGAGAACACTCATACCACCAGCTCCCTCCCCGGGTCATGTCACACAAATAGCTGTACCCTGAAATCTGGGTTGCTCCCTAATGAATGGACACTGCCCGTATTCCTCCTGTACGACAACGCAGCACCAGATGGACCCCACCTATGAGGTTAAGATGGGGGCTGCACGTCTTTGCTACACCCAAGAGCTGGAGCCGCGTCGGGACTCCTGAGGGCCTGTGTTCCCAGGCCACTGTGGCCCTTCGTGCCGCTGGGCCCTGAGCCTCCAGGGACACAGCCAGCCGGGCGCTGTACCTCCCTTCTGAGAACGGTGGCTCCATTCAGTCCCTTCAACCCCTTCCTGACAAGCTTCTGCCGGGCGCGGTGTGCCCCTCTCCTGCACCTGCAGCTGGCCCGCGGGCGTCTGCAGGGCACCATGCTCTCTGTAAGGCAGCTCTCACGGGCACCCCACCTGGGGAGCATGGGGGCTCTGTTAGTGAAGAACAACCAATTACACACGTTCTCATTTCAAGAGCCGGACTCCTGAGTGCAGAACAGGTTCCCCGACGCACGCGGCTCACCCTGAAGTGGCTCTGCAAGGAGGTCTCTGCTGCCAGCAAGAGCTCTCGTAAACAAGCCGCCTCGGAATAGTTAATTATCTGTAATGGTGAGTGCCGTGAAATCTAAAATTGCAAACGCAAGAGCACAGATTGGTTTCAGTCCACGCTGACTTAGGAGTGGCAGTGATCCACCCCAGAGAGGAGCCATGCCCAGGGCTCTGCACACAGTTCACCAGACTGCCCCGATCGGGAGGCAGGCCCCTGCCGGCGGACCCGAGGCGAGGCTGCCAGCTTTGGCTGCTGATGGAGAGTCCGGTCAAGGGCCTCCTCGGGTCCCACACAGCGGTGTCAGGACGTGACTGCTGTTGAGAGATTTTAGATCACGCACGGCCACTCACGCTCCTCTGTCGCCTCACCCAAATAGACGACTTTCACTAATGAAGACACAAGTCTGCCCCACAGAGCCCCGGGGGGAGGCTGCTTTCTCGGCCGGCTCACATCACACACTTGGCAATTCCAGAACATAAGAAGCGGCGCTGAGGTTCACTGAAGGCTTCCATGTTTTCCTGACCCATGACCACTTTTTCTCAAGTAGAGATGGAGTCGTGGTTTCAAACGCAACTGAAGCTGCCACGTCAGCAGGGCGCCACGCGTTGGCATGCTCAGCCAACGGGCAGACACCCGACGCCAGCCCACCGGTCGCCCCGGAGTCCGCGCGGCCACCCAGTTTGTGCTGCCAGGCCCCACCGCCCGTCGGCGCATCTGAGGTCCGCCCTCAGTCACTCACCAGCCCGGTTCCAGTTTGAAGAATTTTCAGTCCAGACATTTTTTCCAGTCTGTCCCTGTTGTCAGCTGTGAGGAAAGATCGAGAAGCACAGGGTCAGCTGGGGAGACAGTCATTCTCAAGGCAGCCGGAGCTTTTCCTCTGCCCAGAAGCTCGGCAGACCACTGGCCCGCCTGCGAGCCGGGCCGGAGTCGGGGCCTGACCTGAGGCCTGGCCCCACTGCAGCCCTGATGCCCGCGGGGCCCGCCTGCGAGCCCCTTCAGCTTCCCCTGCAGACGCCGTCCTGGGAGACAGCCGTGCAGACGGGACCAGGAGCTACACCGAGACACGTCTGCCAACTGCCAAGGCTCACGTCTTTCATTTTCTTTTTTGAAATACTCCAGTTTTTACTGTTTTTGGACTTCATATAAACGACATTAGGTTGGGTTTTCTAGTGTGGCTTCATTTTTTAGCAATGTTGTCCACCCGGTTCGCTCATTCCCAAAGCTGGACCCAAATACCCCTCAGTTACCACACATTGTCTTTAGGGGATGTTGAATTTGTTGGTCTTATAGCGGTGCTGCTACAAACATTTACTTTCATGTCTTTTGTTTTATTCCTTTCTTATTTTTATTTTTTATTTTTATTGAGGCACACACAATAAAATGCACAATTCTTAGAATACAGGTCACATAGAGACTTAGATGTGCGGACTATTAGCTGTATAATCACAGGGAATGCGTTCAGCGGTCACTAGAAGGCAGGACAGAGTGAGCCTTCACCCCGCTGGTGCCGGGCGCCATTCCACACCCTTCTTTGTGACCATACAGGAAACATTCCTTGTGAGTCAGCTCCAAAGCCCCATCCTACCTGGCTTCTGACTTAGAATTAGGAAGACTTTCTGAGAATAAATCATCCTCCATATCAGACCAAGAGAAATGAGCTCTGGCAACAATTAGCAGATGTAAATGACAACTCAGCAACCCTCACGCTCACAGGCAGCCCCACCTGCCCCAGTGGCTGCAAGAGGACACTGTGTCACAAAGCAATTGACCTTGGCTATGATTCTGTAGAAATACTCTTTTGGATAAAGTCCCTGTCATTCTGGAAATGAAAACCAGGAAAAAATAGAATTTTATCATAAGCCCTAAGGATTCAGAGCGCACTGCCATTGTGATGCGCAGAGTGAGAGCGCGTGAAAACAGCAATTACCTTCGCTCCTCGCAGCGAGGCACCCACGCGAGCCCTGGGTAATGGAATCACATCTTTCAGGGAGGAACCGGCGCGATCCTGTTACAGCCCGCCTTCCCCACCTGTGGGGGCTCTGCATTGTCTTGCAGGAAGTTTTTCCCTTTCACCGAAGGACGTTATTCTCACATTTAGGTAATCACCTGCACGCCGAGATGGGCCCACGCAGGCCCCCGGGGTTGGAGCTGCAGGTTAGGGCCCTGGACGCTGGCGGCCCAGGGAAACCCCGCATGGAAGAGACGGAGTGAAAGCAACCGCTTTTAATGTTCTCCTTCGAACAAAGGGAATGCTCACTGAACGGCCTGCTCCTCCGGGGGAGGGACTGTGAGCCCTGAAACAGGCCGAGGAACAGGAAGCACAGAAAGGTGGCACTTCACAAAGACTCCCTGTGCTGGTGCAGAGCAGTCCCAGGCTCCTCAGGCCTGGGGGCCCCACAGAGATGGCGTGGGTGACCAGCCCTGGCCAACGCACTTGCCACGGCCGAGGGTCTCGACCTGCCCCGGCCTGAGCTGAGTCCCAGCAGCACCTTCCCTGCAGAGTCGGGGTTGGCTGCGTGACCACAGGCCACACTCGCCGCCCCTACCCACCTCCCACCATGCAGAAAGGCAGGCACTGGCCCTTCTCTGCCTGAATACCTTGTCCGTTCCCCTTTCGGCATTAAGGTTCAGCAGAGCTTCCCAGCCCTTCCCCTCGGGCCTCCCCAAAACATGCACAGCCTTCCCCGGCCGGTCCCCAAGGTCCAGGCTGGTGTCCTTGCTCCAGACCCTTAAGCATGCCCTTCTGCTGCCAGAAATGCACCGCCCACCTTCTCAGCCCCCTGAGAACATGACCCCCCTCCAAGTAGCCCGGGCTCCCTGAGCTGGGAGGTCTTCCTGACAGCCCCCACCCCTAGAGCCCATGTCCTCACATTCCTCAGAGCCGTGGAGTGCTCACGACACCTCTGCCATGTCCCGGTGTGGACTGTCATTCCTGTGTGTGTGTAACATCACAGGACGCTGCTGCGAAGTCACCCAGGGTGGGGGTGCCCGGGGTGGGGCGTGAGCCGCAAGTGTCATGTGCTGCCTGTCGGAGTGGCAGGTGCGACTCAGCATGCAGATCGCAGGGCAGCATGTGGTGTGTCCTGCCGTGATGAGCTGGGACCTGGCCCTTTGCTGGCCACACAACCTACGGTCCATGTGCAGCTGACCTTCCCTGGGGGCTGCTCAGTGACTGGCTCCCAGGATCCCCTAGAGGCGGTGACCCACCTCAAAGTGCTCTGCTTGTACCTGGAGCCTAGGGCGTAACCTGCCACCTTCCCTTCATTTTAACTTGGTCATTTCCCCATTTGCTGGGGTTTGTGGGTAGGCCTGTCACGGCTGCAGGGCCGTGGGCCAGCGTGGTCTGTTGGTCCCACGTGAGGCCGTTTGAGGAAGGAACGTGCCTCCGGGTCTCTATCAGAGAATTTCCACCAGCACCTTCATCAAGCTCCAGAAGCTCCTGGAAGGGGTGCAGGCTGCTTGGAGGGTCACCATGCAGACTTTCTAAGAAACGCCGCCTCGCCAACACTCCTGACGGCCTGGTGACACCGTGGGGAAGATCACGGGGTGTTGGGAGGCTACTCAGAGGACCGGGGCCCCCGCCAGAAAGTCCAGCCCATTCCTGTGGGAAATGTTCCTTCTGACGTGTGTGAGGGTGACTCCTGATGAAGGGATCTGAACGAGCTCGTTCCACAAGCACACACGGCTCCAGGCGGGCAGGAAGCATCGCCTCGCCGGCTGAGCGGTGGTGCTTGCTTTTCCAGTGGCACCTGAAGTCACAGCCTCTTCGAGCAGGTGAGACACGGCACCGCACCCAGGTCAGCCCGTCGCACGTCTGTCCCCGCACCCACTGGGTGTCCTGGGGCACACGTCTGACGCATCCTTGTGTGTCCAGGGTCAGTGCACAGCTGCGGCATGTGTGGTCTTTCCAGCAGGAAACGCAGGCTCCACAGGCCACAACACGCTCTCCAGCTGTTCGGTGGCCTTCCAAAGATTTAGTTTACAGTTCAAAACCATCAGCAACTGAGACAGACAACCTGACTGTACAAATCAGGGCTGTTTATAAAGTACTGAAGGGTTTTTAAAGAGTGTGGGATGTGTCTCCGTTGTGAACTAACCAAGGCTAAACTGTTAAGTCAAAATCCAAATAATCAAGGCGAAGATAAAAACAGTGATCAGACTGCCACACACGGGGAGGCCAGCCCTGCTCACACCCTCCCTTACCTGACCCTTAAAACCACCTGGATTAGCTCACACCACCTCCAGTTCAGACATGGGGAAATGAGGAACAGCGTGGCGAGGCCGAGAGCAGGGGCGGGTCTCTTCCGAAACCCCAGGATCCGAGCCACGATCGTGGCCTCTGTTTTCAAGCGTCTCAGTCAGCCTGGGCTCCATGATGAACACCAGAGACCCACAGCTTAGCCAGCTGACACTGACCTCTCACCACTTGGGGGAACGTCGGGGTGGGTGTCTGGTGGGGACCCTCTGCCTGCTTGCAGACGGCCACCTTCGGCCATGACCTCACTGGGTGGAGACGGTTTTCTCTTCTCCCTTTACAAGGACATGATGTCCTGCCCTATTAGGACCCCACCCTCTGGCTGCATTGAAACTTTATTACCTCCCTTATCTGCAAATACAGATTGGGGTAGGGTGTAAACATGAATTTGTGAGCCACCACCCAGCCCAAGCTCAAGGCCAGTGACGGGGAAGAGCCAGCCTCTGGGCTGACCTGCTTGGGGTCACCATCCAGGCGGTGGGGTGGGCCAGGCACCTGGGAATTCTAGGTGGGTCAGCTTTAAAGGCTGGGCTGATGGAAGCCCCTGGGAATTACCCAAAAGACGGCTGGCTCTTCCCTCTAATGGGCCATCAGCCTGAGATCAGTGTGTCAGGACATCACGCCTGCAGTGGGGTCATCCACCCTCCGTCCCATAGACCTTCACCCAGAGTGCGAGGTGCTAACCACCTGCTCATAAGCAGTCCTCCTTTGCACTCTTCCAAATAACACGTGCACACGTGTGCACAGGGCTGGGACAGCCCAGGGGTGGTGCCCTGTAGTGTCGACCAATCATGTTTCTGTTAACCCACAGATTCTGTTCCACTGGGGCAGCGTCTCCACACGGTGGTGGTGGGGGGGCGTCCACCCATTCTCAGCTCTTTGCCCATTTTTCTCCCTACTTTCCCCAGGACACCATGAGCAGCTGGCATCTGGTGGAGGCAGTCGTGCCCGCTGGAGTCCCTCGATGCCACCATGGGGCCTCGGGAAGTGTCCAGAGCGTTGGCCACGAGGCCCCAGGGAGCACCCCCAGAGTCGTGGGCACCATGCTTACAGGCTCACGGCACACTGTGCCATATCATCCCCCAGTGCCACGCTCGCTGCCTGCAAACCTGCCCCCCGCAGTCCTGGGGCCGCTGCACCGGGCAGTCTCACTGGGTTCCCCCTGCATCTGCACATTCGCGCCCTTGGTGGCTGGGATGCGGCGACACCAGAGAGCCACACGCTGACTCCATGGTTGTGCTTATTCGCGCCCTTCTTGGTCTCGGGCATCAAGTCCTCCAAGCAATGCCGCCTTGCCCTTCGTTTGATTGCATTTGTTCCATGAATGTCCCGTTGGTGGGGAGGGTAGAAAAGAGAGTCCGTGCCATGCTGCCCACTTCTAGCGCCCATAAAGGGCACACAGTTCATCCTACACCCAGTTGGTCCATTTTCTTTCCAGCCCAAATCGCCCAGCATGAGTACGAGCCCAGTAGGCTCAGCACAGTTGCGCTGCCGGGCCTCCCGACGCCGGCCCCACGTCACGCTCCCGCATTCATTACTTAGTTTCCTCTCAGGGTTCTGTGCACAACCACGTGGCTTCCTGGACCCCCTCCTGCTGAGTGGGACTGCCTGCCATGCACATCCTGCCCCTCGCGGGCACGGCATCACCTCCACCAGGTGTTCACGTCGGGCTCAGGGCGAATCCACCTGAGCCACTGGGCCAGCCCCTCCTCTGCAGACACTGCTTAGAGCAGGATCGCTGCCTTCCTTTCTGCAAACTCCACAAGAACACTGCCATTCCTTCAGTCTTTGCTGAAGCAATTTTGGGGAAAGAAAAGCCTTGCTTCCTTTCACTGGCAGTTCTGCCAAATGTCGGCTCTGAGTTATTTTTGTGGCCATGTGTGGGCTCTGAGCCGGTGGGCATGAGACCCCTGGAGAAGCTGCTTTGATAAAGGCAAGAACAATGTATAAAGCCCATTTTTATCTTCACAAGATACAAAAAAGGTTTCCAAGCACAAAAAGAAGTCCTTTAAAATTAAATTCACTAGATGGATATGCAAATCACCTGGAGAAGCAGAACCCTACAATGTTCTCAAAATTCTGCAGTAGCCTATTTAATTAGTATTTTAATTTATCAGAATTATTCTTTGCACTTGACAATTTATGCAGTATTCCATATAATTAAGCGTGTAGCCACAGTGGAATAATTCCGCCTCTTTCTTCACCCCTGTTATTTTAACCTGAAAGGACATACAGGTGTCTCTTCTGTGTTCCAAACTGTGCTGGGGACAGCGTAAGGGCCGTGCTCCTCAGAGGGCACACCGATGAGCAGGCGTGCTGGCGGGAGGGCAGCAGGCAGACCTGTGTGGGGAGGCCTGGCCCTGGGCCCGGAGCCTGGCTTCTGGCAGAGCTGAAGCGTTGCCCCTGGGGGTGCAGAGCTGCCCCCTATGTGTATTTCCCACCGTCAAAAACTGCATCCACTGCACCATTTTACAGCGAGAGGCATCCATGGAAGGGAGCTGGTGCGTCCTCCCCACCATCTGGGGCCCTGGGATGGGCCTTACCGAGAGCAGCAGGGCCCCCGGGTGGGCGCTGCTGGCTGGGGGAGATGCTCCCCACTCAGCACGGGCGGGCTGAAGGCAGGGCTGGGCGGGGAAGGGGACCGACCGCAGAGAAGGCGGCCCTGCTGCCCGGCACTCGCCACGCTGCCCCTCCTGTCCCCGTGGTGCTGCGGCTCCGCTGCCGAGCCCTGTGCTCCCTGGCGGCTCCTCAGAGCAGACCGTCCTTCCTGCACAGACACCTTAAACACAGGAAACGTCCAGGCTCGACAACCCGGGCCCCTCCTGTTTCCATGCAGCCGTTTTCTGCGGAGAAACCACGGTGGGTCAGAGGCCGAGGCCTTCAGCGCACAGCCCTCCCCCCTCAGGCCTCGCCCGCAGGAACCCCTTGGGCCCGGCCCCTCCTCGGGAGGCTCATCTCCCAGACTGTGCCCCCCAATGGGCATGGGAGAGAACCCGCTCACACGAGCCCAGGAGACCAGTGCTGAGGGGAGCCGAGCATGCTGAGATGCGCGTGGCCTGCGCAGGGCCGTTTGGGCCAATGCGTGTCACCGTGGAGCCCCTGGACGCGGACGCAGCGTCCCCAGGACTGATGGCCACGTCCACGTGGGCGGTGGGCTGCTCTAGAGCTCAGGGAGGGCCGGGGCTGGGGCAGCACCCCTGGGGCCCAGCTGATGGGCCTGGGACACAGTCAGGGCAGAGGGTCCAGCCCCCAGGCCCTTTGTCCCGAGGTCCTCTGGGGGGCAAGCAGGCTCAGCCCTTCACTGCGGCGCCGGGACTCCCTCCGCACCACTGTGTGCGGACGGAGCTGTGGCTTTCTGCCTGTTTGCTGAAAGGCCCGGGACCGAGAGGGAGCCTGCTGGGGTGGAAGGAACCCGTCGCTTCCGGAGCTGGGCTGTGGCCTTGATAAACGGCCAAGGGCAAGCTCGGTGCTGTCACCGTCGCCAGGCAAGGGGACACGAGGGGCCTGGAGAGCAGCCAGGGGCCATGGGACCAGGGGAATGGCTGTCCCCGTGGGCGGTGGGGGTGGCCCGGGGCTTGGGGCTGAGGGCTGGGGAAGGGCAGACACCACGCCCTGCCCTGGCCCCTCGCAGTGAACTTTCCGTACAGGGGAAGCGCCGCTCCCCTGGAGAGCCCTCTCTGCTCGTGAGCTACGCAGACCATGTTACCCCACACTGGTACCCGGAGCAGACCTCCAGCCAGGTCATTTGAACTGGGCTCGCTGACAATCTGTGTTGCTCCGATCTCAGCAGCAGCCTGCAGGCTGTGTGCACCCCATCAGGAGCATGCCCCCCATCCATCCACGGTGAGCTGTCCACAGGGACGGAAGGGTCCTGGCTAGCTGCGCTGCGCCCTACTTAGTCTCACCCAACCAGGACATGTGACCCCGGGTCCCTGGCTGGCCCTGCCTGTCCTCAGCCCTGCAGACGGGCGCTGGAGCCCAGGCAACATATCTGCCCTGCAAACCCACCACATGAGGGGACAGAGGCCACAGCTGGGCCCAAGCCAAGGCACCTGTGACCAAAGGGCTGCCCTGGGCCTCCTGACCCACTGCCCGGAGGGCCGCATGCAGAGCCCCCTGCACCCTTGGCCTCTGTCCTCTGAAAGCAGCAAGTGGCTGCCACCCAGTGTTACAAGGGTCCGGACCACAGATGCCCCGCGTGGGAGAGGTCACAGAGTTAACTAGCCCCCTGCCTCCCGGGTGGCCGGAAAGCAAGACTCCCACCTCGAGGGAAGGGACTCCCTCCCATTTCTTTGTGCCGCGGTTCATAGATCCGGAACTTCTTGGGGAATCAGTGCTGCTCTGCAGCAGGTGTGTGCGGCGCTGGGGAGACACTGCAAAACTGAACAATTCCTGGCTTACCAATTTTTACCTACATTGGCCTAGACTCAGCAGACATAAGTCACACTGCTGGTTCATTACACTGGGACTGGATGGGTGTTGAAGCTAGAAATGCACATATTTTACTTTTATAAAAATGACTACAATTAAATTTTCAAAAAATAGATTAAAAAACCCCACTTCATTTAAGTACTTTCAACTTAAAACTTTGTTATTTAACTCTCTCTAGTTTTATAACTTTAAGAGTTCATTCTGAATATTTTTAAAGAAGAATAACCTTTCTGAAGACAAACAATTTCGATTTCCAATTTCATATGTATCTTATGTTTTTGACGAAAATATCTTCCAATTTTATACTGTGTGTAATGACACTTGGATCACTTCTAAATTCACAGAATTTATGAAAATCTTCATTGAACAAAACAGTGATGTTGAAACAAGGAAAGAAAGTACATTTATAAAAACTATACAGTAATCAGAAAACACGTGCCCCTTCATGACTTACAAAGTGAGCTGCAAGGGAGCCGGACACGCACGAAGACGACTCGGCCCGGCCGCCTCTTAAACTCGGCTCATTTTCAGAAGTGAAAACCATAGTCTGTGCATATTTAAACAGTATTTTTCATGATGAAGATATGTTTCTCAGCCTATGAAGTCAGCTTGTTAACTTGATATAGATGTTCAGAAAAGCGGACACGCAGCCTCGGGCCTCCATTTGTGCCCCTGCTGTGGCCCCTCAAGCACTAGGGGTGGCCCTGCGGAGACCTCGGGGTCACAGAGTCCTCTCTGCAAACTCCCGCCGGGGCTCCCCCCTCGCCCAGGGTCACCGGTTCAGGCTCTGACCCTCCACCCCGTGGCTCCTTCCAGCCCTGAGCGCTCCCCAGAGGTACAGCCCTGCCTCTGGGCCTTGGCCCAAGCTGCTGTTCCCTGGGCCTGGGAAGCTCATCTCCAGGTACCCGCAGGACTAGCGCCTCCACATGCCAGTTTCAGCCACCTTCTTGCCCCTCACTGAAACGGCACCATTGCCTGTGCTCTGCCCTCCTTCCCTCCAGCCGTGCCCATCTAGTGCGACCTGCCCTGGCCAGCTGGTCATCTGTTTTCCCCACTGGAACGTAAGCTCGGCACAGGCACAGTCTGTCCTGTGTGGCTGGGTGGCCCCCAGCACATGAGGGGCTCTCGGTGACTACACTTGACCCTTGAATGTCACAGGGGTTAGGGGTGCAGTCCAAAACCCGCATAAACTCTTGACTCCCCCAAAACTTCACTGCTAGTAGTCCACTGTTGACGGGAAGCCTTACCCATAACATAGTCAATTGACACATATTTTATATGGTGTATTATACACTGTACTCTTACAATACAGTAAGCTAGAGAAAAGAAAATGTTTTCAAATTGTCTCAAATCTTCCCCAAATTTCCAATTTATTTACTGAAAAGAACCTGCATAGAAGTGGACCCGTACAGTTCAAATTGTGTTGTTTAAGAGCCAACCGTGTTTTCTGAGGGCGCGGCTATGGGGCTCACACCACTCCCTGCAGCGGGGCGCCACCCCCACCTGTGGCCACGCACCACCATCTCACTATCGCTGGTCTAGTCCACACCAGCAGGTGTCGTTTCCGAATCAGCGCCATGCAGAGAGGAGTGAGGCCGCCCCGCTGGAGTCCCGTAACCGCCCTCTGCCCTCTGCCGTGGGCCGCCGCCCTGTGAGCTCGGGTTCTAGAGCGTGTCTGACCGCAGGGAGGTCATCAGGAACTGCCCGGTCAAGCTTCTCCATCCCCACACGGCTGCATGGAACTTCACGGTTGGCACGGAGCAAGCAGCTGACCGTCAGAGCCTGCCTGGGAGACGGCGTGCGGAGGGCACTGGCCCGGCCGCGGGGCACATCCCCGAAACATGCTGTGGCCCACTGTGCTGTAATAACACGCAACAGAAGGAAACGTTTTGATGGTAATCATTTTCTGTCAAGTCATCTCAAAGTAGCATGTTGCCACAGTGTTTGGATGTTTAATTTAGCTGTCAGAAAGAATTAAAATGACCCTGGAACTAGCCGCTTTCCTGACAGTTATTTCCTATACTAGAGACACCATTCAAAGCCTAATTCTGTAGGAGAGGGAAAGAGAAGAGAGCGGAGGGCTCCCTGTCCTTCCCTTTGCTGGAAATGCATGTTTCCTCAGCTTTTTCCTGCAAGGCAATGGGTTCTCTCTCTGCTGCAAAGGCACGGGGCAAAGGGCACTGGCTTGTTCGGGGACCAGGAGCGGGGAGCCGGGGAGAGCCTCTGGGCCCCTGGGCATGTGGCTGAGGCCTGAGCACACAGGCACGTGTCCGGTGGTGTGTGGGCAGGTTCCGCCCGGAGCCCCCAGCCAGGAGGGTCTGCGCACCAACCCGCCTACTGCGCACTGACTTCCAGTTTGAAGAGATGCCCCGAGACATCAAAACAATGCAACAATGTTCATTTCCACAGGAACAACCGGTCTCACTTGCTGAGGAAGGAAACAGCAGAGTTGTTTTGGAGATAACATTTGTTTACATACGTAAACATGCATCACTTAATTACATACTATGTCGCAGGCTCCTGGAAAGGATTCCCCTAGCCATCACAGTGACTTTCTCTTGTTCGTTAGAAATATTTTTCTGTTAATTTGTAACTCAAAAGTGTTAATGTTTTATACTTATCCTTAAATATTACGTACCAAGGAATATTTATAAAATGTGTTGATAAGAAGACAGCGAACGCCCACGGTACCAACACGCTGAAAAAGAGATGGCGCATCGGTCACCCTCGACGGTCACCCCCGTCAGAGGGCAGTGCCTCCGGGTCCCAGCCGCCGCCTCCTCCGCACGCTTCCCCACGCGCGTCCGGCTGGCTGTGAACTCAGGGGGAGGCAACGATGCGCGTGTCCTTCCCTGCTCGCCTCTCTTGCTGGCCCTGACGTTCTCTGTCCTGCCTGGTTTTTACGCTGTCCCTGGTTTGTGGCTGTGTTATGTAAACACAGCACATCATCATTTATTTTTCCATGTAAATCTCCAATCCAGTGGACGGCCAGGTTGCTTCTCCTTCTCTCTCTGCCTCTCAAACAGCGCTGCCCTGAGCACCCTGCTACGTGTCGCCCAGCCCGTGTGGGGGGCCTCCTCTAGCGGAATCACTGCAGTGGAGATGTCCCGAAGTGATTCCGTCACGTACATGTGCCATCAGCTAGTTAGCGCCTCTGTGGCCCCAGATCCTCCCGGCTGGTCGGACTGGGCATTTTGCCAGTTTGTTGGTGTAACATGCATCTCATGGCACGTTAAATGTGCATCCCTTTGGTTACTAACCGAGTTGGCATCTCAAGTTGTGCGTAATGTGTTTATTTGCTATTGATGCTTCCTCTTCTATGGAATTTTTGTGCTTTTTGCCTCTTTTTCTATTGGGTTTTTGTCTCATTGCTTTGTAGGAGTTCTTCAAGCACTGTAATATTAATACTTTGTCAGTAATATGGTTTATTACAATCTTATTTCAGTGTATAGTTGGCTTTTTAAACTTTAAATTTTAATACATTCTAGTTTAACATTTTTTTTAAGGTTTGCACTTTGAGTATCTTATTTAGATAATTCTCCTGTATCCCAGATCATAAAAATACCACCTTCAATCTAAAAGATTAAGGTTTTGCCCTTAACATGCCAGTTTTATACCCAAGACCTCATTTGTGTACAAAGTGAGGTTTTTCCCAATTGGACACCAGGTTTTCTAGACACTTGCTGAAAAGGCCGCCCTCGCCTCTGACCTGCATGCCAACGTCACTGTCAGGTGCACGGGCAGCTGACCCCCAGCATCTCTGCACAGCCCCGTGTCCCTGCCGCCTACCCTCCGCCCCCAGGCGCTGCGGGGCAGGCGCCTAACCACCAGGCTGCAGGAGGCAGGCCCCCCGACTGTCTCTGCACCCACGTTCTGGCTGTTTGGCTCTATGCACTGTAGAATCAGCTTGGCAAGTTTTCAAGTGATATAAAAAATAAAATGAAGTAAGTACATCTGTAGGGATTTTGGTTAAAATGTTACTGAATCAGGGGCTGTGGGAGAATCTACATCATTCTGTCTGTGATCCTCTCTCCATTTATGTAGGTCTTCTTTCATATATTTCAATAAAGTTATATAATTTTCTCCATGAACTTCTACATTTAAATATTTACTCTTGGGATCTTAGTTTTTAAAATGGTAAGTGATGATCATTTTAAAAAACTGCTTCTCAGAAACAGCAGCCTTCTCAGTCACTGTGGAGTTTTGGTATCAGGGTTTGATAGCTCATGGTCTGGGATGTTTGGTGTAAGATGGGATTTATGTGAATGTGTAGAACAACGTGCTTATAAATCATGTGGGCCTGGTGTTTTCATTGTGGGAAGGCTTTTAACCATGAATTCAATTACTTCCTTGGTTGTAGGACTATTAAAATTCTCTCTTTCTTCATTTTGGCCATGTTACCTAAAATTCCAAATATATTATCATATATTGTTTACAATCCTGTTATTGTTTATATGCCAAAGCATTTATAGTTACATTCCATTTTTAATTTCCGATATTGTTTTGACCCTCTCTGAGCTCTTTTATGTTGATAATTTATGACTGAGATTTTTCAATTTGTCAGTTTTTTCAAATAAGAAAAACTTTGCTTTGCTTATCCTGTTTCTCTTCTACTTTATTAGAGTTTATTCTGTTGTTCTTTCTCTAACTTCTTAAATTCAAAAGTTAGTTAATTATTTTGCAATAAATTTCTCTCAACTTGCCACTTTCAATGCAATCTGCCAGGTGCTGAAACAGAGTCCCAACTTCCATTACTGTTGAGTTACATTTTAAAACTTTTCCTTTTGCTATTTTTCCTTGACTTATGGCTTTAACAGAAAACATTTTAAATTTCCAAACACGTGAGGAACAGCGTTGTCTTCTGAGTGCGGTTTGTGAGACACCAACTTCCCCGGATGTGTGTGCGTGCTTGGAGAGAACATGTGCTTGCCTGTGGGTGTGCCGCCCACCCCTGCCCACTGAATTTGAGCTCAGTTCGAGTGTTAAAATTGCCTGTGCCCTTCTGATTACACTTGATTTCTCAATCACCGTGAGGTGTGTGCCATGACGGGAGTTGCCCTTTCTATCCTAGTTTGTTACATCGCTTCCTGCGTGTTTAGATGCTGTTGCCAGGGGCTCATCTCCTCCTAACATTATACAACAATCCTTTTTTCCTCTGATAATGGGTTTTTTTCTTAATATCTGTTTTATCTGCTCAGTAGTACAGCAACTTTCTTTTGGTTAGCATTTGCTTTTAGTTAGAATATATTTGTTCTCTCTCTATATATCATATATATATATATATTATCTGTATCTTTGGTTTGAGTATATATATATATTAATCTCTCTCTCTATATATATGCACATAATATATGTGTCCTATTATCTATGTCTCTTATAAACACGCCTACATATATTTTCTAGTCTGAAAATCTGTTTTTAATAGGAACTTTCGTTCACATACATTTATTGTGATTTCTGACATATCTGAATTTATTTCTATATCCTATGTTGTCTTTATGCTAGAAAGTTATATATTCTATTGCTAATATTTCATGGTTCCCCAGATATTTTAATGTTCACATGTACAAACTCTCATATCAAAAATGATACACCTTCCCACATCACAGACCTCAGAGCGTCTCACCCTGCCCCCTGCATCTCGATGTGAACGTGGCCATTCCACGTTCGCTGGGCGAAGGCCATCCTGTCTCTGGCCCCACGAGCCGTCACGATGCCCCCCAGGGCGCTCTGCCGGGAGCCCTCCCACACTCACTGCCCTCTTTGCTCGCCTCTCCTCCTGCATCTCAGATCTCCTTTATGGGATTATTTTCTTTTGTCTGAATAAATAGAGAATTAACTTAAGTGAGGATCTGTTGGTGACAAACTCGTCTTTCGGAAGAACCCTTTCTCCACCCTGGCTGTTACCTGTTTTTCGCCCTCCTTCCTGTGAGAAAGGGTTGCTGGCACGTGAGTCTCCAGGTCGACAGCCGCCTCCCCGGACGGGAGGCGACCCTCCTGTCTCCTGGTTCCTTCGGCTGCTGAGAGGTGGGCCGGGAGTGGCATTCTCAGTCCTCCTGGGCAGCCTGTATGTCCCTGTGGCTTCTTCTGAGATTCCCTGGCGCTCTCAAGTTCACTGCTGTGAACCTGGGTCAGAATTTTTTTCACTCGGAAAGACTCCTCAGATCCAAGGACCGGCATCTCTCATCAGGAAGGGGGTTTTCCAGCCATTACGTCTTCAAACACTGCCTCTTGACCACTCTCTCCTGTTCTGGAACGGCTATTAAAGCACATTTGTCTTCCGGGACTCTTAACTTTTTTCCATATTTTCCATTTCTCTCTGGGCTGCATTCTGGATAATTTCTTCAGCTCTAACATTTAGTTTCCTGGTTCCCTCTTCAACCTTGTTTAGTCTGTCATTAAACTCACATGAGTTAAGAAATTCTATTATAGCTTTCATTAAAAAAATTATATAGTTTTAAAAACATTTTCGGCCATTTTTAAGACTTGCTCCTTAGGGCTCCCTTGATCGCCCTCTTGCATCCCGCACAGACTGCAGCGCGGGTGCTGATGCCCGCCGCCCGCCGGCCACACTCTCTGAGGCTTCCTTCTGTTCGGTCTTCCGCCCGACCCTGGCTCACAGGGCCTTGCTCCCCAGCAGGTCCCGGGATTTTCATTGTGGACCCCTATTTCTTGGAATTTCACTGTGAGAATCCTTCAAGACCAGAGAAAAAGGATTCCTACAAGGAGGATTTGCTTTATTTCTTAGGCAGCTGGTAGCCCTGCGGACCTGAGGCCGCTGAGACTAGATTCTCTGCTCGAGGTTCAGAGCCCACGGCGACACATGGGGAGGGCATATTCCTGGGTGATCGGGCCCTGGGGACCAACACCCTCCCCACCCCTCACACCCGCGGGCGTATGGCCGCCTCCCATGCTCTGGGCCGGTGGGGGTGGGGGGCTCACCACCAGTGACCCTGCCTGTCTGTGGCAGGTCTTGTATCAGCCTTGCCAAAGTAGACATGCCCTGGGTCCTGCCTCCTGCCCTCCATAGAATATAGGGTCATGAATGCTCAAGTTCAAGTTCATCCTGCTTTGGAAAATACCCTCAGGATAAAGGTCTACACCAGTGTCCACTTATCTACCTGGGTTCCTGCTTTAAGTTAGTTTGGCATCTCCAAGAATTTCAATATTACCAGGTATCTGATATGTTCAAAATGGTATCCCTGTATCTACATAACCCAGCATTCTGGGTTATCTTCAATGAAGGTTGGTCTAGCATCTAGTTTTCCCAGTGTGCCGAGGGGCACAGGGAGACCCCTACCACCCTTTAAGTAGCCCCCCACCACACTGCTCTGGGCTTCTGGAGGAACAGCTATTGTAATGCATATTTGAGCAAAATCTCCTGGGAAGCCGAATATGCAGTGCTCAAGACATTAAATAGTCTAGCCACTTAATGTCACTCTAAACATAGCTATAAATAAATGGCATATGAGATTGCCAGGTTATTCAATGTTTTCATGCAATTTGTGCAACTCCCAGCTCTCATTTGGACTGTGAGACAGAACAGCCCTTTGCAGAGCCCTGAGCCTGGACCCTGGTCTCTGCTCCAGCACC
Source organism: Manis pentadactyla (assembly GCF_030020395.1). NCBI lineage: Eukaryota > Metazoa > Chordata > Mammalia > Pholidota > Manidae > Manis > Manis pentadactyla. The sequence continues at coordinate 148,642,495 of NC_080025.1, forward strand.
ACCTGCTCTTTCCTGCAGACCCTGTCTGTTTCCAGCACCTCTGGGGGTGTCACTGGATGTGAGGCCCCCACCCCAAATGGCCTGTTAACAGGCAAGCAGGCTGGCGCCTCCCCCGAGGGGCCGGCATGTGCCCACTGCCCATCTCAGTAGGGCAGCAGGGAGTGCAGCCAGGTCTTCTGGGCCGAGAGCTGCTTCCTGCTGCCCTGCACAGCAGGCGAGGAAGGGGGTGCCTCTCCTCGGGTTTTCTTACTCATGAAACGGAGATGCGGGGCAGCCGTGGGAGCACATGCTGGAGGAGCCCAAGGGAGGGGTCACCAGCGTGTCCCACTGTGCTCTGGGGGCACCCACTGCCTTGGGCCTTGCTCTGACTTGGTCCTTCCTGACGCCCCATGGCAGGGATGGCACCGAACACTGTTGCCTCGAAAGCAGGAGGCGCATCGGGGTGCGGGGCCCAAAGGTACCTCTCCTTGGGGGCGGAGGGGTTGCTTCGTCAAACCCTGCACCTCGGGTTCCCAGAACCGTGCTTTAGCCCTTGTTTTCCAGCCATAATGGAGGAATAAATGAGAGTTCTATCTGCCAGGCTCTGGTGCAGTCCCCGGAGAGGGGCGGGCAGTGATGACGGTGACAGGCTGGGGAGAGCCGGTGTCAGCTCCAGTTTCCAGGTCGTCTTTCAAATTATTTTAATTAGATATTGTTTCAATCTCACTTACATTAATTTAATATCTGATATCAACATTTCAGTTTTCAATTTGTTCAAATGATTTTTTTTCCAGTCTGCCTGGTTGCCTGGAGTAATTTAAAATACAATGTTTATCTTCAGCAATTTTCAGTGTGTAGGTCCCAGCAAACTGCTATGTTCAATGAAAGTGACAGGGAAGGGGGGCCTTGGTGCTTAGGAGAAATGGAAATTTGTCTCCTCATTTATCTCTAGACATTAAAGTAAGCAGGTAGGGCTAGGAGCTCATAATAATAAGATTTTCCATCAATTTCTCTATGTAATTGGCTTTCCCAATGCAAATTTCAGTGAAACCTGACAGTTTTTTTTTTTATTAAAAGGCATCCAAATAAATAGCCACATTCCCTCATCAATACATTTTCTGACAACTTTTGGCCGTAAGGCCTTGACCCGCCCCCACAAGCTCCCTCCCCTCAGGTGCACCAGGGCAGCCTAGGCCAGGTTCTGTTCTGTTTTGTTTTTCAGATAGTAGCACAGACTCTGGTAAAGACATCCTTGGACAAAGGCTGACGTGGAATGAAATCAGGCTGCTCAGCATAAAGTGTGCGAGGAATGATCTCTCCTCGGTGCCTCACTGATACAAGAGAATTAATTCTATTCTTAAAGTTGATCATTATGAAGGGGCAGATCCAATTGCTTCGAAAAGTTTGAAGAGCCTCAGATGGTGAAATACTCTTTAAGTCACTTGAGAACCATGTAAAACCACACCAAAACGTGATCTACATGGCAAAAGATAAACAGCAAGAAACAGGAAGGAAGCACAAGAGTTGGAAAGCATAAGACAAGATGATAAACAAGAAATGTGTAGCTGTGACAATAAACATTAATAGGTTGAATTACACTGGACACGTTCTCTCACTTAGGTGACACCAGGTGTTACCTACAGGAAACGCACCTAAAACAAATCAGTTCAGAAAGATTAGAAATCAGAGGCTAGGGGACAAATGAGGTAAATATAAACAGAAATAAAGGAGGGGTTATGGCAGTAACATCAAGGCAGCGTGGTGCTCAAGTTGTTTTTTAAGTGAAACAAAGAAGGGTAATGTATATTAATGTTTAAAGACTCCAAAATGAAATACAGTGTCCATGAACCAGCATGTGCCAAGAAATAAAACAAACACTGAAATTCATAAGGACAATGGTGACAGCCAGCATGCCCTGCTGCCAGCTCGGGACTGTGCCCAGAACTTCAGCCGCCCACCTGCCCCAGTGGCCCCCAACGGGGACTTGCAGTTGCCCCTAGTGAGGAGGACTGAGTGTTACAGGGGTGAGTGACTTACCTAAAGACACACAGCTGGTGAATGGCAGACGAGATTTGAAACTAGTCTCCCTAAACCATGTGGAGGACATTCTGAGAGCCCTAAAAGCTTAATTAATAAAGATGATTCAGTAGTAAAATATAACTGATTGGGTACTAGGCATCAAAGAAACCCTTCAGGATTTTCAAATAGTCAAAATTACACAAGTTGCCATCTCTAAACACAATCTAATAAAATGAGAAATTACTAACCACAGAATATAAAACTCTCCAATCACCTGGGTATTGAAAAATACACTCTTCAGTGACTCTTAGGTTAAGGTAGAAATCAAAACTATGGTATCAGAATACTCTGGAAATAATGATATGAAGACTCTATGAATGTCAACCATCGGTGGGAACCGACGCGGCCGCACGGTGGGTGTGGGCCACCAGCGTTTCCGCCATCATGTCGGGAACCAGGGAACCGAACCAGCCTGGAAATGAAGGAGCCAGGAAAACATTACAACCTGAGGGAAGGACCAATAATGAGAAATAAACATATAAATGAATGAACTATACAAGGGAAACAGGAATCATGAATAAGTCCGAGAGCTTGATTTCAGGGAAAAAACACATAAACTCTTAGTAGAACTCTAACACAGAGAAAAACAGGACACCTCTGTTCCTAAAACTAACAAAAATTAATGACGAAACAGGAAACATAACCACAGGTACAATGGAAATCTAACAGTTAAAGGTAATAACACTTCTGATGTATCAATATTTAGAACTCTTAAGGAATTGCACTATAAACAAGTGAAGTATAAATTACTTCAGTAGCAAAGAATGAACACAGAAGTCTTACTAGGTAACTATGAGAAAAGACTGTTATAGAAACTCCCTTCAGAAAGTACGAGGCCCGCCTGGGATGAGCGGGGCTCTTGCAAGTGCCAGGAAGCGAACGGCCCCGGGTCAGTACCTGGTGGTTTGCTGCTGCCCGATGTGCGAGCCCACGGAGCAGGCCCGGCCAGGGTCGAGCTCCTGACGGCAGGTCCCTGCCCCCTGCACCGCAGCCCTCTGCGGGTGAGGCTCCATGCCCCTGCCATTTCTTCTGCCCTTTGAATATGATGTCCCAGACAGAGAGGGCAGGGGCTGAACTGTTGGAGACCTCTGAAGGCCCTGGGCGGACACCCATTTCGTCACTACGCTTCATGGGTCAGAAGTGAAGAGTAGGTCACGAGGAAGACCCACTGACCTTGGGCCAAGGACAAGGGGGTCAAAGGGCGGCAGATGGTGTCCTCAGTAGACGTGCAGAAATGAACCTCAGCACAGACCTACACCCTCCACAACGAGCTCAAATCAGACCTAAATGCAAGGTCTGAACAACTGGCGGGTCTCGCGGAAGAGCGAGGTGACCGGGACTCGGTGCCAACCTTGCAGACACAGCACTGCTGAGAGAACAGAAAGAAAGCCAGAAACTGGGAGAAAGTTCGTGGAAGACAAATCCAACAAAGGACATGTCTATGTACAAAACACAAACAAAGTATGTAAAATGTGCACAAAGAGCTCAAACTCCACAAAAAGAAAACCTAATTTAAAACACGGGTGAAAGGTCAGGACAGCTCACCCCATTAGAGACAGACGCCC